>NC_056000.1:22918893-23233476 GCF_018446385.1 Zingiber officinale | reverse complement strand
AAATTAAAATTTTGAAATTAAGTTTAGAATTAAAATTTTGAAATTAATTTTTAAGTTTAAAATTAAAATTTTGAAATTAAGTTTAGAATTAAAATTTAGAAATTAATTTTTAAGTTTAAAATTAAAATTATGAAATTAATTTTTAAGTTTAAAATTAAAACTTAATTAATTTTTAAGTTTAAAATTAAAATTATGAAATTAATTTTTAAGTTTAAAATTAAAATTTTGAAATTAATTTTTAAGTTTAAAATTAAAACTTAATTAATTTTTAAGTTTAAAATTAAAATTATGAAATTAATTTTTAAGTTTAAAATTAAAATTTTGAAATTAATTTTTAAGTTTAAAATTAAAACTTTGAAATTAAGTTTAGAATTAAAATTTTGAAATTAATTTTTAAGTTTAAAATTAAAATTTTGAAATTAATTTTTAAGTTTAAAATTAAAACTTTAAAATTAATTTTTAAGTTTAAAATTAAAATTTTGAAATTAATTTTTAAGTTTAAAATTAAAACTTTGAAATTAAGTTTAAGATTTAAATTTTGAATTCGAAATTTAAATTAATTCGAGATTCAATTAATTCAAAATTTAATTTAAAATTTAAATTAATTCAAAATTTAATTAATTCGAGATTTAAATTAATTCAAAATTTAATTTAATTCGAAATTTAATTTAAAAATTAATTTAAACTTTATTCATCTCACCCGATCTAAATTATCAATCAGGGAATCCTATAATTTTGTAAGATGAAGTTGATTTGATTATAGAGTTTGGTTTAACTTGTGTTAGATTCAGGTTTAGCTTTGGTCTCAACAAATAGGCATTTTTCGGATAAACCTCTGGGCTCTGGTGAGTCATCTGGACATCATTAGAGTAACCATGCCGTCAAAGTTTTCCGAATAGTCCTATCCACGGAGCTTAGTACTAAACCTTGGTCTAACTAGTTAGGATTCATTTAAGGGTAACTTCGATCAGTTCCACTTGGCCAAATGCACCAGATCGAAGCCATATCTTTCTAGACATGCGATGCCCAAGCTTCCCTAACGTACTATCATCCAAAAACTTCACCAGTACCATGATTCAAGTTAAACCTGGTTCCTTTTTAACTAATCCTAATCACCCTGTCGGGTTAGTTTGTTTGGGTTACCCTGTCGGGTATGTTTGTTTTGGAGGTGCCAGCTATTCTGAAGCCTCCCCCTGAATTATTGGCCTTTAATTTAACCTTTTTTTATTTAGGTTTATGTCTATTTCTTTTATAGTTATAATTAACTTGGTGATAATTTATATTTTGTTGAGTTTTAAAATGTTCAGATTTTGAATTTTTTTTATTTAAGTTTGTATTTTGATTTTTGATTTTCTTTATCAGATTTTATATAATATATTTTATCTTTAGGTATGTAAAGTTGATTAAGTCCTACTTGCGTGGTTAAGCACGCTTTTGGGACCCAAGCTTTACGTGTTAGTTTGAATTGGGTTATTAATGATTTAAAGGTTTTATTTGAGTTCGACTTATATCCGAGTCCGATTTTATTATAACACGCCTTTTGATTATTCAGGATTAAGTCTAGATTTTTTGATCTTGTAGTGAATTTTTCTAACATCTCTTTTAAATTGTTAATATCATTTTTTAATGATAAATTCTCCTCCTCAAGTGTTAGATCTTGAGTTGGATTTGAATTTTTGATTTGTTCCTTGATATCTTGATTTTCCTCAAGGAGTGATTTGTTTTAATTTTCTATTTTAACTAATTTATTATTTAAGCAGGAAATAATTTTTTAAAAAAAATTGTTTAAATCGAAATATACCTCTTCTGGGCCTTCGGAAACGAGTACGGACTTGTGGCTCGATTCAGGTTCGGACCCGTCTTCCGATTCGTCTTCCGATTCAGCTTCGCGGGCCATCAGCGCGAGGTGGCTCTGGTGCTTCTAATCTTCTACCTCCGATTTGTCCGAGGAGGAGTCGTCCCATGTCGCTTTGAGAGCCTTCTTTTTGGTCAGCTTCGGTTTGTCGTTCTTTAGTCTCGGACACTCGTTCTTGTAGTGCCCCTTCTTGTTACATCCGAAGCAGGTCACGTTCTTTTGTTCCGTGGGAGAAATGATCTTTTGAAGATCCTTCTTGCTGAAGCTCCTTTTTCTCCTGGTGAACATTTTTCTTACCAAGTTCACCAGGTATTCTTCGTCTTCGGAATCTTGGTCGGAATCTTCTTCAGATTCAGGCTTGCTCTTCTTTTCTTTAGAGGAGCCTGCAAATAAAGTAACACATTTCTCAGCTCTAGCATTAGTTTGTTCATGCAGTTCTAACTCACAAAAAAGCTCGTCTAACTTTAATTTAGATAAATTTTTGGAAATTTTATAGGCATCTACGATCGATGCCCACAAACTATTACGTGGAAAAGCATTTAGTGCGTACCTTATTAAATCTCTGTTTTCCATCTGGTGGCCTATCACGTGGAGTCCGTTGAGGATGTCCTTGATCCTCGCGTGGAGATGACTTGTCATTTCTCCTTCCTGCATTTTTATATTAAAAATTCTATTTAAAAGTAAGTCTCTTTTTGTTACCTTGGCGTCGCTCGTTCCTTCGTGCAGCTCGATCAATTTGTCCCAAAGCTCCTTCGCGTTCTGATGTGGTCCAAACCGGTTCAGTTCTTCTCGTGTTAGACCGCAGTGTAGCGTGTTAATTGCTTTGTTCTCAGTCGATGTCTTTTTCCTCATGTCCGGAGTCCACTGTTCCGGGTCTAGTGGATTTCCGGAGTTGTCGACTGGAGGTCTGTAGGCTTTTATGACGCTGAACCACTGGTCGTAGTCTGTCTTCAGGTAAACCTCCATTCTTTTCTTCCAGTACAAAAAGTCGTCCCCGTTGAATAGGGGAGGACGTACTGTGCTGAAGCCTTCTAATTGAGACATGTTAATCTGCACACACGAAATTAAGCAAAAAAAATATCCCAAGACTTCGTCTTGGATTAGCGGTGCGGGAAGAGTTTAATCAAAATGAACTAAGTTGGTGTTGCACCAATTTAGTCTTAATTGCAACGAAAGAAAATATCCAAAACAAGTAATGATACTAGTTTGGACTTATGCGAAAAAATTGAAATTCAAAAAAAAAAAGGAAATTTTCACCCCCTGTCTGATTGGTGGTTGCACCAAATCAGAGCGGTACCCGCTCTAATACCACTTGTAGGATCGAAAAGAATTTAGATATCTCCACAATTACATGATATTGTCCACTTTGGGCCTAAGCCCTCATGGTTTTGCTCTTGGGCTCTCCCCAAAAGGCCTCATGCCAATGGAGATATTTTTTCTCTTGTAAACCCATGATCTTTCCTATGTGTTTCCAATATGGGACTATGTTTGCAACCTTGCAACTCCAACAACCCCCCCCCCCCTCAAACAAAGAATCATAGGCTTCCCACGTCCGATCCTCAACCCACCAGGTCTTCCTGCCCCTCGGTCCACCCGACCCTCGACCCACCAGGTCTTCCTGCCCCTCGGTCCACCCGACCTACTAGGACTTCCTGCCTGGTGTCTGGTCCTCTTGATCCGAACATAGGAGCCCCCACTTTCTTTGTTCGAGGTCAATATTGTACCCACATGGTTCAATCAGACCATAGCTTTTGTGCACAGTCGACGATTAAACCTTCTGGCAGTCTGGGCTCTGATACCAATTGTAGGATCGAAAAGAACTTAGATATCTCCACAATGACATGATATTGTCCACTTTGGGCCTAAGCCCTCATGGTTTTGCTCTTGGGCTCTACCCAAAAGGCCTCATGCCAATGGAGATATCTTTTCTCTTGTAAACCCATGATCTTTCCCATGTGTTTCCTGTTGGAGGATCGGTGGCCGGCTTGAAGGGGGGTTGGATAGACGGCACCCCCAAATCCTTGCTTCCTATGATGTTAGCGCAGCGGAATACAAACAAACACAAATGGAAAGCTAAACACTAAATACAAGAATGGAAATGCAAACCGCTAACACGTTCGTTTACGTGGTTCGGAGATAACTTGCTCCTACTCTACGGCGTGTCCGTAAGGTGGACGATCCCTCAATCCGTCGGTGGATTAGTCCCCGGAAAACTCCGGCTAGCTCAACCTCCTTGTGGGTGGAGAAACCTCACCACAACTCCAACCAATAACACTTGGACACAAGAGAACCTTGAGCACTTTGGTGACTACTAATTAGGCTTTAACCAAGTCTAATTTCGTCGCCTTGGCCGGCCACACCAAGCTCCTTCTTATAGAGCTTGGAACAAATCAGCAACCTGATTTGCCCGTTACCAGTCGACTGGTCCTTGCACCAGTCGACTGATGCCAACCCAACGGCTCTCCAACGGCTATCTACCAGTCGACTGGTCCCAGGACCAGTCGACTGATCCCAGCCATTTCAGGCACAGAACCTCTCTGTGCTCACCCCCAGTCGACTGGTTCCAGTACCAGTCGACTGGTACAACCCTAAACTTAGGGTTTCCCATCCCGAGTACAGTTCTCTCGCACTCGAACCCTCACGACTCACTTGACTCTTCTTTGTAGCCTTGACCTCTTGCCTTCAAGCCTACTTCCTTTGGCTCTCGTCCCTCGGATGCATCCAAGCCCACGGCTCGTCCCCAATGCCATCCTTCGCGTATGCCTCGAAGTCGCTTCCCTCGGCCCTTGTCCTCGCTGCCTTGTCCACGGTCCCTCGGATGCTTCATCCTTCACCGGACCCGAAGCCGTCAACCTGAGTCACATGTGTCACCTGCAGTCCTGCACAACTCAAGTACACATATCAAATAACAAGGGTAATCCTAACTTAAACCCTTTGCCCAAACACCAAAACACATGGTCCCGCGGACCATTGGGATTGCTCCAACAATCTCCCCCTTTTTGGTGTTTGACAATACGTTTAAGTTAGGGAAAACATATAGCAAATAAACATGCTAAAAACAATGGACTTACGATGCCAAGGCTACACACTCGGACTTACTCCGCCGAATGGACTTACGATGCCAAGGCTACACACTTGGACTTATAATGCCGAATGGACTTACGTCGCCAAGGCTACACACTTGGCAACCGCCGAATGAACTTACATTGCCAAGGCTACACACTTGGCAACCGCCGAAACAATGCCCCAAGCATTGGAACCTATCACAAGGCTCCCCCTATACCTAAGCTCCCCGTTGAGCTAGGATTTTATCACAAGGCTTTTTAAGAACCTTTCACAAGGCTCCCCCTACGCAAAGGCACTAAGATTTTCCCAACTAAACCTTACTTCTCCCCCTTTGCCTAACATCCAAAAAGTTCTCCAACAATATCCCAATTGTTGAAAATTTCTCATCCAAACTAACCCTAAACTCATGTATTAATCCCCCTTGGATCCCATACATCTAAGTGAGTTAACATGGTCACAAACCAATGCTGAAAACAGTTTCAGACTGGTATCAGTCGACTGCCCCAAGTACCAGTCGACTGCCCCCTTCGACACAACCTTACAGAACCATTCTATGGTCGAAAAACACTGTTACCAGTCGACTGGTATCTGTACCAGTCGACTGGCACCCTATTTTTGAAAAAATCAACCTTTTCAGGTCAACTTCAGAATTGCACCTGAAATTCCCTAAATCTCCAAAAATTCTCAAATTTTGTGGAGAGGTCTATTGTACCATTGTCTACTTGGAAAAAATACATTACAAAATGTATCTATCACCAATCCCAAGATTGAAACAAAATCCAAAACTAGCTAAATGGTTCAATTGAACCTTGACCTAAAGTCCTAGTTTTGGCTTCCTCTTGATGTATTTGCCCATACCAACCCACAATGCATCCCTAGCATTGGTTTATATGGCATCTATACATCCAAAACCAATTATCATGCTATATGACCCCAAATGTCATATTTCCTTGCATGAAACATAATCCATGTGTGTCAAATCCCTAGGTTTGAGACTCAAGTCCGTCTCTAAACCATTTGGCACACTCCATGGCTCCTCTAGACTCCCAAGTAGTACCCACCTGAGATCCATTGGTCATGGGTCCCTATTTGACTCTTTGAGCTCCCCCTAGAGCTCTTAACCTTAGTCACCTCCCTAGGTGACTCATCTATTGTGACCAAACCACAATGATGTCCCTTAGAAGATCTCCTTATCTTCTTGATCTTGGACACATCATCCTTGCAATAGTCATATGCAACCCTAGCATATTTATTTTTGGACTTGGATGACTCTCCCTTGTCCTTATCATGTGCCACCCTAGCACACGGTCTCCTTTTAACCTTGGAGGGATTAGATCGGTATCCCAAGCCCGATCTATCATTGTTGGGTCTTTGGCTCCCCAACATCATACTCAATCCCTTAGATCCAATAGTGAATCTCTTAAGAAATTTCTCCAAACCATCAAGCTTTGCCTTCAAAGCTTGATTTTCCCTTTCTAGGTTCCTAAACCTAGAGTCAACATGTCCACCTTGGACATTCCTAGACCTACCCTTTCTAGGCATGTGTCTCCCCTTCTTAGGATTAATGCCTTGGGCCTCCTTAGGTCTACCATTCCTAGGTTTTTCATGAATTGACCTCCTAGGGTTTTGATCTACATTAACCCTATTCCTATCATGATACTTAAATCCAAAATTTTGCATTGCTACATAATGATAATCATTATTTTTCCTAGCATGCATGGGAACATAAGAATTTGCATTGCATTTCAAATTAGGGTATACTTCCCTTACCCTTGAAGCTCCCCCTTGACTCTTGCTTCTCTTCTTCTCCCATTTCTTCAAATGTGCCAACTTCTTGATTTCTTTCTTCTTTGGGCATTTGGTGTAGTAATGACCCCGCTCACCACACGTGAAGCACACTATGTGCCATTTCTTCTCCTTCTTTTGGGCTTCTTTATTCCTACAACCCATGTTAGTATTCAAAATAACTTGATTGGGTTTAGGAGTTACCTTCTTCTTACCCAATGGACACCTACTCTTGTAGTGTCCCTTCTCATTGCAACCGAAGCATACTATGTGATCTTTTGACATTGCTTCGGTGGAGGTGCTCACTAGGTTGACCTCCTCCAAGATTTCTTCTTCATCCTCTTCACTTGTTTTGGATTCATCTTCAACCTTTGAGGATGTAGATGATGCCTCATCTTGCTTCTCCTCCTCGGATGTTGAGCATGACTCAACTTCCGGTTGCTCCTCCTCCTCTTCTTGAGCTACTAAGCCCATCTCCTTGGGCTCTATCTCCTCATGTGTAGGCAAAAGTTCTTCTCCTAGAACTTTCTTTACCTTGCTCCACAACTCGTGGGCATTCTTGTATTCACCTACACGACTTATCACGTTAGAAGGCAAAATTTCAATCAATATTGATATTACCTTTGAATTTGCCTCCGATCGTGTCATTTGCTCCTCCGTCCAATGTCGTGGTCGGAGCTTCTTCCCGTTCTTGTCTTTAGGGACTTGAGATGGCTCTTCTACCACCATCATTGTGTCCCAATCCGTCTCGAATAAGTTCTTCATCTTCACCATCCAAAAGGTGATGTCCCATAAGCTTCCTCCTTCGAACTTTGGCGGATTTATCAAGCCGGTCATCTTTGCTTCCTCGGCGGTTAGTCCGACGGAGAGTGACCTCGCTCTGATACCACTTGTTGGAGGATCGGTGGCTGGCTTGAAGGGGGGTTGGATAGACGACACTCCTAAATCCTTGCTTCCTATGATGTTAGCGCAGCGGAATACAAACAAACACAAATGGAAAGCTAAACACTAAATACAAGAATGGAAATGCAAACCGCTAACACGTTCGTTTACGTGGTTCGGAGATAACTTGCTCCTACTCCACGGCGTGTCCGTAAGGTGGACGATCCCTCAATCCGTCGGTGGATTAGTCCCCGGCAAACTCCGGCTAGCTCAACCTCCTTGTGGGTGGAGAAACCTCACCACAACTCCAACCAATAACACTTGGACACAAGAGAACCTTGAGCACTTTGGTGACTACTAATTAGGCTTTAACCAAGTCTAATTTCGCCACGGCCACACCAAGCTCCTTCTTATAGAGCTTGGAACAAATCAACAACCTGATTTGCCTACCGATCGGGTCCTTGCATCACCGATCGATGCCGACAATGACTATCTACCGGTCGGTCCCAGACCACGATCGATCCACCATTTCAGACACGTAACCTCTCAGTGCTCACCCCGATCTGGTTCCAGATGCACGTCATTGGTACAACCCTAAACTTAGGGTTTCCCATCCTGAGTACTCTACTCGAACCCTCACGACTCACTTGACTCTTCTTTGCAGCCTTGACCTCTTGCCTTCAAGCCTACTTCCTTTGGCTCTCGTCCCTCGGATGCATCCAAGCCCGCGGCTCGTCCCCAATGCCATCCTTCGCGTATTCCTCGAAGTCGCTTCCCTCGGCCCTTGTCCTCGCTGTTGGGTTTTTCGGGCCGCGAAAACCGCTTTTCACGTCGCGGAAACCCCGAATCACCCAAAGCCATAGATCCGTGCAAGGAAAAACTGAATGAAATACAAGTACGAGTTTCAAAAACTTTAGATCTACTCCTAGATCTATGTGTTGAGAGCTTTTACCTTTGAAGCGTGCCCTCGCAAATCCTGCTCGTCCAACGGTACGCCGGATCTCGAGAGTGTCAACGTAGACACTCCTCTAATGATATCCACACAAACAAGGAGTGTCTCTCACACTCAAAGGATGGAGAAAAGAGCCCCAAGTGTGCTAGCACTTTCTAGAGCTCTCGAATGGGATTAGAAAGGAAGAAAAAAAGAGGATACAAAAAGAAATGTCATACACTCAAGATGTAGTATCCCTCCTTTGTGACCTTCACTCTTCCTTTGCTCTTGGAATTCACTCAACCACCTTTTCCTCCCTTGGAAGCTCACGGCAACAGCAGCAAAACAAAGAGGAAAAGACCAAGGAAGAAGATGGAATGAATGCACACATTATTACCACAAAATCAAAACCCCTCCTCACATTTATGTGGTCGGCCACACAATGTAACCCCCTCATTTAATGTGGCCGGCCACATTAAGTGGTATGGGTGTGTAACCTCCATGAGGTGGCACACCATTATGAGGTGGTGATGATGTGGCAAGGATGTGTCATGCCATGTAGGATGAGTCAACCTACATGATGTGGCAATGCATCAAGTCAAACTTGATGTTTCAACTTCCATTTGGTCAAGTCAAAATTGATCAATTTCTTCCTTGTTGAGTTAAATCCAACCTTTGATTCAAGTCAATTTCAATTTAATGAATCTCAATTCATTAATATAAATTGACTCAATGAATCAAATTTAAATTAGACTCATTCAACAATTGAATCTAATTGAGTCTAACTCAATAAGTCTAATTTGAATCCAATCTTTGGTGCATCATATGAACCTAATCCAATTGGTTCATCATATGAACCTAATCTCCATTCACTTGTTCTTTGTGTGTGACCCAATAGGTTCTTGTAACGTTGGCAATGTTTCTAAACTCCTTTAGAAATATAAGCAATGAGCGGCATCTAGCAATACATCATTGCTACCCAAGTTACAAGAATGTTGAGATTCAACATCACTTTGTGACTATTAATTGTGACTCCTCACAATATATGACAAGTGTCCTTCTATCCTAGACATCTAGATTGATCAATGTGAGGCATAGACCGTGTCATCCTCTGACTAATCTAAATCTTGAATTCCAAGTAGACTCACTCAATCAAATGAGCTCAATATCTCATATTGACTCATTTGGGTATGGCCATACACTTTGTGGTCTTACTCTATCAAGAATATCGATGTTACTCCCGTCATATAGGAGGGATAGATCCCATCTACATCACTCACATCCCTCTGCATAATTCGTTACATACCCAGTAATCGCCTTTATAGTCCACCCAGTTACGGGTGACGTTTGACGAAACCAAAGTACATAACTCCTTATGTAGGGATCCATGGTGACTTCAGGTCTAAGGACTAATAGTCATACTAATAGCCACATGAGAAAGTATATGACATTCATATAACGATCCATGATACTTTCTCATGGCGGGTCATTCAGTATACATTCTCCAATGCATACACATGTGTCGACTTGATATCTCCATATCCATGACTTGTGAGATCAAGTCATCGAGTTGACCTACATGCTAGTCTTTTTGCATTAACATTGTCCCTGAACGTTAATACTCGACTAGGAATGATTTAGAGTAGTGTTCCCTATATCATCTCACTATCGGTTCAACTAACCGATTGATATAGGTGAGAACCATCTACTCAAGGACATTATTATACTTAGTTTATTTGGCACCAATATAAGTAAGTATAATAACCAAACTAAATGCCTTTATTAATATACAAGAATATGATACAATGAGTCCATACGATCATCAAATGATTGGCTCTAGGGCTCTAACTAACAATCTCCCACTAGCACTAGTGCCAATCAGTATAGGCTTTAAGGCCTAATGACCTAGTGTGACCATCATGCTTTCTCTGTGCCAAAGCCTTAGTCAAGGGATCTGCGATGTTAGCCTCTGTAGGTACTCTGTAAATCTTCACATCTCCTCTCTCGATGATCTCTCGAATGAGATGGAAGCGCCGTAGTATGTGTTTGGTCCGCTGGTGTGAGCGGGGTTCCTTCGCCTGTGCTATAGCTCCATTGTTGTCACAATAGAGCTCAATGGGGTCAGTAATGCTAGGAACCACCCCAAGTTCAGTGATGAACTTGCGGATCTAAACTGCCTCCTTTGCTGCCTCTGATGCAGCAATGTATTGTAGAATCAGCTACTGTATCCTGCTTCGAACTCTTCCAGCTGACAGCACCACCATTAATGCAAAATACGAACCCCGACTGCGATCTATAGTCATCCTGGTCGGTCTGGAAGCTAGCATCACTGTAACCCTTTACAGCTAGCTCATCATCGCCTCCATATATCAAGAAATATTCTTTAGTCCTTCTTAAGTACTTAAGAATATTCTTGACCGCTATCCAGTGACTTTCACCTGAATCTAACTGGTATCATGCTCAAAGCATACGAGACATCAGGTCGAGTACATAGCATGGCGTACATGATCGATCCTATGGCTGAGGCATAAGGGATCTGATCCATGCGGTCTCTCTCCTCTCTAGAAGAGGGACCTTGAGTCTTCGAAAGACTCACGCCATGTGACATCGGCAGAAATCCCTTCTTGGAGTTCTGTATGGCAAACCGAAGGAGTACCTTGTCAATGTATGTACTCTGACTTAGGCCAAGCAATCTCTTAGATCTATCTCTATAGATCTGTATCCCTAGAATACGAGATGCCTCACCTAAGTCCTTCATTGAGAAGCAACTCCCTAGCCAGGTCTTGACAGACTGAAGCATAGGGATGTCCTTCCCAATGAGCAGTATGTCATCCACATACAATATGAGGAAGACAACTGTGTTCTCTACAACCTTCTTGTAGACACAAGGCTCATCTTCGTTCTTGATGAAATCAAACTATTTGATTGCATCATCGAATCGAAGATTCCAGCTCCGAGAGGCTTGCTTTAGTCCATAAATGGACCTATGCAGCTTGCATACTCTGCTAGTATGCTGTGGATCTACAAAACCCTCAGGTTGTGTCATGTACACATCCTTGAGCAGGTTTCCATTCAGAAACGTGGTTTTGACATCCATCTGCCATATCTCATAGTCATGGTAGGCTGCAATAGCAAGCATGATCCGAATGGACTTAAACATCGCTACTGGAGAAAAAGTTTCATCATAGTCAATACCATGAATCTGCTTGAAACATTTAGCTACCAAGCGACCCTTATAGATAAGTCCATCCATGTCAGTCTTTCTCTTAAAGACCCACTTGCACCCTATGGGTTTTACCCCTTCAGGTGGATCAACCAAAGTCCATACTTGGTTGGTGTACATGGATTCCATCTTGGATCTCATGACTTCTAGCCATTTCTCGGAATCTGGTCTCATCACAGCTTCTTGATAGGAGGTAGGCTCATTCTCAACGAGCATAACGTCATCATGGTCAGACAAGAGAAATGAGTATCTCTCAGGCTGACGACGTACCCTATCAGACCTGCGAAGAGGTATGTCTACTTGAACTGGTTGTTGTTCCTCAACTCTTTATGGAACAACATCATCCACAACACTTTGTGGTTCCAGTTCAACTTCCATCGAGGCATCAGTGCTATTGTTCGCATCTTGAACTTCTTCAAGATCGAACGCGCTCCCACTAGTCTTTCTAGAAACAAAGTCCCTTTCTAGAAAGACCCCAGTCTTTGCCACAACTACCTTGTGATGACTGAGAATGTAGAAGTAATATCCCTTGGTTTCCTTGGGATATCCAATGAAAAAGCACTTGTCGGATTTGGGTCCTAATTTGTCTGAGACTTGACGTCGTACGTAAGCCTCACAACCCCAAATCCTCATGAAAGACACCTGGGCATCTCTCCCAATCCATATCCTATATGGTGTCTTTATCACGGCCTTTGATGGAACTCAGTTGAGTATGAAAGTTGTCGTGTCTAGAGCATATCCCCATAGATATGTCGGAAGATCTGTGTGACTCATCATAGACCGTACCATATCTAATAGGGTACGATTCCTCCTTTCGGATACACCATTCCACTGTGGTGTTCCAGGAGGAGTGAGTTGGGATAGAATCCCACACTCAGCTAGGTAGTCACGAAACTCATGGCTAAGGTATTCTCCACCTCGATCGGATCGAAGTATTTTAATACTCTTGCCAAGCTGGTTCTGTACTTCATTCTTGAATTCTTTGAACTTTTCAAAGGATTCGAAATTATGTGTCATCAAGTACACATAACCATATCTACTGAAGTCATCAGTAAATGTGATGAAGTATCTATAACCGCCTCTAGCAGCGACATTGAAAGGGCCACATACATCACTATGTATGAGTCCTAACAAATCAGTCGCTCTCTCGCTGTGCCCACTAAAGGGAGTCTTGGTAATCTTGCCTCGTAGGCATGACTCGCATATCTCATATGATTCAAAATCAAATGAGTCCAGCAAACCATCCTTATGGAGCTGAGATAAGCGCTTGTCATTTATATGACCTAAGCGACAGTGCCAGAGATAGGTGTGGTTCATATCGTTCGATTTGAACCTCTTGGTACTAACGTTATAGATAGAGCTCTCAAGGTCTAGAATATAGAGTCTGTTCATCAGAGGTGCACTACAATAGAACATATCATTTAAATAGACAGAACAACATTTGTTCTTTATTATAAACGAGAATCCTTTCTTGTCCAAACAAGAAACTGATATAATGTTCTTAGTCAATGCAGGCACATAACAACAATCGTCTAACTCTAGTATAAGCTCAGAGGGCAGAGATAGAAAATAAGTCCCTACAGCAACAGCAGCAACCCGTGCTCCATTGCCTACTCGTAGGTCTATCTCGCCCTTTGTTAATGCTCTACTATTTCTCAGTGCTTGTACATTAGTACAAATGTGCGAAACACATCCGGTATCTAATACCCACGACGAAGAAATAGAGAGGTTGACTTCTATAACATTTATACCTGAAGTAGAAATCTTATTTCTCTTCTTGTTAAGATCTTCCAGGTATCCTGTGAAGTTCCTCTTCCAGTGCCCTGCTTGTCCTTGATATAGTTGACGAAGATGTTCAACCATATCGTAAGCACACATCAACTCATGTTGCTTCTGAAGCTCAGAGTTCATGGTTGCGAGCATTAGACAGGACACATCTAATGCGTCATCTTGATGCTTCTTGTAAGCATCCCGGTCAGCTCGCGTGGCAGTGGCAGGAGGAGCCTCCGGAATGGGCTGCTCCAGAACGTACAGTTTACGTTCCTAAGTGAGAACTATTCTCAGGTTCCTGTACCAGTCCAGGAAATTTGCTCCGTTGAGCTTGTCCTTCTTAAGGACAGAACGCAGGGAGAAAGAGTTCGTATTCGACGTCATGGTTATCTACAACAGAAAATTTACAGAAATAAATATCATATTCTTTTAAAATCATTTAATTAGGCCTTTAATTAAATGATGCTCCCACTGAATTCTATAATTCTTGTGGGACAAGATCCACATCATACTAACCCTTGAGTTAGCTTTGGCTAATACGCCCAAGGCTTAGTATGATCGGTAGGTAACGATTACCAATCAATATCCGCATTTATATTAAAACTCAAGTTAGCTTTGGCTAATACGCCCGAGAGTTAATATAGATGTGATTTTGACCTATCTTTTCCAACCGTTGGAGGAATGCCTATAGTTGACTCGATCTAACCGAGCAACTAGGAATACTCAATCTAATTGAATTTGTATTCACCCATGCGTTGATAGGCGGGACCAAGATTGTCCCTCCGTACCCTACCAAGATAATATGTATTGCTCTGCTTTGGCAGATTCAACAATACATATGATCGAGGTAGTGATAGGTATCACGGCACGGTTAGACATTTAGAGTTGATTCAATCGAGATCTAATCTAATCGAAAAGGATGCATCTTGTGCACGACTTAGATCTAATCTAATCGCAAGGGTGCATCATGTGCACGACTTAGATCTAATCTAATCGTAAGGCACTAATTAATTAATTACTTATTAAACATGCATCATATACATAAGAAATTAACTAATTAATCTATTTGTGATTTAGTCATGGCCCTACTACGATCTTCTCAAGCCAATGAGAAGATCGAATGGTCAACCTAGGGTCAACAGCTTCTCCAAGCTCCTCCCTTTGACCACCTTGTGTTGCTCGTTCCCGCCTCGGAACTCCCTCTCGTGTGGACCCTCATGAAATGTGGTACCCTCCACCGCTCCAATTTGTACATTACAATTTGAAACTCAAGTTACATTCGAGTCTAAATCTAATTTACAACCAGAATATATGAGAAAGGCATGACGCGCAGGTCGCGGAAAAATAAAAACATACAACACGCGCAAACACATAACGGCACGCAGGCCGTATTATGAATTACAACACAATCCAATCATATTGGATTTTTGGGCCATGACTATCACAAAATTAATATATAATTCAAAATTATATATTTTCATAATTTTCTATAATTTTAAAATTAATTTTTACAATTTTTACGAGTAAAATTTCCCGGCGGTCCCGTTTAGCGGTTTCGGGTGCAATCGCGGAACGGATCCCCTTGCGGGGCCAGGGGCAGCGCCCCTACCCGCGATCTAACCATCGCGAGGGTTCCTTTGCAATCCTACAGTGCCTTAGCCCGCTGTCCCAAAACAATTTGGGACGAAACCTTTGAGAAGAATTTTCCCGACGGTCCCGATTAGCGATTTCGGGCGCAATCGCAAAGCAAATCCCCTTGCGGGGTTAGGGGAAGTGCCCCTACCCACGATCTAACCATCGTGAGTTGCTCCTAAGCGATCCTACAGCACCTTCGCTCGCTGTCCCAAACGGATTTGGGTCGAAACATCACCGTTTTGGAAAAAAACTTCCCGGTAGTCGAAGCCTACAAGCGTCTAAACACTTGTGCTTCGATTACTCGAGAAAAATACTCATAAAAACCCAAAAATCATAATTTTACAGAAAATTACAGAAACTTTAGTTTTCATAAAACCAAAAATTAAACTCGTACAAGCCTTGCACGTGGCTCTGATACCACTGTTGGGTTTTTCGGGCCGCGGAAACCCCAAATCACCCAAAGCCGTAGATCCGTGCAAGGAAAAACCGAATGAAATACAAGTACGAGTTTCAAAAACTTTAGATCTACTCCTTGATCTATGTGTTGAGAGTTTTTACCTTTGAAGCGTGCCCTCGCAAATCCTGCTCGTCCAACGGTACGCCGGATCTCGAGAGTGTCAACGTAGACACTCCTCTAATGATATCCACACGAACAAGGAGTGTCTCTCACACTCAAAGGATGGAGAAAAGAGCTCCAAGTGTGCTAGCACTTTCTAGAGCTCTCGAATGGGATTGGAAAGGAAGAAAAAAAAGAGGATGCAAAAAGAAATGTCATACACTCAAGATGTAGTATCCCTCCTTTGTGACCTTCACTCTTCCTTTGCTCTTGGAATTCACTCAACCACCTTTTCCTCCCTTGGAAGCTCACGGCAACAGCAGCAAAACAAAGAGGAAAAGACCAAGGAAGAAGATGGAATGAATGCACACATTATTACCACAAAATCAAAACCCCTCCTCACATTTGTGTGGCCGGCCACACAATGTAACCCCCTCATTTAATGTGGCTGGCCACATTAAGTGGTATGGGTGTGTAACCTCCATGAGGTGGCACACCATTATGAGGTGGTGATGATGTGGCAAGGATGTGTCATGCCATATAGGATGAGTCAACCTACATGATGTGGCAATGCATCAAGTCAAACTTGATGTTTCAACTTCCATTTGGTCAAGTCAAAATTGATCAATTTCTTCCTTGTTGAGTTAAATCCAACCTTTGATTCAAGTCAATTTCAATTTAATGAATCTCAATTCATTAATATAAATTGACTCAATGAATCAAATTTAAATTAGACTCATTCAACAATTGAATCTAATTGAGTCTAACTCAATAAGTCTAATTTGAATCCAATCTTTGGTGCATCATATGAACCTAATCCAATTGGTTCATCATATGAACCTAATCTCCATCCACTTGTTCTTTGTGTGTGACCCAATAGGTTCTTGTAACGTTGGCAATGTTTCTAAACTCCTTTAGAAACATAAGCAATGAGCGACATCTAGCAATACATCATTGCTACCCAAGTTACAAAAATGTTGAGATCCAACATCACCTTGTGACTATTAATTGTGACTCCTCACAATATATGACAAGTGTCCTTCTATCCTAGACATCTAGATTGATCAATGTGAGGCATAGACCGTGTCATCCTCTGACTAATCTAAATCTTGAACTCCAAGTAGACTCACTCAATCAAATAAGCTCAATATCTCATATTGACTCATTTGGGTATGGCCATACACTTCGTGGTCTTACTCTATCAAGAATATCGATGTCACTCCCGTCATATAGGAGGGATAGATCCCATCTACATCACTCACATCCCTCTGCATAATTCGTTACATACCCAGTAATCGCCTTTATAGTCCACCCAGTTACGGGTGACGTTTGACGAAACCAAAGTACATAACTCCTTATGTAGGGATCCATGGTGACTTCAGGTCTAAGGACTAATAGTCATACTAATAGCCACATGAGAAAGTATATGACATTCATATAACGATCCATGATACTTTCTCATGGCGGGTCATTCAGTATACATTCTCCAATGCATACCCATGTGTCAACTTGATATCTCCATATTCATGACTTGTGAGATCAAGTCATCGAGTTGACCTACATGCTTGTTTTTTTGCATTAACATTGTCCCTGAACGTTAATACTCGACTAGGAATGATTTAGAGTAGTGTTCCCTATATCATCTCACTATCGGTTCAACTAACCGATTGATATAAGTGAGAACCATCTACTCAAGGACATTATTATACTTAGTTTATTTGTCACCAATATATGTAAGTATAATAACCAAACTAAATGCCTTTATTAATATACAAGAATATGATACAATGAGTCCATACAATCATCAAATGATTGGCTCTAGGGCTCTAACTAACACTCGCTGCCTGTCCACGGTCCCTTGGATGCTTCATCCTTCACCGGACCCGAAGCCGTCAACCTGAGTCACATGTGTCACCTGCAGTCCTGCACAACTCAAGTACACATATCAAATAACAAGGGTAATCCTAACTTAAACCCTTTGCCCAAACACCAAAACACATGGTCCCGCGGACCATTGGGATTGCTCCAACATTTCCAATATGGGACTATGTTTGCAACCTTGCAACCCCAACAGGAGCAACGTCGGAGGAAAGCAGCTCTACAGGGGAGCATTAGAAGTCGACAAGGTAAGTCATGTACGGTCTCTACCTCCTGACCAATTATTTAATTTGATAAAAATATTAGCGAAAGATTCTTGTAAATCAGTAATAGAAAATAGAAAATTATTAATAGAGAATAATGAGTTAAAAAGAACTCTAGCAACAGCTTATCGATTAGAGGATTTCGACAAACTAAAAATAGAGAATGTAATGTTAAAGGAACATATACAAACTCTAAAAATTTCTGCTTGTTCAAACTTCGCCGTTTCAAATTTTAAAAATTATTATAGACTAAAATAGAAATTTAAATATTATAATGGGCAAATTAGAAAATTGATGAAAAGCTAAAAAAATTTCTTGTTAATCCGATAGAAAGGAATCTATTTTGGATTCTAAGATCATACTTGAATTATTTTTTTTCAATTGATTTTTTTTATACAAAAGTCCTCTTGAGTTTTAACTTGTGTTCAAAATAAATTGGATCCCATTTTTTTAGAAAGAAGAATTCAATATTCATCTTAAGGAAAAATCTCAATTTTTTCGTATCATATGATTTCTTTAAATATTTAATTATTTTGCAAGATTTATCCCTACTAATGAAGAAAACTTTTCTGAAAGTTTTTTTAAAAATATAATTTTTTTTATAAATCTTGAAAATGTATTTTTCTTTTGTCAAAATGCATGCTCTATACATTTTTTTAAGAAAATATTTCAAGATTTCAAAAATTATTTTAAAGGCTTTCAATTTTGATTTATTCTCTCTTAGACTTGTGTTTAAGATTGACCAAATTTTTTTAAGTCAATTTAACCTTTTTCAGAATTTTGTTTGTTAAACGACTTAAAATTCTTGACAAGTTACCCTTAGATTTTTTAGTACCTCATTTTTTATGTGATTAAAGGGGGAGAAGGGAAGATTAAGTTTAGGGGAGGTAGCTTAATTTTTTTTTTTTCACTTTTTTCACTTTATTATAAAATTTAATTCTTTTACTTTATGTTTGTTTATCCTAACTTAACTTGGGTTGCTCACATCAAAAAGGGAGAGATTGTTGGTACCCCAAGGTAGTTTTGATGTGATCAAACAAGTTAAGTTAGATCCTGTTGTGTTTAACCATGTGTCTAAGTGTGCAGGAACTTAGGAGCACAGGACGTCGAGCAAAAGACACAGCTAGCGAGAAGGATGGCACAGAAGAGAGCCGACAGGCTCGGTGCATCTGCGGGATGAGGTGTTGCGGAAGAGTACACCGGCGGATGAGAAGGGAGCGTATGGTGTTTTCAAGGGACGAGAAGCTGGAGCAGAAGACTGCTCGAGGAGCAAAAGACGCAACTGCCCGAGGGACAAAAAGCTGTGAAAGAGTACGCTGGCGGACGAGAAGGAAGCACACGACGATTCTGAGGGATGAGAAGCTGGAGCAAAAGCTTACTCGAGAAGAAGGTTGAAAGTTAGATTCGGGTGAGCCCTATTCCAGATGGCCGAAATCACCCAAGCGAGCATAGTCGGAGCGAAAAACCCGGACCAATGTGAGCAGGAGACCGGGACCAAAAATCAGCAAAAGCTGATTTTTGGGCCCAGGGCGCCCGGAACTTGATTCTTAGCCATTTTGATGTGACATTTAAACGTTACATCAGGGATAGAATTCTATCCTATTCCAGGCGCCTGGAACCCTTCCAAGCGTCCCAAGCAGGGTTATATAAGCAGTCTGGCTCCCAGAAGCTAAGAACAAGAAAAAGAGAAACAACACTTATACTCGTTCAGTTTTTTGTTTAGCTTCTATTTTTGTGTGTTCAGTGCTATAAAGAGGCTTCTCTGCATGAAGGAAAAATTAGTGTGATTTCATCTGCCTTGGATTAACAACCTCCCTAGTTGTAATCAAGTAAACCTGCTGTGCCTCTTTCCTTTTAGTCTCTTTTATTATTCTTATGCAAGTGTTATTTTAATTAAATTATAAGTCGAGAAAGGTTCGTTTGCTTAATTTATGCAGGGGTTATTCACCCCCCCCCTCTAGCCGGCCACCAAGGGTCCTAATAATAGGTTCCCGATTTATCTTGGTCGTCCATAATTAACTACTTAATTATAGAACGATCATGAGTGGCACCTAGTAGTACATTATGATCCCCAATTAGTCGGAAAATGATAGTTGATCTTAGAATTAATTCTAAATCCTTCAGCAGCTATAGTGAGTCGTGCCTCATTCCTTTCACTCGTCTTATTTCCACTTGGTTTAGGACATGGTCTATGTGTCTTGTCCCTACTAGGCTGATTACGTCACACCTAGCCTAAGTAATACTTCCTCGTCCTGTGAATTCAAATTACTCATACATGTGTACAAGAGTCTCACACTTTTAACATGTGATTCTTTGACCAAATACTTTGAGTAATAATCCTAAAAAGTGGTCATAGGGTATATGTCTCCTCGCAAGAAGTGGTGAATTCTCTGTGGGCTATTCAAACACCTTTAGGCACTTCAACTTATACCCAATCATCCCGGGTCCACACCTCAATGAGATGCTTGCTTAAGATGTCAAAGTATAAGTCTCCATGACCAAAATGACTTGTATACCTCAAGTTAAAGGAAATTTGCACTCGTACTGCAGTAAGAACTTTATAGATATATCTATATATATGTAGAGAACCATATGAAGTCTTACAGCGAGTCACTCCAATGAACTAGTTGTCATAACTAGGATCCACGTTTAACTCTCGACATCCCAATGTCTCCAACCAGTGAGAAAATAGTTGCTTGACCGAATCAAGGAGTATAACTCATACTAGTCTTATAGAATTGATGCTGTTCGAATGCATGATAACCATGGTTTTGCTACACTATTTTGATTCATAATATATGTTTTCAATGATCTTGTTCATGGATGAAACTTATATTGACATCATAATTCATGCATTGCATTTATCTTGGACTTAATTGTAAATTAGTTTATTTTCATGGTATTTGATGCTAATATTTTGATATTTTCTTTGTAGGCATCAAAAGGGTCATGGACCCGATCAGATCAGACCACATTTGAGCTCAAATCTAGGGCTAATCAAGTTGATCAAGCCTTGGAGCGATTTGGACCGTCCATTGAAGATAGAAGAGATCTAAGTCATCCGTCAAGGATCTGGTCCATCCAAGCCAAGAGGAAATACATCACAGCCATTGATGAAGATCCAGAAGCTTTTGATCCAGATCTGAGAAGCTCTCATCGTTGATCAAGACTCGGAGTGATCTGGACCGTCCGATCAGATGTGAGGCTGATTTAAATCGCGTGAGAAGCTACAGTGTTCCCGGAGCTCGACGTTTCTCGCGACACATCCACTGTATACTCTTCTTCTTCAGCGACACCGAAGCCTCCCATTCCTCTTCCAGATCTAAGAACCTTACCTTTTTTTATCTCCGGCGAACTCTCAACGATCCGACGACCAACAATCAAAGAGTAGGGCACGAATTGAGGGTGTTCCCCGTTCGTGGTCTTGATTCCAGCTATGCTATCTGGGCCAAGATTTGAGGGAGTTCCCCGATCTGGCGCTGCCATCATCCAACGGAGGTGTCAGAGGGTGTTCCCCATCACTTCTGATTCCATTCCATCATCGATTTCACCTTGCATTTCTGAAATCAGACGAATCTGAAAAATCTCCTCTGTTCTTCGATTGTTGGTAAATTTAGGTTGTTACGAGCTAGATGGGTGTTCCTTGAAGGCTATGAACATCACCTGAATGAACTGGGTGTTCAGAATTTCTCCGTTGAGTGCTTGATGGGCGTTCCTAGATGCATCTTTACTTCACGGCAGAGAGAAGAAGTTTGGATCCAGGATTTAGATTGTGGAATGTTCTTTCATTTGTTTTACTTTTGATTCCTTATACCTTTGCTCAGATCTAAAGATTTGATAGATAGATCACACTTAATTCCTTGTTTTGCATTACCTACTTCAGTTTTTTATTGAGTTTTCTTATGTAATTCAGTTCTGATTTTCTTACTTGAAACCCCTGATCTTGTTAAATTTTTGCAATTCAAATCGTGTTTAAGCTACATACTTAATTTGCAATCCGTGTCCTGTTTAGACTTTGTAGTTCAGTTTGTTACTAACTTGTCACTTTAGGTTAATTAGTTAGAAAGTTTTTGCTCTATACCATTACTCTTGTGACTGTGAATGTGCTCGAATGATGAATATTTAACTTGAGCTTTTGAGATTAATTGTTGAATTCGACTATGACAGTGAGTTGAATGCTAATTTGGTAACCTATGAATTTTATTGTTTTCTTTTGTCTAATTTTGTTGATCATAATTTAGAATTGAAGACTTGGTGGCTCATTTGAATTAATGATACATTAGAATCTAAATTGAATTGTTCTTCATTACTTTTGATTGTAGAAGGATTCAATTTGCAATGTGAATGGAAAAGAAATGTCGAATAGACCTTGATGATGTAAGAATTCCATTTGAATCAATTCTAGAATTCGCACACACTAGTTAGTTATCCTTGGAAAAACATGACTTGGGACTCGTTACTACAACGCTTGTTTTAATTTTAATGAGTTTCAATTTTAATTAATTTGGAGCGCCTAGTGACATGCGAAAAAGGCTAACGCCAAATTTTTACGCCGTTGTCGGGGAGATAACTAGTAGTGTGTGTTTATTTTGGATTGAGCATTGATTGGTTTATTTTGTTAGCATCTTCCTTGATTTGATTACTTTTTTTTTATGTTTTCATGTTGGCTTATTTCTAAATTGTCAAGTTCTTTAATTTTCATAAATTCATGTGTTTGAAACTTTATGCTCTTGAGTCTTCTAACATTGAGTTTAGTGTTGTGGTGTAAGAACAGGAGATTTCTGTAGCATGGATCCATATTTTCAGAATTTTGGAGGAGGAATGGAGAATTAGTGTTTTCAGCCTGAGTATCAATTTTACCCAACCATGGATCAACAAAATAGGTATGAGTCATTTTCTAATGCTTATAATGCTAATTGGGTGGATCATTGATGTTTTAGGTATGAAAGTACACAAGGACAATTTATTGAGTCATATCCAGCCTATCAGAATTCATATGGGTTTCAAGAGGTTTCAACATCTTTTATACCATATTCTTTTCAACAGAACGAACCTCAAATTAAAGAGTCAAGATGGAAAGTCAAGGAGATTATGCAACAAATGAGAGAACATCAAGAGCAGCAATTCTCAAGGATATAGAATATACAGATTCAGTTAGATCAAATTGCATCATCCATCAATCAGTTGCAAAGGGGAGTTGGTTCCAATTTCGCTTTCTTTTGCATTTTAATTTATGCTTTGCTTTAATAAATTCTTTTTGGTGCGACTTTCTTGAGTTTCATATTTTCTTACATTTGCATTTTAATTCCATATTTTGCATTTTGTTTAGTATATAGCATGTCATTTAGAATAAAAGTCTTTATGGGAATTTTCTAGTAATATTTTTAAAATGGTAAAAGTTTCTTAAATTTGATCATCAATTTTAGGTCATGGGACATGATTGGATGCTTTACTTACATGATATTGATCAGTTTAGTGGTGGATTCTAATTTGATTAGTTAAGCTTGATTGCAAAAAAATTACTTAGAGAGGACCACTTTAAGCCTATATCTATTATTTTCTTTGTGTGACATGCACTCATGATAATTGAAACTCTAGAACTTGCTTTGCTTCTTTTCAAAGTCATAATAGCATATGTATACATGAAAAATGAAAGATTGTTTTCATTCTTGATCTCCCATAAATCCCAATACCCTTTCTTCATAATTTTCTTAAAAGCATTTTCCTCTAGCATTTTAACCTTTAGCTTGATCCTCCTTGCTTGTCATTTTTCTTTTATTGAGAGTTTTGGTTGAATCCTTGATGAGTTAGATTTGCAAGATGGATTAAGGTTTAAGTGTGGGGGAAGGGTTTGCAAGAGTTTGGAGATCTTGATGATTTTGGATGATTTCATGCCCTTGCTATTGGTCTTGATACATATAATGTGCAAAAATTAAACCTGGAATTTGAAGGTTCTGTTCTTTAGTTTTGTTTTGGTTAGTTGTACTATTAATTACAACAGTGCTATATTTAGAAGTTGTACAAACAATTGAAGATATCATCATGTGGGAATTCTAGAAGCTACTTTTTGAGCTAGAATATAGTAGTTGGCTTTAATTCAGTAACGCATGCATCTGAGAAACAAAGAGTAGTTGGGACTGAGATGTTTTCACAAATCAGATTCTGATTTCCTACAAAATGTATTCTGTTTGATGGCAATGCAATAGTTGAGAACTACACTAAATTGTCATGATTTACATATGAAGTTCAGAAGACTACGGGCATGTAGATTGTATCACTTGAGCCATTGAAGAACCATTGTTTAATATCAATTCTAAAGGTTGCCTCTGACCAGTAATTAATTTGAATTCACATTTCCATCATATCAGTGTCAAATTGTATTATGATTTCAGGACAGCAGCAATTAAAAAAATTCAGCTTCCTATTGTTAGGTGCCAAATAAGAATTTCTGCTAATCTGAAACCTTCACAACTTAAGCTGGAGCTACTTTAGCTATTGGATTCTGAAACCTAAGTCTAAGGTTTCCTTGATTTCTGAAACTGAAGGTGTAGAAGTTACTAAATTTAGATAATTGCCTAGCGAGCTGTAGATGGCTACACAAATCTCTTCTCATACAAAAGAAATATATTACTTCCTTATTTCTAAGCTGATTAGTAGGGGAGAAGTTCAAAGAATGATGAACTAAGGAAGTTTTGAAATTCTGGCAGTGAAAGAAACAAGGTAGTGTTAGGATGTATACTAAAAGCCTAGCTTTTGGTATAAACATTTATCTAGAAATAAGAATCACATTGGTCAAATGTCTACATTTATGATAAATGTAGTTGTTCAATTAATTTATATTGTAGATAACATGGTGTGTGGTGTCACACACAGAAGATCATGTTATTGGTTCCTTATAAATTATAAACAGTAGCTCACGACCAAGATGGAAAGGAACAAACCATTGGAAGGTCGTAGTGTAATTAGGTATTAGTTTATCTTAACTATATAATTACAGTAGTACACTTAAAGTGTATTGAGTAGGACCATTTGAGGTCGTTTCTTTTATACTGACTTTATAAAGAAACAAAGACCTTGGTTATTATGGAAGTGTGTGCTCTTAATCCTGATATAATAACAAGCATATATATTTGATATTTATTTCTTTAATTTATCAATGGGTGAGATTTAGTTCGATGAATCAATAAGCCCGGTAAGTTGGGAAATGGTATCACTTATAGTGTGTGTTGTTGATTATAGAAGGAAACTGTGTCCTAGAGATACTAGGTTGATAATGTCCTCAAGAGGAGCTCATAAGGATTGTCATGTTAAACCCTGCAGGTGGACTTAGTCCGACATGATAATAAGGTTGAGTGGTACTACTCTTGGACTAAGATATTAATTAAATGAGTTGTCAGTAACTCACTTAATTAGTGGACATTCGATATCTTAAACACAGGGAGACTAACACACTCATAATAAGAAGGAGCCCAAAAATGTAATTTGGGATTGGTGCGGTAGTTCAATAATAGTTCTCTAGTGGAATGAATTATTATTGATAAAATTAAGTTGTGTGTTCGGGGCGAACACGGGATGCTTAATTTTATCGGGAGACCAAAACCAATTCCTCCTCTCGGTCCCTATCGTAGCCTCTTAATTATAGAGTACTATACCCACCTATACCCACCTTCTTACCCATCCTATAGGGGCCGGCCAAGATAGCTTGGAGACCAAGCTAGGGCCGGCCATGGGTATGTTCATGGGTGAATTCATGTGGCCGGCCCTATTAAAATAAAAAGAAATTTTAATTTTAAAATTTTTCTTATGTGGATAATATAATTTAAAAGAGAGTTTAAAAATTTTAAATCCTTCCTTTTATAAGATTCTACAAAAGATTAAGAGAAGAGTTAAAATCTCTTTCCTTATTTGTAGATTAAAAGGTTGATTTTAATTTTGGTAAAAACTTTCCTTTTAATTATATTCATGATTTAAAAGAAATTTTAAAAATTAAAAATTCTCTTTTATTAGTTTCTACAAAAGATTAAGAAAAGATTTAATATCTTTCCTTATTTGTAGATTGAAAGAAGATTTTAATTTTTAGAAATAACTTTCCTTTTTGGAAATTATCCACATGTTTAAAAGAAAGATTTTAATTTATAAAATTTCTTTTTATTAACCAATCATGAAGGGATTAAAATTATTGGAGAAATTTTTATAAATTTCTAGAAACAAATTAGGAAGTTTTAATTTTTGTTTTAATTAAAACTCTCCTTGTTTTGGGGAGAAGAGTGGCCGGCCATTATAATTTGAAAAGAGAAAATTATTTTAATTAAATAAATTTTCCTTTTCAATGGCAAAAGAATTAAGGAAGTTTTTATTAAATTTTCCTTATTTGCCAAGATCAAGGATTATAAAAGAGGGGGTAGAGGAGGCTTCAATGCTAACGACTCTATTCTATTTTTCCTCTCTTTTCTCCTTGGGTGTGGCCGGCCCTTTCTTTCCTCTCCTCTCCTTTGTGTGGCCGAAACCTTCTCATGGTGGAGATAGCTTTGGTGGCCGGATCTAAGAAGGAGAAGAAGGAGAGAAAAGAAGCCTCTTTTCTAGCATCCCTTGGAGCATGGTGGTGGTGGCCGAACCTCTTCATCCTAGGAGAAGTTTTGATGGCCGAAACTTGTACGGAAGAAGAAGGTGCTTGGTGGTTCTCATCTCAGAATATCGTTGCCCACACAACGTCCGAGGTTAGAAGAGGAATACGGTAGAAGATCAAGAGGTCTTTCTAAAAGGTATAACTAGTAATTTTTGTTTCCGCATCATACTAGTTATTTTTGGAAATAATACTAAATACAAGAGGCATGCGATTCTAGTATTTTGAATATGTTTTTCGATGTTGTGTTCTTTTGTTTTTTTTTCTTTCCCTTGTGATTTGATTGTTCTTTTCGGTTAACCTAAAGTTATTTTAGGAAATTAAATATTAGCTTTCCATAAAAGGTTTTGTCTAGTCGGTGGTGGTTGCTCCCATATCCAAGAAGGCCATGTGCCTCGCCACGTCAGTACTGGGAACCAATTATGGAAATTAATATTTAATGGAATTAATAACTTAAGGTGATTTGGGTCGAACGTGTTAAGTTCCGCAGGAGACCCAAGTCAAAACCTAAAAGAACGAATAGATTAAGTTTTGGATCAAACGTGTTAAGTTCCGCAGGCGATCCAAAATTTAATTTAAAAGAACACATGGTAGCTAGGAAAAGGTTCAGACCTTTGTACAAAATTTTTGTACAGTGGAACCTCTAGGTTTTCCGAGTAGCAACCAACAATTGGTATCAGAGCTAGGGTTTTGCCTCTGTGTATTTGGTATTAGTTTAATTATGCACATGTCATACATAATTTAGGCAGGTTAATAGTAGGATGTGCTAACTTTGTGGATGCAGGATCCAACTATTATGGCTTATAGTTATTATGTGTGTGATTGGACCCTTGGACATGTCAAGGGCATTTTAATGTGTGTGCATGATTGTATTATAAAATACAGCAGGAGCTGTATTTAGTTTTATTAGGATTTTATTTTTTATCTAGATACATGTACATTCCTTTTATGGAATATAGGATCAAAAATGTAAAATTCTATTTATGTCGCGAATCGAATCTTGCAAAGCGTGGAACCTTCTAAGGACCAGAGGCGCAGCGGAACTAGGAGCAAGATGGATGCGACAGCTAGACCCGGTGGCGGTGGCCAAATATGGCAGCAGCTTGGGATGACAACACACGGAGGACAACTAGAGATAAAAGCCATAATAGTTGAAAATTAGATTTTCTATTTATTGCTTTTATATTGTGCTGTGTGTGCATGTTGGTTTACATATTTAGTAGGCTAGCATAGTTAAAATTCCTCATTTATAAATAACTAAGTGGGAGAAGGATTTTTAAGTAAATCCCATGGTCTCCATTACTGGTTTGTAAGTGATGCAAACAAGCTTGCACGTTGCCTCTGAGTGCCTTCCTCCATAACGGATGAGCTTGTTTGTGGATCACTAGAACAGACTTCCATTTTTGGATGACTATAGGAAGTTAATTAAGAGCGTGTGATCTTCCCCAACGGAAGGGGCATAATCTTATTAATGGACTTAGTGTCAAGTAATGGTATACACTTAGACACATCTAATAGTATCCTCCCCATCGGAGTCACTGCTATTATTTGTGTGACCAAATGATACCAACTATTAATTTTATTTGTCAAAAAAGTTAGGTAGACAAGATAATAAAATTAATGGGTTAAAACCTTCCTTTTACAAATGTTGAATTTGTATACGTCCACACTAATGTGGCATGCAAAATTCATAGTGTTTGAGGTGTTGGTGAATTTAAATAATATTGTTTGAGGAATCAATATTTTTTTTTTAAATTCAAAAGTTTTTGACCAAATATTTGATCAAAGACAGATCAACTATTAATTTTATTCGTCATAAAGTAAAGTTGACGAGATAATAAAATTAATGAATAAAATCTCCTCTTCGATTTTGTATACGTCCACACTATCGTGGCATATAAAATTCATGGGGATTTTTAAGGAGTTGATCTTGACCAAATATTTTTGTGATTCTTAGGATTTAAATATTTGTCAATCCCCTAGTAGTCATACTATAGAAAAGGCTTAGTAGTCCCAATTGTAATGATTGGAAATAGGACTTGGACATTAAGGTAGACTGTCTTCTTAAAACTAAGAACAACATAGGTGTATTCATTAGTTGAAACATGTTTAGTGAAGTTATCTACCAGAACCTGGAGTGTAGATACAAGATGCCATTAGTCATGTCTGAAATTCATTGCAGGGTTCCAGGAAACCCGACAACTAAATGAAAGATAAATCACCGTCCACATGGGCACTACTGTAAAAGTAGTAGCTGTTGCAATGGGAGATGTTTATCTTTTGATAAGAATAAAATATGGATTTTTGAGTAATTGTCTTTACGCACTAAGTTTAGAAAGAATTAGTTTTCAGTTTCTAAACTATTCAAAGAACTTGATATTCTGCCTCTTTTAATAACAAAGTTGTTATTAAGAAAAAGAGGAAAGTTATCTGTTCTGGTACGTTGGTTGGCAATTTATAAATCCAATAACTCTCACGATGCAACAAATGGAAATTAGTAACACATCTTCTAACTTTAAGAGGAAGTAACCTTCGGAAATGAACCAATTATATCTTTGGCATCTAAAGCTAGGTTATATTAACTTAAGTAGGATTCATCGGTAGCTGATGAACTTTTGGGTTCATTAGTAGTGGAAATCTTTCCAAACCTGCGAGTCTTACTTGGAAGGAAAAATAACCAAGAAGCTTTTAAGTCTAAGGGGTATGGAGTCAAAGATATGTTGAAATTGGTTCATTCTGATTTGTGTGATCCTATGACTATCCAGACAAGAGGTAGTATTGAATATTTTGTCTATTTTATAGACAACTATTCAAGATACAAATAAATTTACTTAATGTACCACAAGACTAAGTACTTTGATTAGTTCAAAGAGTACTAGGCTGATGTGGAGAAACAATAAAGTAAAAAGACACTATGGTGAGATCATAGTGGCAAGTACCTCTTGGGAGAATTTAGGAGTCACTTATTAGAAGTAGGGATTCAATCCCAACTAACTGCATCTGGTACACCCCAACAGAATGGTGTAGTAGAAAGAAGGTAAATGACTCTTATGGAATAATTAGATAGATGATGAGTTATTCAGAGAATTACCAAGTTTGTTTTAAGGATAAAACTCTGAAAACGAAAGTGAACATAGTACCTTCCAAGTTAGAACTCTCTACTCATATAGAATTGCTGAATAGGCGTAAGCCTATTTTGAAGCATATTCGGATTCGGGTAATCCAGCACATATGTTAAAGAGAGATAATGATAAGTTGGATAGGAGTTCACTTGTTTGTAAGTTATCCTAGATAAACAAAAGTAGGTTTATAGTATTAAAAATCAAAAGGTCATTGTTAGCATCAATGACTGATTTTAAAAGGACTATATAATGAACCACGTGCTCATAAGTAAATTTGTTCTTAAGGAAATAATAAAAGACATGTCTAATCTAGTACCAACTGTACAAGATGAGATACCACAAGAAAACTGGAACACGTATCACAAATAATACACAATTGCAGAAAATGCCTTGTCATAGTGGGAGGGTTGTTAAGCAACCTTAAAAGATTCATGTTTTGGGAGAGTTTTTGAACTCGATCCCTGAAGGACATGAACCTGATCTCCGGACATATGACGAAGTACTCCAAGATGAATATGCAGCATCTTGGCAAAGAGTAATGAATAATAGAATTAGAATATATGTATTCTAATAAAATCTGGAAGCTTGTAGAACCACCAAGTGGTGTAAAAGCCTTTGGGTGTAAAAGGTCTATAATAGGAAAAGAGGGATAGACAGGAAGGTAGAAACCTTCAAAGCAAGGCTTGATGAAAAAGGAAACTTTTTTTACTGGTAGTCATGCTTAAGTCTATCCGGATTCTTTTATCTATTTGGCAATTGGATGTCAAGACAACATTCCTTAATGGAAGTCTTGAAGAAAGCATCCATATAAAGCAACCAGAAGGGTTCATTGCAAAGGGCTAAGAGCATCTTGTGTAAAGCTCAATCAGTCTATGGACTGAGGCAAAGCTTCAAGGTCTTGGAACATCCGGTTTATCAAAGTAATTCAGACCTATGGATTTATTTAGTAACCGGATAAGTCTTGTGTATACAAAAGGTGTGATGGAAGCGTGGTGGTATTTCTTGTACTATACGTAGATAACATTTTTGGTAGTTGGAAATAATATCAAAATGTTGTCAGAAGTAAGGGTATGGTTGTCCAAACAATTCGATATAAAGGACTTGGGAGAATGAATATATTCTTGAGATCAAAGTAATAAGGGATCGCAAGAAAAGAATATTTTACTTATCCCAAGCTTCATACAACGGAAAAATCCTTGCTCGTTTTAAAGCATGCAAAACTCCAAGAAAGGTTTCTTACCTTTTCAGGATGGAGTGACTTTATCTAAAGATATGTCTCTGTAGACATCAAAGGAGATAAAGGAAAGAAAGACAGTTCTTTATGCTCCGACTGTCGGAAGCCTAATGAATGCTATGCACGAGATAAGAAATCTGTTTTGCCAAGGGCATAGATGGAAGATATCAAAGTAACTCTGGACAAGGACAGTGGACTGCAGTAAAGCATATATTGAAGTACCTTAGAGGCACTAGAGATTATATGCTAGCTTACAAGGCAGTTAATTTGGTCCTTGTGGGTTGCATGGATTTTAACTTCCAATCAGATAGGGACAATAATAAGTCAACCTCGGGGTTTTGTGTTTATTTTAGGAGGTAAAGTCATAACTATGGAAGAGTGATAAACATAGGTGTTTTTCTGGACTCTATCATAGAAGCTTAGTATATGGCAAGCCTCTGAGGTAGCCATAAAAGCTGAATGACTCAATAACCTCAAGATAGACTAAGATATGATTTCTGGTTTGTCCAAAGATTATTACAATTTATTGTAATAATGTTGGTGCAGTAGCAAACTCGAAGAAACCATAAGTCTATAAGGCAAGTAAACACAATAGAGCGCAAGTACCACCCAAAACGAGAAATCGTATAAACGAGGAGAAGTTGTTGCCGCCTAGATTGCATCAGGAGATGACCTATAGATCTTTTCACTGAGGTCCTTAAGGCAAGAGCTTTTGATGGGCATGTTGAAGGGATAGGAATCAGATGTATGACAGCAGATATAGCAGCTTAGTCTTTTAGTATAAGTGAGAGATTGTTAGGATGTATACTAAAAGCCTAGCTTTTGGTATAAACATTTATCTAGAAATAAGAATCACATTGGTCAAATGTCTACATTTATGATAAATGTAGTTGTTCAATTAATTTATATTGTAGATAACATGGTGTGTGGTGTCACACACAGAAGATCATGTTATTGGTTCCTTATAAATTATAAACAGTAGCTCACGACCAAGATGGAAAGGAACAAACCATTGGAAGGTCGTAGTGTAATTAGGTATTAGTTTATCTTAACTATATAATTACAGTAGTACACTTAAAGTGTATTGAGTAGGACCATTTGAGGTCGTTTCTTTTATACTGACTTTATAAAGAAACAAAGACCTTGGTTATTATGGAAGTGTGTGCTCTTAATCCTGATATAATAACAAGCATATATATTTGATATTTATTTCTTTAATTTATCAATGGGTGAGATTTAGTTCGATGAATCAATAAGCCCGGTAAGTTGGGAAATGGTATCACTTATAGTGTGTGTTGTTGATTATAGAAGGAAACTGTGTCCTAGAGATACTAGGTTGATAATGTCCTCAAGAGGAGCTCATAAGGATTGTCATGTTAAACCCTGCAGGTGGACTTAGTCCGACATGATAATAAGGTTGAGTGGTACTACTCTTGGACTAAGATATTAATTAAATGAGTTGTCAGTAACTCACTTAATTAGTGGACATTCGATATCTTAAACACAGGGAGACTAACACACTCATAATAAGAAGGAGCCCAAAAATGTAATTTGGGATTGGTGCGGTAGTTCAATAATAGTTCTCTAGTGGAATGAATTATTATTGATAAAATTAAGTTGTGTGTTCGGGGCGAACACGGGATGCTTAATTTTATCGGGAGACCAAAACCAATTCCTCCTCTCGGTCCCTATCGTAGCCTCTTAATTATAGAGTACTATACCCACCTATACCCACCTTCTTACCCATCCTATAGGGGCCAACCAAGCTAGCTTGGAGACCAAGCTAGGGCCGACCATGGGTATGTTCATGGGTGAATTCATGTGGCCCTATTAAAATAAAAAGGAATTTTAATTTTAAAATTTTTCTTATGTGGATAATATAATTTAAAAGAGAGTTTAAAATTTAAATCCTTCCTTTTATAAGATTCTACAAAAGATTAAGAGAAGAGTTAAAATCTCTTTCCTTATTTGTAGATTAAAAGGTTGATTTTAATTTTGGTAAAACTTTCCTTTTAATTATATTCATGATTTAAAAGAAAGTTTAAAAATTAAAATTCTCTTTTATTAGTTTCTACAAAGATTAAGAAAAGATTTAATATCTTTCCTTATTTGTAGATTGAAAGAAGATTTTAATTTTAGAGATAACTTTCCTTTTGGAAATTATCCACATGTTTAAAAGAAAGATTTTAATTTATAAAATTTCTTTTATTAACCAATCATGAAGGATTAAAATTATTGGAGAAATTTTATAAATTTCTAGAAACAAATTAGGAAGTTTTAATTTTGTTTTAATTAAAACTCTCCTTGTTTTGGGGAAGAGTGGTCATTATAATTTGAAAAGAGAAAATTATTTTAATTAAATAAATTTTCCTTTTCAATGGCAAAAGAATTAAGGAAGTTTTTATTAAATTTTCCTTATTTGCCAAGATCAAGGATTATAAAAGAGGAGGTAGAGGAGGCTTCAATGCTAACGACTCTATTCTATTTTTCCTCTCTTTTCTCCTTGGGTGTGGCCGGCCCTTTCTTTCCTCTCCTCTCCTTTGTGTGGCCGAAACCTTCTCATGGTGGAGATAGCTTTGGTGGCCGGATCTAAGAAGGAGAAGAAGGAGAGAAAAGAAGCCTCTTTTCTAGCATCCCTTGGAGCATGGTGGTGGTGGCCGAACCTCTTCATCCTAGGAGAAGTTTTGATGGCCGAAACTTGTAAGGAAGAAGAAGGTGCTTGGTGGTTCTCATCTCGGAAGATCGTTGCCCACACAACGTCCGAGGTTAGAAGAGGAATACGGTAGAAGATCAAGAGGTCTTTCTAAAAGGTATAACTAGTAATTTTTGTTTCCGCATCATACTAGTTATTTTTGGAAATAATACTAAATACAAGAGGCATGCGATTCTAGTATTTCGAATATGTTTTTCGATGTTGTGTTCTTTTTTTTTTTTTCTTTCCCTTGTGATTTGATTGTTCTTTTCGGTTAACCTAAAGTTATTTTAGGAAATTAAATATTAGCTTTCCATAAAAGGTTTTGTCTAGTCGGTGGTGGTTGCTCCCATATCCAAGAAGGCCATGTGCCTCGCCACGTCAGTACTGGGAACCAATTATGGAAATTAATATTTAATGGAATTAATAACTTAAGGTGATTTGGGTCGAACGTGTTAAGTTCCGCAGGAGACCCAAGTCAAAACCTAAAAGAACGAATAGATTAAGTTTTGGATCAAACGTGTTAAGTTCCGCAGGCGATCCAAAATTTAATTTAAAAGAACACATGGTAGCTAGGAAAAGGTTCAGACCTTTGTTCAAAATTTTTGTACAATGGAACCTCTAGGTTTTCCGAGTAGCAACCAACAGGTAGAAATAAAGAAACTCTCTAGAGTATACAATTCAACAATAGTAATTACAATTCAGCCAGTAAAAATATAGAACCCATTGTGCCAATTTTATATCGAGCTCACACCGCTGGTTCATTTATTTTCAGGCCTGTTGCTATTACTTTACCTTTGACTTTTGAATTGTTTCCATTGCCTGTGTAGAGCTTGAGGTCGTTTATAAGGAGGAGCAATGACAACAGCATAGACAGTCCTGGTTTCTAAAATTGTTGTTGCTGTGACACCAAGTCTAGTAAGTGTTCAGAAATTTGGAATTCAGAGATTCTGAAGTTCCTGATATTATAAAAAGCTGAATTGGGATCAATTTCAGTCATACTGGGAAGTTAGTCAACTAAAATCTTCAAATGCAAGGGTTGGTTTTCACTTAGAGATTTCTCTAAACTCAGAACTTGGACACCATAACATTCCTTTTGCATAAAATCAGAGGTCTAAATATTTTGGAGGGTTTCATGAGCATTGTATTCTATTCTTGAAGCATGGTCTATTCTTGGTCTGTTGTAGTTTAAGATTCTGTTGCTAAAATTATGGACTTGCTGGGAGCTTGAATTAGTAACCAGTATATTGGATTGAAGCCTGGTGTTGAGTAGTCCATGAATCTGAAACTTGAAAGAGAATTTGCTGAAACCTGAAGCCTGATGCTGATTTCAGAAGTTGTTGTGATACATAGGGAGTTGTATTTGTTGGAGACACTAATTTTTTATTTCTACAAGGTCTCATTTCCATTTCCAGAGTTAATCCTTGCTGCTTTTCCTATATTTGAGCAAAAAGAAGTTCAATAATAGATAAGTTTCATTTCTTCTCAAGTCTCTTGTGATTAAAAATCTAGAATTTCTATGAATCAACTCTTGAAACTGATCTTGGATAGTTGCTGTTTCGAGTCCAAATATCAGAAATATTGAAACCTAAGGTGGATAAATCCATTGAGTTTCTGCTGAATTAGTTTCTAAAACTTGAACCTTAGACTCTGAAAAATATCAGAAGTGGTTATTCACTAATGCTGATGGGAAATGGAGAAGATTACTAGCTTCTATATTAGTCCAAGTATTTTTTCCATTCAACATACACATTAGGAATTTAGAGGATTGAGAAAAGTGGGCATGTTGGCACAGCCAGTTTGGATTCTGCAACTCAAAGAGCTTGATAGAACATTACAGTTGCTGACATTTTAATGGAACAATTTGATAGGCCCTAGAATTTTGATACAAGAAGTGAAGTTAGTTTCTTGATATTGGATAGGAGGAAACAACAACTTAAGACTCACTGTATGAGTTTAGAATTCTGAAACTATGTCAACAGAGAATAAAAAAAAATAGAAGAGTATCAAATAGAGAGGACAGTGTGCCAAGATTCTATGGTAGTGGTCAAATTGGCAAAGAGCTCCAACCAACTGTTAGTGCAATCTTCCATGACAACTGTTAGTGCACCTAATGAAGATTTACTTGAGTATTAGTCATTCTATGCTGCTTAACTTTTGAAATCTTGTACTTTTCTACTGCAATTGTTAGAATTTTGTAACTGAAGAAAAACCACAGAAATGGCTAGAACAGAATCTGCAGAATGAAGAATGGAAAAGAAGTGGCTAGAAGAGTATCAAGTCATTGAAAATCATGATATGTTCTATTGTCCGAGACGACCAATACTTTAAGTGTGGGGAAGGAAACTCTTCTCCATAAGGTGATTCAAGATTGTTTTAGTTTCAAAGTGCTGGAATTGAAGTGGAAAAATAGAAAAATAGTGGCAAGACAAAGAGTATCAAGTGTGAAAATAGAGTATCAAGAATTTTGGATTGCCATCAAATTGAAGGAGAGGTTAGCTTGATATTTTGAATTGGTAACGACAAATGGTATTCATCTCTTTTTACATCAAATTGGTCAACTCATCAAGTATATTCCTCCAATACTCTTATCTTCTCATTTTCTTCATTTAATTCTTTTCTTTTGCTTACTACATTCATTACACTTGTTCTTTTGCTTCTATTTCAATTATTGTTGATAAAATCCTTTTGATTCATATATGTTATATTTTATGGTGGTCGAGAATTAGAAAATAAGCAAGCTTATGGTAGTGAAATGTTGTGAGTTGCATTGAGTGAGCTCCACTTATACATGTTTGAGTGTGAGAGCTAGAATAGGTAAATACCTTGTGAGATTGCAACTTACTTAATTTTTCAATTGGATTGAAACCACCATACCTACTAATTATTGTTTGGATTGTATTCATGATTGTTTGTGATCTTGTAGATGACCTTAGTTAATTACCTTTTACCATCTTCTAGGTATTGCTAGGGAATTTGTGTGGAGATGATTTTTAGTTTTCTTGACTTGAACGGGACGTCCAAGATTAAGTGTGGGGGATTTGATAACCATGATTTTGTTACACTATTTTATTTTATAATGCATGTTTTTAATGATATTGTTCATAGATGAAACATATATTGACATCATAATTCATGCATTGCATTTATCTTGGACTTAATTACAAATTAATTTATTTTCATGGTATTTGATGCTAATATTTTGATATTTTCTTTGTAGGTATCAAAAGGGTCATGGACCCGATCAGATCAGGCCACATTTGAGCTCAAATCTAGGGCTAATCAAGTCGATCAAGCCTTAGAGTGATTTGGACCATCTATTGAAGATCAGAGAGATCTGAGTCATCCGTCAAGGATCTGATCCATCCAAGCCAAGAGGAAATACATCACAGCCATTGATGAAGACCCAGAAGCTTTTGATCCAGATCTGAGAAGCTCTCACCGTTGATTAAGACTCGGAGTGATCTGGACCGTCCGATCAGATGTGAGGCTGATTTAAATCGTGTGAGAAGCTACAGTGTTCCCGGAGCTCGACGTTTCTCGCGACACATCCACTGTATACTCTTCTTCTTCATCGACGCCGAAGCCTCCCATTCCTCTTCCAAATCTAAGAACCTTACCTTTTTTTATCTCTGGCGAACTCTCAACGATCCGACGACCAGCAATCAAAGTGTAGGGCACGAATTGAGGGCATTCCCCGTTCGTGGTCTTGATTCCAGTGATGCTATCTGGGCCAAGATTTGAGGGTGTTCCCCGATCTGGTGATGTCATCATCCAACGGAGGTGTCAGAGGGCGTTCCCCAGCACTTCCGATTCCATTCCATCATCGATTTCACCTTGCGTTTCCAGAATCAGACGAATCTGAAAAATCTCCTTTGTTCTTCGATTGTTGGTAAATTTAGATTGTTGCGAGCTAGATGGGTGTTCCCTGAAGGCTATGAACATCACCTGAATGAACAGGGTGTTCAGAATTTCTCCGTTGAGTGCTTGATGGGCGTTCCCAGATGCATCTTTGCTTCACGGCAAAGAGAAGAAGTTTGGATTCGAGATTTAGATTGTGGAATGTTCTTTCATTTGTTTTACTTTTGATTCCTTATACCTTTGCTCAGATCTAAAGATCTGATAGATAGATCACACTTAATTCCTTGTTTTGCATTACCTACTTCAGTTTTTTTATTGAGTTTTCTTATGTAATTCAGTTCTGATTTTCTTACTTGAAACCCCTGATCTTGTTGAATTTTTGCAATTTAAATCGTGTTTAAGCTACATACTTAATTTGCAATCTGTGTCCTGTTTAGATTTTGTAGTTCAGTTTGTTACTAACTTGTCACTTTAGGTTAATTAGTTAGAAAGTTTTTGCTCTATACCATTACTCTTGTGACTGTGAATGTGCTCGAATGATGAATATTTGACTTGAGCTTTTGAGATTAATTGTTGAATTCGACTATGATAGTGAGTTGAATGCTAATTTGGTAACCTATGAATTTCATTGTTTTCTTTTGTCTAATTTTGTTGATCATAATTTAGAATTGAAGACTTGGTGGCTCATTTGAATTAATGATGCATTAGAATCTGAATTGAATTGTTCTTCATTACTTTTGATTGTAGAAGGATTCAATTTGCAATGTGAATGGAAAAGAAATGTCAAATAGACCTTGATGATGTAAGAATTCCATTTGAATCAATTCTAGAATTCGCACACACTAGTTAGCTATCCTTGGAAAAACACGACTTGAGACTCATTAATTACTACAACGCTTGTTTTAATTTTAATAAGTTTCCATTTTAATTAATTTAGAGCGCCTAGTGACATGCGAAAAAGGCTAATGTCAATGCATCAATTTGACGACTAGGAAAATTTCAATATATTGATAATTGTACATGTAGAGATAATCACTAGTTGCGATCCAATCACAAATTCTCTCATGCTATGAATTATATTACGGACATTTAGTAAATGAGTTTAAGACAATCAAATATATAATATGTACTCAAATAGTGAATTTATACTTATCAAATAAATAGAAAAAAAGTCGTATGACGATTGCCTTAGGACATCTCTCAAATTCTAACAATAAGCTCCCGAACGGAGTTTCTGTACGATCTTGTAAGGTTCCACCCATGGTGCCTTGAGCTTGGTAACATCGCCGACTGACTTTATCCTCTTCCACACTATATCGTCGACCTGAAAAGACATCGGGATCACCCTTCGATTGTAGTTATGCTTCATCCGCTGTCGGTACACCATTAGTCGAACGACAACTTTATCCTGCGCTTCATCTACCAAGTCGAGCTCTATTAGCCTCCACTTGGCATTCCCCTCGTCGTAAAGTTGCACCCGATTGGTCTCTACTCAGACTTCCACCAAGACCAATGCTTCATCGCCGTACACCAGCTGGAATGGTGTGACATCAGTCGCCTCTTTTGGTATCGTGTGAAGAGCCCATAAGACTCTATGGAATTCATCAACCCAGTTGTCCCCTGCGTGGTCGAGACAAGCTTGTAGGCCTTTGAGAATCTCCCAGTTGGTGACTTCCGCCTGACCATTGCTTTCGGGATAGGCGATTGAGGTGAAGGGCTGCTGGATGTCATAACTTTTGCACCACTCCCTGAGCCTCTGACCAGCGAACTGCCTCCCCTTATCTGAGATGAGCTGGCAGGGAATGCTGAACCGACACAAGATGTTCTGCCAGATGAATTTGATAACCATCTGTTCACTTATTTTAGCTAGTGGCTCGACCTCCGCCCACTTTGAGAAGTAATCCACCGCGACGAGTAGGAATCTCCGTTGATCGGTCACTATTGGAAATGGTCCCACAATGTCCATGTCCCATTGGTCGAACGGGTAAAACACCGTGGATGCCTTCATCTCTTCGGTGGGTCGGTATGAGATATTGTGATACTTCTGGTAGAATAGGTATGTGGTTACTATCCGATCCACATCCTCTTAGAGAGTGGCCAAAAATATCCGGCCAGGAGAATCTTTCGAGCCAACGAATGACTGCTCAAATAGCTTCCATAGGAGTCTTGGTGCACTTCCTGAGAATGTACTTTACATCCTCTGGTCCAACGCATTTGAGCAGGGGTCGGGAGAAGGCTCTCTTGTACAGCTGATCCTCGACTAAGGTGAATCATTTGACCCTCTTTTTCATTAATGCATCATATTCAGTTTCATTATTGGTGGCTCGATAATCTAGCTGAATAGAAAGTTACATTTGATCCTCTCGCGGTGAAATTAGTAGTATGCCAATCCCATTGCTTTGCTGGGTGGAAGAACCATCAACATATATTCTCCAAGTTGCTTCCGGCTCGGTGTTCTGGACCTCTGTGACAAAATCAGCCAATGTCTGAGCTTTGATTGCCGTTCGAGACTAATATTATATGTCGAATTCACTTAGCTTGGTTGTCCACTTGATCAGTCGGTCCAACGCCTCTGGGTTGAGGAGGACTCTCTCTAGGGCGTTATGGGTCATTACGATGATCAGATACATCAGGAAGTACTGGCGGAGTATCCAAGCGGCTAGCACCAACACATAAGATAACTTTTCAAGACAGGTGTAACGGGATTCTGCATCTTTCAATATATAGCTCAAAAAATACATGGACTATTATTCATGACCATTCTGCCTAACTAAAGTCGAGCCAACCGCATACTCGGTGGACGACAGGTAGATCCAGAGTGGCTCAGCAGCGCTCGACTTAGCTAACATAGGCAAGGAGTTAAGGTACTCCTTGAGCTCTTTCAGTGCCTTGTCGCACTCCGCATCCCATTGGAACTTCGTCGCTCAACACAGCACCTTGAAGAACGGATGACTCCAGTCGGATGACTTGGAGATGAACCTTAAAAGCACGGTGATCCGTCCGGTTAGCCGTTGAGGCTCCTTCAAGCTGCGGGGCGTAGGCATGTCTTGTAGCACCTTCACCTTGCTCAAATTCGCCTCGATGCCCCATTCGGTGATAATATATCCCAGGAAGTGACCACTCTTCACGACGACCAGACATTTCCTCAGGTTTAGTTTTATCCCGTATGCCCTTAAGGTTCGGCATGTTTCTTCAATATCTGCATAAAGATCAACAGCTCGGAGGGATTTTATTAATATGTCATCGACATATACCTCCATGTTACAGCTGATCTGCCAACGGAATACTTTATTGATCAGCCTCTGGTAGGTGGCACCGACATTCTTCAATCCAAACGGCATCACGTTGTCGTAATATGTTCCATCGGCCATGATAAAGCTGACCTTCTCCTGATCCTCCCGGGCGAGCGGCACCTGGTGGTACCCTTGGTACGCGTCGAGTATGCAGATCATCTCGCAGCCTGCCATATGGTCCACCATCTGATCGATCTTTGACAGCAGGTAGAAGTCCTTCGGACACGCCTTATTCAAGTTGCGGAAGTCGATGTAGACCCTCCATTTGTTGTTTGGCTTAGAGACTAGCATAACATTAGCGAGCCAGCTCAGGAACTGGAGCTCCCGTATATGGTCGGTCTCTAGCAATTTCTCTATCTCTACCCAGATGATCAGGTTTTGCTCCGCGTTGAAGTCCCTTTTCTTTTGCTTATCGGCCGAGCGTCCGATCGGACGTGAAGCTCGTGTTGAGCCACGCTCGGCGAGATATTGGGAAGCTTGTGTTGGAAATCGGATGGCTGGCTTGAAGGGGGGTTGGATAGACGGCGCCCCTAAATCACTCGCTTTCTACGTATTAGTTAGTTGCGCAGCGGAATACAAATAATACAAACACAAATACGAAAGCTAAATACAAATACAAAGAACAAGAAAGAGCAAGCAAACCAACACGCGTCGATTTACGTGGTTCGGAAATAAAGCTACTACTCCACGGCATGTCCGTAAGGTGGGCGATCCCTATCCGTCGGTGGATTACTCCCCGGAAGACCTCCGGTTAGCTCAAATCTCCTTGTGGGTGGAGAAACCTCACCACAAACTCACCAAGACCTCTTGGACACACGGGAAACTCTTAAGTACTTGTAGACTACTAATTAGACCTTAACCAAGTCTAATTTCGTCAGCTCTAACCAAGCTCCCAAGCTTTGGTTATATAGGCCGCGGGTTGAAAACCCCGCCTACCAGTCGACTGCCAAAACATGTAGTCGACTGCCCTCAATGGAAATTCGACCGTTACATCCCAACGGCTCGATTCCATACGAACAGAGACATTCTGTTCGCTGCCAGTCGACTGCTACAGTACTGCTACAATAGCGCTGCAGCACTGCTACAGTGGCGCTACAGTACTGCTACAATAAAACCCTAAAACTAGGATTTTACTCCGAGTACAATCTCTCATGCACTCGTACCCTCACCCTTATGACTCATTTGACGCTTCATTTGTAGCTTTGACATCTTGCCTTCAAGCCTACTTCCTTTGGCTCTCGTCCCTCAGATGTATTCAAGCCCGCGGCTCGTCCCCAATGCCATCCTTCGCGTATGCCTCGAAGTCGCTTCCCTTGACCCTTGTCCTCGCTGCCTTGTCCACGGTCTCTCGGATGCTCCATCCTTCACCGGACCCGAAGCCATCAACCTGAGTCACATGTGTAACATGCAAACCTGCACAACTCAAATACACATATCAAATACAAGGGTGAACCTAACTTAAACCCTTTGCCCAAACACTAAAACACATGGTCCCGCGGACCATCGGGATTGCTCCAACAGCTTGTGTGTCGACCAAGCGAACACATCATAGTTCTATCTAAGGCAAGCGACCAACTCTGCCTTCTTCTCGCATTCCAAGTCTGAGGCAACGAAGGTAGTCGCCTGTAACCAGCTTGGGTGAATTTGTACCCCCTCCTTTTCATCATAGTCCAACGTAGGAGGTTTCTCTATAATAGCGTTCACCTCCAAGCGCGGGTTCTTCCGAGCAGCTCTCACTTAGGATTTGACCATCTCGACGTAGCATTGTCGAGTGGTCAATTGGTCGCCTTTGACTTCGCCCACCTTGTCGTCCACCCTAAACTTAATCTTCTGACAGTAGGTGGACACCACCGCTCGAAATTCGTTGAGAGCCAGTCGACCCAATATGATGTTGTAGGCCGACGGTGCTCTACCACAATGAAGTTTGTCGTTCTTGTTCTCTTCAGTGGTTCCTCCCTGAGCAAGATGGCCAACCTATCAAACAAAGGTTCTGTGAATAGTGTAATTGTGATTACCGTTCGGATAATCAGCGCATCATCATGAGGGATCTCCACTCCCTTTAAGTCTCTCGAGTCGAAGCTAATCTCAGGTCCTTCGACTCTCTCTTTGCTACAACCCACAATATGAATCTTGAGTCGCCGAGCGTGCGACTTCCTCGCTCGGTTGGAATCACCACCGGTTGGCACTCTGACAATCATTCCTATTTCACCCTGAGCGGCGTTGCTCTTGTTTTCCTCCTCTCGAGCTGAAGGCATGCTCCATTCGGTAGGTGCTCGGGTAGGACTTGGATTATTTCCTCTCTAGGGTTAATGATGACGTGGCTCGACCATTGTCCTTTCTTCTTCCCTTCAACCGGCTGATCGGGGCCTATGTTGCCAATCAGGAGATGGTGATCGATGGTGATACCCCCTTGGGGCCGACCTGCTGGCTATCAGTGTTAGGTCGTAGTAGTCTCGAGTATTGTGTGTCACTGACCTGATGGAAGGAATAAAACATCGGTGCCCATATTTTTTCCTTTGTGGCCTTTGAGCGATCGACTACCACATGTTGCATGACATGCGTCCTGGGCTAATGGTGTGGCTGGGCTGCTCCCGACCAAGGCCCCTTAGGGGGCTAATGGCTGCTCTGCTATCGCCGTTCAGACGCTCTTGTAGGCTCGGCGGGCGTCCCTCTCCTCCTTGTCGCCTGGGCTTCTTCCACGTTGATGTATTTAGTGACCTTCTTTTGCAGGTAGCCAAAGTCCCTTGGCGACTTCTAGATGAGCAATCGGAAGAACTCCCCCTCGGTGAGCCCTTGGGTGAAGGCGTTCACCAATACGTCCGAGGAGACCATTGGGATGCCCATGGCCACCTGATTGAAGCGTTGGATGTAGGCCCTCAATGCTTCTCTAAGCCCTTGCTTCAACGAGAACAAATTCACGCTCATCTTCTGGTGGTTGCAGCTTCTGACGAAGTGATGAATGAATGTCACCCGGAAGTCCTTAAAGTTGTGGATTGATCTGTTCGACAATCTCTTGAACCAGCGTTGTGTCGATCCGGAGAGAATGGTGAGGAAGATCTAACATTTAACTCCGTCGATGTACTGATGAAGTGTGGTTGCATTGTCAAATTTGGCCAAGTGGTCATCTGGGTCGATGGTTCCATTGTACTCTCCGATTGCCAGTGGAGTGTAGTGCTTTGGCAAAGGGTCATTTAGAATCCCCTCCGAAAATTACTGATTGATCCGCTCGGGCGAATCATCCTCCCTGGGTGCCTTCCCTTTCCTTACGTCCTGAACGGACGCATCGTCTGAGGAAGACCCCCCCGGTTCTTGTCCGCTCGACTTCGTTCCTCCGATAAGGTCCTAAACAGCGCTCAGTGGAAGGGGATAGACGCTTTGGGCGCTTCCCTATATGTACCAGCCAACCTCTTGTTATTACCCAGAGCGGATACTCGGTCCGCTCGGTCACTGTGTTCGGCTAGTCGGCCAGCGGTTGATGTTGTAGGCTCCTGCGCTTGACGTTTGGGCTTGTTGTTGTTGCTGCTCTACTATCTTGGCTGCTCGGGCTTGTACCAGTATGTCGAGCTCCTCTTGTGTCAACGTCACCGTTGTGAATCATCTAGCGTCTTCCATCTTCTCGTTCGGATGCAGGTTATCTTCCCACAAACGATGCCAAAATGATCCTGTCTGAAAGCGTGAAGCTAGAAATTAAAGATGGAGATGTGGCAGCTTCGCTAACCTGTAGAAGACCTTATTCCACTCTACAAAACAAGTAACGTCAGTGTCGGGTTAGGGAAGGGATCCCCGACGTTGGCTCTCTAACGCTTAAGTCAGTTATCGGAATGTGGAGAAAAGTGGAGCAACTGTAGAATAATGCGCAAACAGTAGATCATGCGTACCTCCGCCGGTGATGGATCCCCCTTTATATAGAGCCTTGGCGGACAACGTGCGCGCTTCTCAAGCCATAGGCACCCTCTCCAATGTGTCCCACAAAAGGGTCTGTCAAGAAAGTACCTCTAACACCATACTTTAATAGGGTATGCATATCCCTGACAAGACAGTAGAAGATTCCACCGTACAATCCGCCTGTTGATCATACCTCGTGTCAGCGGCACTACCTTCCAAACGGATGTCGAGAGATACTACAGTGGTCCCGCTGCTGGGCCGAGCAGGATAACCTCTCGGTCGGGACTTCGCTCCATTTGCAGCCAGGTCCCGCCGCTTGGCCAAGTATGATAGTTGCTCGGTCGGGAGCCCTCCGCTCTGTCGACCTCAGTCACTATTCAGTGCGATGGTTGTGCAGCATATGCCTTCCCCCGTTTGGACAAGCTATCCAATCTCTCTCGACGTCCTACTGTCCCATATCAAGAGTCGGCTGTCTTACGCATCATCCCGAGCTAGACTGGAGGTCTGCTCGAACCTGTCTCCCGCCGATTGAGGCACGACTGCCCGACCGGCTATTGTCATTGTTCTCCGTTCGACCTTTTGACACCCGGATGTTGATTATCTTGACTTTGACCTTCACCTAGCAATTGACCTCGTGCCAAATAGATCTCCCTCCATCGCCGCATCACTTAGTTCAGAAAGAGCATATTTGATCTTCTACTTGGTTGATATTTTAGCATATACAATTTGTAACATTAATTTTAGAAAGTTCAGATTGCATGGCTAATATCGCGTAGTCATAATCTATGAAGGTTCTTGCATGAATTGGATTTGGTTTATGTAACCGCTGATGTGGTTGTTTCTCATTCTGGTGTAATGGCCTGCAATACCATCGATTTTGGTATTGAAGACACTCCTTGAAGTCTATTGTTGTAACAACCACAACTTCACAATGAAAAGTAATAATAATTCTTGTGATTAATGCCTTCATCCCTCATATAACTTTATAATTCCGATGCAGGGGATGTGTCATAGACAACATTATGTTGTGATAGCAGAACATTTCTCTAATCTATTGTTGATACTTTTTCTTTCTGAACATGTATGAAAATAATGGAAATATTATGCAAGTTCCTCATAAGCAATTAGTGTATTGTTACCAAAAAATAATAATTAGTGTATCGTTAACAAGTAATAAAAGTAAATGGTTTTTGTTTTATTTTGGTATCATGCTACAAGTTCAAAAATATAGTGTGTATGATTAAAACTTTAGATAATATAGTCTATTATTAATTGTTTTGTCCTTGATATGTCCCTCTTCATTATAGTTATAGCATCTTATTTTTCTTATTTTTCTTTTCTTTGCCTGCACTTGATTGAACTTATTAGTTTAAAAAAATTTCTTAAATTTTCTTACAATATTAGCTATTTCATCATCGTCCAAGGAGGTGTCGATGTCTGATTCGTCCTTCTTGGCTATTAGAGCAATGTTGTTAGATCTTTCTAATTTTTGAGAATTTACATAACGAGTCTCGTGAAGTTCAAGAGTTGAAAATAAACTTTCAAAAGTGCATACCTCTAGGTCCTTAGAGATGTAGCAAACATCTACTAAAACTGACCATTCTTGAGTTCTTGGAAAGACATTAAGTGTGTACTTTAGGAGTCACGATTTATTACCTTTTCTCCAAGGTTGTTGAGCTGTGTGATCAAGTCTTTGATCCTTATATGGAGTTAGGCTATCTTCTTTCCCTTGTGGATCCGGAGGTTCGTCAGCTGGCTTTGGAGGATGTCCTGCTTGCCAGTTTGACTTTTGAAGTACCTTCGTGAAGCTCCAGGAATTTTTCCTAGATATCTTTGGAGGAGTCATAGATTCTGATCCGACTAACCTCCTGGGGTGGAAGAACACTAAGTAGATGGAACTCTACTTTTTCATTAGCTACGAAGTTAACTTGCTCCTTCTTTATCCATGTGTAGTCTTCTTTCTCGGCTCTGTGCTAATCCGTAGGTGCTACAAAATCGTATTTTATAATTAATAGAATTTTGAAGTCAGTTTTGAAGAATACCTCTATGTGCTTCTTCCACGTTGCAAAGTCTCCCTCAAATTTCGGCGAAAAAATACTAGATCTGACCATTTCTTTTGCTTTGGATGACGGTTAGTCCTTTTGAAGTGAACCTGACTTTGATACCACTTGTTAGGACTCGTGCAGTCGGTAAGAGGGGAGTGAATTATTTGTAAATTAAAAATGGACCTTTCTCAATCTTTTAAACAAGATTAACTAATAAACTTAAAGCAATTTAATAACTAATAAAATAAGAGGCATAGAAAGTTACTTGGTTACAACCTAGGTGGTTGTTAATCCAAGACAAAAAAAAATACTACAGATCTCCTTCGGTGAGGCGGAGAAGTCTCTTACACTTATTGAATGCTCAGAAAGTTACTAGGAAATGAATACTTGAGTTGTTCAATATTTCCTAGCTCCATGGGTCTTTTTATAACTTCTGAAAAATTCTATCCCGGCTGGAAGGCGCCTTTAATAGGCTTGAAGGTATCTCCAGTGTGACAAGTTTTATCCGCGAGAAGATAAATTCTATCTTCGTTAGCAGTTACTGTTTACCTAGTCGAAGACGCTTTCCATAAAGGCGTGAAGGTGCCTTCAAGGGATTGAAGGCGCCTTCCACCAAAAAAGACGTGAGGGCGCCTTCAACGCTGTTGAGGGCGCCTCTAGTAGCTCCACAACACTTCGTTTGCTTTTTCGGTACTTCGATCGCCTGAGTGATTTTGTCCATCCGGAATTGGGCTTCCCCAGACCTATCTTCCGACATTCTCCTCAAGCAAGCTTTCGCTCCAACTACTCGTCCCTCAGAAACGTCGCGTGCTTCCTTCTCGTCTGCTAGCGTACTCTTTCACAACACCTCGTCCCTCATACGCACTAAGCTCATTGACTCTATCGCGTGTCATCCTTCTCACTAGTTGCGTCTTTCGCTCGACTTCCTGTGCTCCTAAATTCTTATGCATTTAGACATAAGATATCAAATACATACATGACCTAACTTAACTTGGTTTATCATTTCAAAACTATTTAAAGGTACTAGGACAAAATTCCCTTTTTGTTTATTTGAATTCATAATTTTAGGGTTAGAGTGCTTTGTGAAAAGGCTAAGGAGATATTGACGGAAGAAAACAATGTTCATATAATTTCTTTTTAGCAAGTTGTCTTATCAATTGGGTGAAAAAGACTTTTTTCAACTTTTAGACGGTTTGATTTTAGCTTAATGATAGGTTAACTTGGTAGAAGTAGTCTTTAATTTTCCAGAGGTTGTTCATAAGCATGATGACCTTGATTATCATCTTATAATTATAGTTATATGAAATTCATCCTGCTCCACTGATGAATATGTAGTTTCACACCATCTTCTTCTACATTTCTAGTCCTTTCATTATAATCTGTTCATTCTAGAAAGTCCAAAATATTTTTGTACAATTTTAGAACTAAGATATACTAAAACTGATCCTGAATATTTTTGTTTGGATAAAATGGATTTAAAGATGACAAATAGAGTTATAATTTAGAAAATAGAGTTACTGATGTGCAATTGCAAATTTAGAAAATTCCAATTGTTAGAAATTTGAAGATTTGACAACAAATTAAATTGGACAAAGAAGATTTTGATTAATGTCATTAAACTTTAATGTATAATACTTCCAATGACATTTTGATCAATATGTGTATACTTGGATATTGTTAGTAAATTAAATTTTGATTAGTATTGTTATTGTAATTGTATATATTTGAATGCTTTTAATAATATTTTTTTATTAGTGTTGATTGAAGCATGAATGTAAGTTGAATTTTGAATGTTGTGTTGTCTACTATTTTTGAATTAAATTATGTGATGTAATCTAAGATTTTAATATTTTTAGGATTGTTTTAGTAAATTTTGACCTAATTTAAAATTAGTGACGGAACTAAATTTTAATCTCAAATTTTAGAGGTAAAATTTAATTTTAGTCTCAATTGTAGCGACGATATTTAATTCCTTCACTAATTTTTAATGACGGAATTAAATTTCTATCTCCAATTTTTAGGGATAAAAAATTTTAATCGGCTAAACAATGTATTTTTTATATTGTTGGTGTATTTCTTGTTGTGCTTGATTAATGACAAAAAATTTATGGGACGCATAAATAATTGTATATAATTAAATAAAAATTTAAAATATTAAGTTATATAAGATAAAAGATAGATATTTATTGTAAGATGCTTTTTTTTTAATTTTTAAAATGTAAAAAAGAAAAAGAAAATGAGTGAACTTAGAGAAGTGATTCATTAATAAATCTTAAGCGTATAATAGAAATAATTTTATTTGTATTTTTTTTTCACTGTAATATTCTGTGTGTGTATTATATTAGTAAGAATAAATATTTTTATTTGATGGTCAATTATTTTGCAGTTTCTAATAAGCCATGTGATCCTTATATTTTATGAGGCTAACGTAACTATGAAGAAAGATAAAAAATATCATTAGCATTATTTAAACATCAAAAGTTTTTGTTAATAAGGATAAAAATTTCTTCAAAGTGAGAAATCTTGTCATTCTCTATTATTCTAGTCATAGTCATAAAAATTGAAGTGAAAATGGGTTTTTAAAATGGATTTGACATAGAGCATTATAACAGAAAAATTAATTTAATTAAACAAACTCAGCAATTTGATAAAAAATGCATGTGAAAAAGTAATTGATATAAAACTTAAAATAATTAGCTTATAGTTATATCTAAAAAAATGTTTTAGACATATTGTTATTAAGGTAGATTAAAATACAGAATAAAATAATTTATTGTCCCAAATTAAATTATTTTAAAATTATAAAATAAATTGACTTAATTTAAAAAAAATCAATCTCGGTGACCAACATTCACACATGACACAACTAATAGGTCGAACCGATATTATTTATTTATTTAATTTTCTTTTGCAGAGATGAACTATAATATAGATATTTCAGGTAAATGGGCTACAAATGGGCCTCGTGTGGTGTTGGTTTGTACGCACTGGGTTCATGTCTTAGACGAAACTAACAAATAATAATAAAAAAACAAACTATTTACGTGATCTCCTCGCCTCGCCCCATTCACCGCTCGGTTCCTCTCCGTTCTCGGGCCGCCCAAAGACCCGAACTACTTGTCCTCCCTCCCCCCCCTCGGACATAGCAACCGAGGCAATCTCAGTTAGGGCTCGCTCGAGCTCTCGGTCTCCATCCATGGAGCCAGGGGTCGGCGATGCCCCAGCCTCCGAAGTCCTCGATCCCGAGCACAACGAACTGTCACCGCGCCGCCCACTACTGGTGCCGGGCGATGACTGTGGCGATGTGGTGCCTTCCGACGCCTACGAGACGGTCGAATCCCACCTATTGGGCTCTCTCTTCAACCTTACGCCCGCTTTCGAGCCGACTGAGCTGAGCTGTGACGCCTTCGATGGGGAAGATGCCCTGCCGACAAGCGCAGAGACGGCCGCTGACCTCGATGGCTCTGCAGTCGAGCAAGCTTATGCTTTTGAGCCGGTGGATTCGGTTGAGCCGATCCATCAGGACACAGTGGGTTTGGGAGTCGAGGCGGCCGCCGCTCCGGCTCCCGTGAAGCGGAAGCGCGGGCGTCCACCGAAGGTTCTCGGCGGCGGGAGGAAGGCTACGGTGCCAAAGAAGAAGGACGAGGAGGAAGTGTGTTTTATATGCTTTGATGGTGGTAACCTCGTGGTCTGTGATCGTAGGTGGGTTTATCTGGTTCTCCTCTCTCTTGGTGTTTTATCTAAATTCTTCAAGTTATTTTTTGTTGTTGTTAATTGATCGGAATTACTCTCTTTATACTAGGGGCTGTCCTAAAGTATATCACCCCGCCTGCATCCACCGGGATGAATCCTTCTTTCGTCCACGGAGTCGTTGGAATTGTGGTATGTTTACATTCGTGCTGTTAAGCTATGCAGGATGTGGAATATTCCTTTTCAGTTCCTAAGTGTTTCTTGTTAGAAAGATTCACTCCATTGTGGTTTCACTAGACAAGCACCCTTTAATCCCTTTATATCATCAATTCAGTTTCTTGTTCTTTATTTCTTCACCTTCAACTCATTGTTTTTTGTATTTGAAGTTTTTTCCACCTCTACTGAATTTTTCAGTAGCAGCTATATGCTTGAATGACACAGATCAATGCACCATCAACGATATACCACCCAAACATTGACAAGCCATTGTGCCAAGTTGATCTGCTATTTGTGCCTATAGGCACTAGTTCTGTACCACTTTCTTATGAGTTTATTGTTTCTAATGAACTTTATGCTAAAACAAGGTAAATCAACTCTATCACCAAGCGGGATGCCAACATGAATGTGGCAATTTGAGATAGGAATTGTGCTCACAGCTTTTGTGAAGTTTTTTGGCAGTGTTCAAGATCATTATTCTGTGATAGTGTTGAACCCATGACACATTGGGTTACTTTTGACTGGTTTCGTTTGATATGCATTTTAGGTTGGACTTAAATATGACTTCATAAATACTATACCAAAGGTGTGAGTGAACATAGGCAATCTTTAATTTATCACTAATGTTTAGATTTGATTTGAGGCTACATAAGTTCTGCTATCAATTTAGGTTGAACCGCACCTTAGTTTTGGCAATACAATCGAAACTTGAATAAGTTCTGCTATCAGTTTAGGTTGAACCTAACCTTGGTTATGCTATCATTATTTATGCCATATTTTCAACTTATTGCTCTATTTATGGCTAACTTATACCTCTGATTATGGAGGATTCCATTAAGCTGATGCCATACCATGCTGGTTTTGTTACATATCCAAAGTTTGATTTCCTGTATCTGGAAGATTGTGTTTTGCCCTCATGTTGGATCTTGTTTTGGTTTGTAGGGTGGCATATATGCAGCATCTGTCAAAAGGCTGTCACTTACATGTGCTATACCTGTACATATTCTGTATGCAAAGCTTGCATTAGTCGAGCTAATTTTTTCAGTGTTCGGGGCCAAAAGGGATTCTGTGAGACCTGCTACAAGACTATAATGTTAATAGAATCAAATGAAGAAGCTAATGAGGAAAAGGTTTGCCTTCTTTAGTCACTCACACATTCTTTTCTTTTTGGAGTTTGAACTTGTGAACCTATTACGGTTTTAAGTCAAATTAGATGCAATCATCAGGGCTCAGGCTGATGTTTATGGAACATCATTGTTCCTCCTTATCTTCAATTATGTCAAATGTTTTTTGGGCTTTAGGTTGTATATGATAGTGGTTTGTATTGTTAGTTTGCTAAAGATTGTACAAAGTGATGATTTCAGTTGAATATTGATGTTGGAGCAATATCTTGTTTTTAGTATGAATGTATACAGAAAACTAGATCACGAAGAAAAAAATTATATGGTCCTTAAAGGAGGAAACTTTTACTTGGTTCCTCAACGCACAGGAATCTCACCATGTGCTGTTAGTGCAGCACCAATATCATGCGCACAAATGATGGCTAGATTTGTCTTGTTTGTTCACCAATACAGTTGATGACTATATATGCGGACTTAATCTATTTTACTAAAAGCATTATGTGTTCCAAGTTCCTTTTGAATCTAAAAACTACCCTTTATTTCTTGAGTATTTGGTGTTTGTGCTATGAAAGGCGTTGAGTCAGGAAAAAAAACTATTTTGTACTAGATATATACAATGAAGATTACAACATTACCAGTCCATACAAGAAGTGTTTACGACAACACAAAAGTGGTCTTCCGCCGGTACAAGTTAACAATAGACATATAGATGGCATCTATATTCACAAATCTAATAATGCTGAAGCTCATGGATGGGCCAACCATCTTCCTAAGCTATTATGCACATTACTTTTTGCACGATGTATCATGCTCTTGTCGTTGCATGAGATAATCAATACGAAACTTGTTATAGAAGTGTGGTGTTTGATTGACCCAATTCATGGCGAGAGTGTCATGCTTGGTCGTGCAAAGTCCAGATTCGTAATGACCATGCATTTGTGGTTTAATTGCATAATGCTATCCACATTCGTGTCACGATCAATTAGAGAAATATCATCTAACTTCTTCACCATTAAACAATTCAATCTGATCTAGAAAGTTAGAAAGTTGATGGCCAAAGAAGTGAACAGGAGTGGCTTTCTAAATCTACCAAGCTATGCCTAACAGGAGTCTCTAATCATTATAAATTATTTTCTAATCTTCACATCATATTATTTCTTTTGAACAACAAACTCATGTGGTTGTTCTACAAATATTGGTGTCTATCATATTGTGTCCAAACAAAAAAAATCTAACTTATATAAATCAATTTAATTTGTTTTTGGATTTTTTAGAATAGTTTGGCTTTGCTTGCATGGAATGCTTTATATAATTATGTTTTCTTTTCTTAGTGACATACAAAATCACATTTAAAGGCCAATATTCTATTGGTAGCTTAGTCTAAATTGGATTTGTTTTTACTTAATCTGTTTTCTTTCAAAAAAAAAATTATCAAGAATTTTCCCCATCTCATGTAGGTTAATTGTATGTTCCAACAAAGCCAAGTGGGCTAATCACTAATTTAGATATAATCTGAGTCACATGAGAAGAAGTGTAAAGTAGGTCCCTAATCTTAGTTTAATTTGTTGCAGCCTATATATATATATATATTAGTTACGATATTATTGGTATAAATTAGTTAATAGATATATGTTAATTAGGCTATTTTGTCAATTAGCCAAATTATAGTTTCCTTAAAATAGATCCCTTGTTTGTATATAAAAGTGTCTTACTTCTCAATAAAGGGGTGAATTCTTTTTATCTTAATTAACATGGCATCAGAGCCAGGTCACACGAGAATAATCATCGACAAAAGTAACAAAATACCTAAAATCAGATTTAGATAGAACATGACAAAGACTCCAAATATCGGAATGAACTAATTCAAAAGGAATAGTAGCACGTTTATTTACTTTAGGACTTGAACTAAGACAGTGATGCTTTGCAAACTAACATGACTCACAATCTAATGAAGACACCTTACCATACTATAGACAAAGTTTTTTGAGCAAACGTAGAGATAGATGTCCCAACCTTCAATGGGCCTCGAACGGAGAAGTGATACTTGAGCCAACAAAAGAATGAGAGCGGTGAGTCAAGACTGTAGAGGCCTCCAGACTCATGTCTTTTACCAATAATCTTCTTTGTCAAAAGATTCTGAAATAAATAATGATTAGGAAGAAATGAGATGCAACAGTTAAGATTACGAGTTGGTTGATTGACAGAGAGCAAATTAAAGGATAAATTAGGTAAATGTAAGACACAAGATAGAGAAAGCAAAGAAGTATGATTGATAGTGCCAAACTCACGAACACAAGATAGAGACCCATCAGTTAAAGTAACAGTAGGAGTGTTAACTTTGGACTGAAAAGTGGAAAATAGACTAGAATTACTTGTCATATGATCTATGACACTAGAATCAATGATCCATTTGGAAGAGGAGGAAAAAAGACATGTGTTTTGTTTACTTGAATCAACAATAACATTGACAGAGGAAGATGAAGACTTGAGTGATTCATGATATTTTGATAATTTGATAAATTCATCTGAGAAATAAAGACCGATTTATCAGAGACATCATTAGTGGATGCAATATGGGCTAAGTGCTTCTACTGATTTTTATAGCTTTCTACACTCAAACTTTGTATGACCTGACTTACGACACTAGTTGCATATAATACTACCTGAATTCAGTGTTCGAGTTTCAAAGTCACGTGAGCCACCTCCTTTGTTTCCACTGTGACTAATTGGTCTTCCAGGCATATGTTTAGTATTGCGACTCACCAAAGCACCACTCAGTGAAACGAGTGCAGTATTTTCTGTACGAAGAACATAATGAAATACATCTTATAAGACGAGACCTCAGAACCAAAGAGAACTTGTGACTTGGTAGACTCGAAGTTAGGAGATAACCAACAAGAGAGCTCATAATAGTCATATGCTCTCGTTGGCATTGTTGAACCATCAGGGCTAAAGGGAAAAAACATATTAAGCTCCTCATATGTTTTCTTGAATGTCATAAAATAATTGATAAGAGGTTTATCTTATTTTTCTACACGATAAATTGCTTTACAAATCTCATACATGCGAGAGAGATTTCCTTTCTCAGAATACAGAAATTTCAAGTAATCCATTAGTTCTTTAACAAATTCACAATGATTGATCAAACCTATTACCTCATTATCAATACAATTCTGAATCTGAAGGAACAAGTGAGCATCTTCTCTAAGCTATGTTTGCTTTGAATCATCTTGAGGAAGGTCATTAGTCAAATGACTATCTTTATCAATACTTCGTAAATAAAGATGAACCGTCTTACTCCAATCCAAATAGTTCAAACTATTTAGCTTATAGTCCGTGATTTTAGACATCACTGGTACCATATCCGTCACAAAAGAAGGCTTATTTTCAGCCATAAAATTTTATCCCAAAAGAAGTCAAATAAAAGAGGAAGGAAGACTTCTCTGATTTCTGCCAAAGAAAGTCCAAGGCGCTGCTATGGCTGCTAGAAGAGGAGAGCAGTGAAACTTCTCTGTTTTGTTAGCTTTTCTGGCTGCGCACGGCGTCGGTGACCAAAGAAACTACGTCCAAGGAGGGCAGTGATAGCAGCTGCTCGATGATGAGAACATCGACTGCTGCTGCTCACTGGAGCTTTAGGCGTGGTATCTCTAAAGCCACCTGGAGATGTGGGCGGTGATCAAGCTCTGTTGGATGTTGACATAGGTGGAGAGCACTTGTGCTTTTGGTCAAAGAGGTTGTGCGCGCCAAAGAACTTCGTTTCGAAGGGATGCCCAATGAGGTGGAAGACGTTGATAAACAGCTTGTGCGATAGCTCGGTGAAGCACACGAAGATAACAAAGTGGCTGACTAGGAAGTTAGTGTAGACGCCGAGGTAGCAAGAGAAAGTGAAGCAGCTTGGCGTGCCTAGAAGACGGGTTGATGAGGCGAATGAACAAGGGAAGAAGGGCGGCGGTGGCTGACTTTGTTGAACGCAAACAAATCTACGGGTCCAGAGGATAATGCCGAACGCAACACTAAAACGAAATTGCCAACTGCTAGAAAGGATCAAAGTGGTGCAGCAGAGAGGCTGGTGGGAGGCGGCGCCGTCGAGAGAAGGAAGAGAGCTCAAGCGGCGCCGTTAAGAGAAGGAAGAGAGCTCAGGCGGCGCCGTTAAGAGAAGGAAGAGAGTCGGTGGTCGTCGAGAGAAGGAAAAGAACCGGTGGGAGGTGGCTTTTGACACAGACAGAACAAAGCAGCGACGCGAACCCTAATTTTGCACCGATACCACTAAATTAGATATTAAGTCTTTGAAGTGTATCTTCCTTGGTTATTCTCATCTTTATGAAGGTTATAGGTGTTATTGTCCTAGTTTTAACAAATATCTTATCTCAGTTTACCTTCAGGGAAGACATACCTTATTTTCTATCCTCACCGATTCTGACTCATTAAAGGGAGGATGATGATTTGTTGGTATATTCTATCATACCCTCTGCACTTGTCCCGGAATTGTCTCCTCTCAAACCTCCTATTATTCAAGTCTGCTCCAGATGTCACCTTCGAGATTCATGTCTTGCACCTACTATGTCATTAGATCGGTCCTGAGTGATGATTTTCCTATTGCATTACGCAAAGGTAAACGGCATTGTACTTATCCTACTTCTTTTGTTTCTTATAACGGCTTGTCATCTTCCTCTTGTTCTTTTATTGCTTCACTTGATTCTGTCTCTATTCCTAAGAATGTGCGTGAGGCAATATCTGATCCTGGTTGGAGAGAAGCAATGATAGAAGAAATGAATGCTTTAGATGATGATATTTGGGACTTGGTTGATCTACCTTCAAGGAACCGGACTATTGGATGCAAATGAGTATTCACAGTTAAGGTTAATCCGAATGGATTAGTTGCCAGATTAAAAGCATGTCTTGTCGTTATAGGATATGCTCAGATTAATGGGGTGAATTATTCTGACGCTTTTTCTCCTGTTGCAAAGTTGACATCTGTTTGATTATTTATTTCAATGGTCGCTATCCATCATTGGCCTTTTCATCAACTTGATATCAAGAAAATCACTTTTCTTCACGGTGATCTTTAGGAGGAGGTGTATATGGAGCAACCTCCTGGTTTTGTTGCTTAGGGGGGAGTTAGGGTAAGTTTGCCGTCGTTGGAAATCTTTGTATGGTTTGAAATAGAGTCCTTGGTTTGGAAAGTTTAGTCAAATTATTGAAAAATTTGATATGACGAAAAGCAAGGCTAATCATTCTGTGTTCTACAAACAGTCAGGAGCTGGTATCATTCTATTAGTTATATATGTAGATGATATTGTTATCACTAGAAATGATACTATGGTAATCTTATTTCTTAAATCTTTCATTCATATTCAGCTTCATACGAAAGACTTGGGGTACTAAAGTATTTTTTGGATGTTGAAGTTATGAGGAGTAAAAAAGATATATTTTTATCTCAGAGAAAATATGTCCTCGACTTATTAATTGAAACAGGAAAATTGAGAGCAAAGCTTTGTAGTACTTCAATGACTCAGAACATATGCCTCACAGGAGATGGAAAACTATTTGAGCATCCTGAGAGATATCGAAGCTTGGTTGGGAAGTTGAATTATCTTACCGTGACTCGTCCAAATATTGCATATTCAGTTAGTGTTGTTAGTTAGTTTATGTCACCTCCAACCGTTCATCATTGGACAATATTAGAGCAAATTTTGTGTTACTTGAAGGGAGCACCCGGATGGGGTATCGTATATAAAAATCACGGGCGCACTCATATTGAATATTTTTCATATGCAGATTGAGTATGTTCTAAAATGGATAAAAGATTTATTTTAGGTTATTGTATCTTTGTTGGAGGAAATTTAGTCTCATGGAAGAGAAAAAAGTAAAACGTTGTGTCATGATCTAGTATAGAGTCAGAATATAGGATCATGACACAACCCATGTGCGAGATAATATGGATATATCAACTTTTGACTGAAGTAGAATTTAAAATTTCAGTGCTAGCTAAACTATGGTGTGATAACCAAGCTGCTCTTCATATTGCATCGAATCCTGTGTGTTATGAGCGAACTAAGCTCAATGAAATTCATTGTCATTTTGTTCGTGAGAAAATTTAATAAAATTTGATTTTTACCAGATATGTGAAGACTAGAGAACAACTTGGGGACATCTTCACAAGTTACCATATTTATATATATTAGTTACTGTATTATTGGTACATATTAATTAATAGATATATGTTAATTAGGTTAATTTGTCAATCAACCTAATTATAATTTCCTTAAAATAGATCCCTTGTTTATATATAAAGCTGTCTTACTTTTTGATAAACGGGTGAATTCTTTTTATCTTAATTAACACAGCCCAATGAACTTTACGACAATCCACCTTGCTGTTGCAATTAGCATTGCTGTCACATTTTTGATGGTATTAACCAGTACATAGCCCATCTTGGATGGTTCCATCCATGACTAGTCGAGATGAGAAAATTTTCTCCATATATCATCCTTAATTTTTGTGTACTGTTTAGGGTAGCAGATAACATACTATAAAAAGACTAGTAAGAAAAAGAGAAGAAATAGCAACTAAAGTACTACTTAACAACAGAGAGGTCTGACTCCAAAGTAAGGGTAACATGACGCCAAAGTAAGGGTGACAGTTTGTGTGGTAAATAGGTCGTGCCACTTGTGTCAATATAAAAATATAAAAGGCAACATAAAACTAATTACATATTCTTTTTAAATTCATTTTATAGTTTATGTTTTTAAATCAATTTTATAGTCTACGATTGATTAAACTTTTAACGAGGATTTTTTAAAAATAGCTTAAGTTGTAAAAGGTCAATTTGTGTCATTAATTTATATATTTATGTCGTGTCACTTCCCCTTTTAGGTTTTTTCTTTGTATTTTGGGTTAATTCTGGCCATATCATCTTATTGGATTATGTATGATATTGCCAACTCTATATCAAAATTAAAAAAAAAAAAAATCAAATGTACCCATATTTTATACTATCTTGTAAGTATTTTGAGTTTGTTTCAATTCAAGTCTGATTCTCAATGATTGACCAAAGGATACTGATATCAAAATGTATCCATATCCTATACTATGGTGTACTTATATTGAGTTTGTTTCAGTTATTTCAATTCAAGTCTATCATTGATTGACCAAAGTATATTTATGAACATGTGGATAAATTAGTTCCAATACTAGTCATCTTAGGAGCATTATTTAGCTTAAATTAAATCAATAGTTGTTAATAACTCATCTAAGCTTATAAAGTGCTTTTATTACCCCACAATTCTTTGTGTGAATTTAAGCTAGGGTGTCACAATTTCTCCTACTGAAGATCTTAGAATCTTCCCCTTGTAAAGGCTTTACATTTGTCAATTTTCAAATCCAATTAACAACCCTCAATCATCACTAATCAGCAAGATGTGAAAATCAGTAGTATGTAATTGTTTCATTGTCACATTGGCAATATTTTTTAAATATTGCGCCTGCCTTGGATATTAGGCCTTATTAAAATAAATTTCAACAACCCGCCTAATTGAGAGAATTAACCCATTAACTTTGTTAGGCTTTACAACTGGTCCAAAATGCATAAGCTCGAATTAGTAAGAGTTCCAGTGGGACTAAAATATGGTGTCACAGTCCCATAGTACACCATTTTTCCACTGGGTTGGAATTTCTACTCTCCTAGGATATTCAAATTCCATTTCACATTGTGTCAGGTCTAAGTCCATGTTTTTCAGGGGTGGTTTGAAGTTCTGGGAATAAGCAAGTGGAGACAAGGAAATGTGCATTGGCTTGGCCATGCAGAGAGCCAGATTGGGTGTGCTATGGTTGAGCAAGGATGATTAAATCAAAGTTGTGTCCGAGTGATATAATGGGGCCAATTTTCATTAGCAGGTGTAGCCAGTAAATTTTCCTGGGCAATTGGAAGCTTATGATGGACGAGATGGGGAGGAAAAAAAATGGGAGGTGAGTGCTATTGGCCTTTTGTTGTCAGGATCTTAGGTCGGAGAAACTTAGGATATCCATTAGTTGGACTACAAGGATGTGTATCTGGATGATCAGGCTAATGATTGAGGCCCTGTCTGTGTGGATGACCTCAGATTAAAGCTGCGCTATGGATCATAGGTTGGATGCATAGCTATGATCCCATGTGAAGATCACTCTTTTAGGGATATTTGATAGATGAAAACAAATCTGCAGCTCACCTTATATGTCAAAAATGGTTCCAATATAGACAATTAGGATCATTTGCATTTAGATTCTAATGTTAATGCTCATTTCATTTAAATTCTTATCCTCAACAAAACTTGTGCCAATGACATGATGTTATGAAATATGTGCACCGATTTTTACAGCCATTTAAAGTGATGATTTAGAGCACTTGAGTGGAAAACATCATCTCTTTACTCCAGTATTTTGTTTAAAGTATTTTCTTTATTTTGTGGCAGATCAGAGTAGACTTTGATGACAAGAGTAGCTGGGAATATTTGTTCAAAGTGTATTGGTTAACTCTCAAAGGAAAAGTATCACTCACAATCGAAGAGCTTAGTAATGCTAGAAGTTCATGGAAAGGATCTGGTACTTGTTTGTGTAAAGATGAAACATTTGACAAATTATATGATGCTAATGGTGACCAAGAAGCCTGCTCTGATGACTCTTCCAAACATTGCCAAAACATTTCTCTAAGGAAAAGAGTTGGGAGGGGTTCTAAAAGGTCGGTTGATAAAGAACATTCTGCCAAAGGCATTGAGAGGGAGAAGGAATTTTTTTCTGAAGACAATAGATGGGCTTCGCCAGCACTCTTAGAATTTGTAGCACACATGAAGGATGGTGACAATTCTGTTCTTTCTCAATTTGATGTTCAAGCCCTTTTACTGAAATACATAAAGCAAAATAACCTTCGCGATCCTCGAAAAAAAAGTCAAATTGTTTGTGATGAAAGACTAAAAAATTTGTTTGGTAAAGAACGTGTTGGACACTTTGAGATGTTAAAGCTCTTGGAGTCTCACTTTTTAATTAAAGAGGCTCACCAGATTGGTACTGATGACAACCAAGGAGCTATGGATTCTGATTGTGGTCAAATGGATGATGAAGAATACAGTAATCTCACAAATATTGGTTCTGATAAACGACAGAAAAATCGTAGAAGATTTGGAGAGAGAGAACATCAGTCCAATCTTGATGATTATGCAGCAATAGATGTCCATAACATCAATCTTGTTTATCTACGTCGAAATTTGATGGAGGATTTAATTGATGATGCCAAATTCACTGAGAAGGTTGTTGGCTCTTTTGTTAGAATAAGGATTCCAGCTGCAGGTCAAAAGCAAGAGATGTATAGGCTTGTTCAAGTTATTGGTAAGGTTTATTGATCAAAGCTTCCAGTCAGTTCAAAGTCTTCTATCCTTAGAATCATGTTTTCTATATACAGGCACACATTTAGTTTCTGAAAAATACAAAGTGGGCAAGAAATCAACAGACATTGCATTGGATATTTTAAATTTAAACAAGATGGAGTCTTCATCCATTGATGCCATCTCAAACCAGGATTTTACAGAGGTTGGAAGTTTAAAAAAGTTGATTTTCTTTTTTATGCTTGCCTAAATATGCATTTTGAAGGTGCCTTTTTATGCTATAGACATCATACAAGAAATCATAAAAACTTAGGGTGCGTTTGGTTTATTTGCATTTTCATTTCATTTTCCAGAAAATCGCATTTTCTCATTTTTCAGAAAATGATTTTTCTGTATTTTTCGTTTTCTTAGAAAATGCTCTTTTTTTTTTTAAATGAACATGGAAAATGCAAACCAAACGCGTTTTCCATTTTCTCAGAAAATGAAAATAGAAAATAACATGAAAAATGCAAACCAAACACCCCCTTACTTTTTTATTTTTTGTTGTTTGTACAAATTGCAAATTTGTCATCAACAAATACCATTTCTTAAAGGAGGACTTCACTAGAGGACCTGTGCTATGGTCTAAAGTTTTGATTTACTTTTTGAGTTTTGGATTGCTACAAAAGGGATCAAAGATAAAAGTTTTAAAATGTTGTTATTTACTCGGCTATAAGAAATAAGGCTTGTTATTAGGTTTATGATATGTGCATCTGTGAATTGGTTCCTTATAGTATTGATTTAAATTCAATGTATGGACAGTGACGTACCTGATTGTTTAAGTTAATAGAACTAAACTACAGCATCATTTGGGTCTATACTAGAATATATAAAAATACATTTTCTTGGCATGGGAGTTTTCCTGGTACTTGATGTAAATATTGACCACATGGATAAGGTGTTTGTCTCTTTGATGCAGCACAATTATAAAAACCGGATCAGGTCTGCCAAATCAGAAAAAATTGGACCAGAGGTCCGTATGCAATTAGATTGGATTTAGTATTGACCTGAGTAAAAACCCGTTAAACTAGGCAACCTGCCAAGTTTCACTAATCTGAGAGAACTGGAATGATTTTTTTACGTTGCCCTTAGAATTCGTCAAATATCCATTTATCTGTTATAATATTAGATAGGCAGAGAGTTCACTTTACAATTTTAATCTAACACTAACACAACATCAGTAAAAAAAAATCCCTAGTTTTTACAGTTGTAAGTCTTCTGTCCGCTCCCGACCCTGAGTCCTCAATGGTTAGATGTCTCCATCTCTGGCAACCTTTGTTGTAATTGGTTATTCTAGTTTTTTTTAATCAATACTTGTTCTTAGGTCCTAATAAATTAATTATTTATATTGATCACTGTGTTAGACATGATTTCCTTTATTAAAATTTAGGGTTTATTGTAATAAATTATGCAATTGGACCAGTTAATCAGGGGTAGTTTGACCAGTTAGCTTGCCTGGGTCTATTCCTGGTTCAACATGCAGTTTGATCAATTAGTCCACTGGCTCAACTAGTGAGCCAATGACTCAAAAGTTTTTCTGGTTCAATTTCGGCAAGGTTTAAACGCATTCAATTTGTTGCAAAACAAATTTCAAATAGAATAGGATTAATTATAAACCTATCTACTGAGGGGTAGCATCTTTTTAGGTAAAGAATCCTGACAAGTTTCGCCGTTTAAAATGGTATCCGAGTGCGATTGTGTGCATGGGTTCATCTTCTAGACATGTGGCCCACTCACTGCCTTCTTCAGTATCTGTGCCTCTATGTTCTTGGCGTTGTAACAGAAAGCTGTTTTTGTTGCCTGTTCCTTCTCTCCAGATTTCTTGTGCCCTTGTTCTCGGTTCCGGCCACTGAACAAATCCCCAACCTGCTGATCTCCTGCAGCTTTTCTTCTGGATTTCATCCTTTCCCCACAGAATCCAGCTGTTTTCCATGAAAAGTTTCCCAGATTTCAAGCATCTCCAGATTCAGATTTGTTCTAGATCTTTCCTAGATTCTCAAATCTGCTTCTCACATTTACTTCCTATACCTGCTGTGTTTCCCAGAAATACGCAGAATGTATTTCTGTTTCCTTTTCTATTTAATGTGTTCAGAACTGATCCAGAAGCTCTGTACAAAAATCTTCTGTGTTTCTCTTTGAAAACAGAATCAGTTTCTTCTGACTTGCTTAGAGAAGTCTGTTTTCTGCAGCATCTGTTTTCTGCAGAATCATCCTTGAGACAGAAGACAAATCAGATCAGAATCTGTTCTGCCTACTGATCAGCTTTCTGGTGCTTCACTCTGCAAAATTTGCTCTGACTTTGTTTAAATGGAAATTTTCCCATATTTAAATTATAATCAACATTGTTCACTGCAAGAAAGTCACTCATCTTGCTGCAGTTTATCCTCTAAACTAATAGAATTGTTAGTGCGTTTACTTTTTACTATTGGTATTATAGGTTATATTAAACAATGAAGCTTTATTTATTTATTTATTTATTTATCTTAATTATTTGGTTTCATAAATGATGTGTGGATAGATAATTAACACAACAATCTTATTATCTGACTTGGAGACATGCACACCACCTTAAGAAACAATTCCACTGGCAATGATTATATCACGATTGAATGCAACAGTGGAGCCATGCAGTAATCAATATTTTACTAGTGGATACATTGATACTTCAATGTGTTCAAAACTCCTTTCAGAAATCTATCATGCAATGAAGGAATTTAATGTAAAAAAAAAATGTCAAATGCAAACAATAATAACAAGATGAAAAGTTTAATGGGCAAGCTTATTAATTTGAAGGATATGACAATGAGATCATAGATGATCATAATTTCTAGTTGCTCTTTGCACCTTCCGAGTTAGACACAATGTAACAAATATAGCATAGTTATGACACAAGGAGTGTTAATGGAACTTGTTCAGGTGTTGCATTAATATTGGAGAGGAGTGCAAGTGTTCATGTTCTTGCATTGCATGGTAATGTGACATTGGTCATTTCTTTCCTTCTATGGGAAGGAGCCATGGGAATATTGTCAATATTGATTATTGATTTGATGACCTTCTGACTAGACTAGTAAGCTAGTAAGCTGACCAAGATTAATGAGGCTTATACAAAGTAGAAGAAGAAATCCATCATTCACATTGTTCAAGGCATTACTGCTTTTTTTTTTTCTAGTTCAATTGAATTACATCTAATGGAACAAATAATATGTACCATTGTAGCATGATGCCCAATATTAAAGTCTAGGTTTGGTATCCATCACTTAAGTGTGTATGAAATTTCTAGTCCATATCTAGATGAACAAGTGGAGGAGATCAAAACATGAATCTTATCATGTTAAAAGCAATGGAGCATATAAGGCTTATGCTAATGTGCAATACTTGACAAGACCAACACGGATAAGGATCATTAACTTTCTATTATACTGCATTGCCATGTTTCGAGTCGCGGAAATAATCTCTTGCAAATGCAAGGTAAAACTGCGTATAATAGACCTAATGTGGTCCGACCCTTCCTTGAACCCTGCATTGTCAAGAATTTCGTGTACTGGATTGCCCTTTAGAAGGTTAATATTTTATAATCTATTGATGCAATTGCAAAATATTATGATGTATCTTACATATAAAATATAACAAACGGTGTAATTTGAGAGAAGTGCAGACGACAGTGTCAAGTTAAAGAGGGATAGAGAGTTGATGGTGTAGGAACGTCAGACAATGTTCTAGTCACTATGTATAACACATTTTATTGATTTGATTATGACAGACAATGCTAAAGTTGATAAAGTGAAAAAGATGGTGTAGAAAGCGTAATTGTTAATAAAATTCATTTGTAACCATCAATGATTAGTGAGAAAATTTATTGATTGGGAGATTCTAGAATCAAGAATAACTAGGTTTACAACTCACTCCTGTTGAAATTGTTTTCTGAAAAAAGGTCAAATTAACAACTATTTACTTTTGAGGACTAGGAAATGTCTTGGTGTTCTAGTCCTATGAGGGTAGGGAGACACAAAATGTATTCTATCTGCAACATTTACATTTTAATCATTTTTATAGTGATAGAGTCCTTTGTTCTGCTCAAGTTTGAAATGGACAAGAAACTGCAAGTGAGCAATATCTATCACTTAATTCACAAAGCAATTGAGGATTGAGGAAATCAAGAGGTATTTAGGTAAATTAAATAATTAATAATATTAAAATTGATGTATCAGATGAATAAAGATATTATGCAGATATGCAAAAGACTAAATGGTCTTACAGGTTGCGTTTTGAACCATCATGTAAATGGATTGTGCTAAATTTCATCAACCCTACATCTCTGTCTGGTGATATGAAACGTCGTGAATCTCTTTTGGTGATGCTTTATTTCGTATTGTAATGTTAAACGTATCTGCCCTTTCCCTCTGTAAATCGAGGAACGAGTAACCAGAGTGAATAATGCATTTAGCTTGCTAAAGTCATTTGTCATTTACCGATCATAATTTGATATTTGTTCTTCTAACTCATGGTATTCTTATGTTTTCAGGAGGAATGCAGACGTTTGAGGCAGAGCATAAAATGTGGCTTGATTAGAAGATTGACTGTGGTAAGATGTGTCATTTAGGCTAGTAGTTCAGGATCATTTGGTTTCCTAATTCAATTTCTGAATGTCTTTTCCATTTTCAATGCTAAAGGGGGATCTTTTAACAAAAGTCAAAGCTATACAAGAAGTGAGAGTTAAAGATGTGGGTAAATCAGCAAAAAATATTATTAACTGAAAGTTTTCTGTTGATGATTCCTGAGCACTTGCATGGTTCATGAATCTTATTGTTGATCTGCAGTGGTTAGCAAGTGAGAGAATGCGACTCAGTCATCTTCGTGATCGAGCAAGTGATTTAGGCAGGAGAAAAGAATATCCTTTTAGATCAAATGTTTTTGGTGTTTTACTCCCTTCTAATAAGGTTTTGCTTCAGACGTTGTGAAATTATGACAAATCTATAGAGGAAAAGGAAGATAAAAAAAAGACTTAACAATAATAAAATAAGATAAAATTTATTTGAATATAGATAATGTTATAGTAGGGGATAGAGCCTAATGATATAAACGGATTCATATAACCGATCTCATCTAGTAGGATAAGACTTGATGGTGGTGGTGGTTGTTGTTGTTCTAATAAGGTTTTGCTAGATTAACTAAAATCTACCAATTTTTTATATTCTTTTGTGTTGAACTATTTGTTAGAATTTCTTGTTTCAAGTATATTGAATTTTGGTGATTTCAGTTTGAACAATATTTTTTTTAGGCAAGCAATTCTTTTTGATGACCTGCTTGCTTGTTCTTGCTCTTATACTCCAATTTTCTATTCCAGAAGATTTATGAATTGTTTTTTCTCACCAATCAATGATGAGAATGGTTCTGCTTGTATATGTAATTTGATTGCTTGGAGATTATATCTTTAATATGACTCACAGAGGTGAAATATGAGGTATATAGTAGTTTGTGCTTTATTGTCAATGATCATTCATTTGTGATTCACGATGGAAGATTAATTGGTGAGTGGGGACCACTGAAATAAAAACCACGTAAAAGCCCCGTTTTCTTATAACCCTTCCCTCTCTCCCCTCTTTCCTTCTTGTGTCTTAAGCCTCTTTCATAGGTCGTTCACATATAACCCTATAAGCTATAATTTATTGTGCAGTGTAGCCTCCACCACCAATATATTTGTGGAATCATGTGATAGATGTAGCATTCTCATTGTTAGTGAGCTATTTTCATTGCCTTTCTACTTGTCTCTTCCAAAAAAGAAAATAAATTTGTGCATAAAGACAGTAACATCATTTTTGTTTATGCTCTATGGTGTAGCTACAAACACCTTGTATATGCTTGCTTGGTTTAGCTTGTGATTTGATTCCCCCTGTTGGTTAATTTTATTTTAGCTCATTAGTTTCTGAACTAATTTTAGTATGCTATTTTTGTTGTTTTTGTTGTATTTGTATATAACCTTTCATTTGATGTTTTGGTTGATCATTGTCCTTTTAGGCTAAGGAAAATTTTATTATACTCTGGTATGATTTGCCATACTTTATGGATTGAGTATTGGACGATTAAGAAGTGACATTTGGAAAAGGTTAATGTAATATAGATAAAAATGCTTAGATGGATGGTGAAGTCCCTAGATAGGATAAAATAATAAATTCTGACATTCGAGAAGAGTGCTATTTTAATAGATGATAAAATGGAAAAAAAAGATAGGGATGTCAAGAACATGTTCAAAGTAGATGACTAAGTTCTATAGTTAGAAATCGTGAATCAATTAGGGTTTGTTAGGGACCAATTTGTGTATTTAAGGGCCTTTTTGTAAATATACAAATAAAAAAAAGGCAGCCTAGTGCACAAAGCTCCCGCTATGCGGTACCCAACTTTTTGCAAGAGGTTGTTTCCAGGATTCAAACTCATGACCTTTTGGTCACAAAACAACAATTTTACCGTTACGCCAAGGCTTCCCTTCTTTTGTAAATATACAAATCATGGAGATTAAATGAAAATGATAACGGGAGGTGATCAATAAATGTCATGAGCTGTATCCACTCTGCACTTTATGGACAAACCTCACTTTCAGAAATTAGAACCCTTCCAAAAATTTAGGTCTCATAAAACTTTTCATTAAATTGCATTTTCTAGACACAAGAATTCAATATCAATATAAACAAAAGGAAAATGAGTTATGAGTATCAAATTCCAGGTTAGGATCCAATCAAATTATGATGAAAGCAAAAGTCTATTCATTTGGGGTAATCAAAGTCAAGTAAGAAAGTTTCATCAATAGTCAACCTACCTTTAATACAAAACATCAGAAATCATCAATTAGAAAGGTAAGAATGAATTTACTAGATCCAAAGGTGGCAAATCCATGAAGGAATTATGCTGAACCCAATGAATTAGAGGCTTGGCGAATCATGCTGAAGCTTGGGACACGTTTCAGTGAACAGACAACGACTGAAAGTGGGAACTATTGTTGCTACATCTTCACTAAGCTAAAATTATAGGGGTTTACATCAGTTTGCGGTGTTGATGATAGGGCTTGGGGAAGTGCGAGGTGTTTGCGGTGGTGAGGGGTTGACAATTCTAGTAGGGCTTGGCAAGGAGCGAGGAGTTCATGGTGGTGATTGGGCTTCTGAAAAGAATCAATGATGGGTATAGAATTTTGAGTGATGTTGTCCAAGATTTAGCCATCTTTGGGTGTCATGCCCAACAACTCAATAGGCATTGAGAATTCCCCTTCCCTTTATGCCTCCTTGGACAACTCTACTCGCTTCGACACGTAGACTACTCTGACATGTGACTTCTTGGATACTCGAATTCAGATAATTATTTGTACTGTTTAGCCATCTTGCCGTTTTTTCAACTGTTCTAACAATAAGGGACGAATAAGTGATGCAAATTGCATCTTGACCTAGGGTCCTATGGTGGAGTGCCCATCTCACTAGTTGCAACTTGATGAGGTGGTGCTGAACTTGTTGATAGGGAGGCCATTGATGACTACCATCTGATGTTGTGTGGTGTTGGATGGAGGCTACGTTAAGTGGTATGTCTATGTGGATCAGTGTAGTGTCTGTTGATCTGGTACTTTGGCATGACTTGTAACTGAGGGTGGTATGGATATATGACTACTTCTGAACCTTGCTTGTCATGTGGCACATTTTTATGGTTTGACGTTGAGTAACTTTGTTCCATTTCTTCCCAAGGCCTACGACTCTTGGAGATAGGGCTGCAAATGAGTCAAGCCAAACCATGCTTTGTGTTTGTTCCTCAAGATTGTTTGGTAAGCTAATTGAGTCGAACCAAGTCTAAAATTAGTCCGGCTGTTGAAATAGTTGTTCAAGATCGATTCATTTAGATGTTATCGAGCTCTTAATTTAAGTTTGGTTGAATTATTTCATTGTTAAGCATGTTTGGTTGGTTAGCAAGCTTCATATTACAAGCTTATGAGAGGTTCTTTGTTTATTTATAGGTATATTTATTTTATAAGAACTCTGTTGATGAACATGATTCACAAGTTTTGTTTGTTGACATATTTCACAAATAGTGCACAATATCCTCTCACAAGCATTAATGAGTTGAACATATATATATTCAAGATTCTTCATTTGCTTAGTAAAATGTTTTAGCTTGTTCATTTAATTGATATTATGTTGAACAAAGATAAACAAGTTCTTGGCAAGGAACATTTGGTTCATTTACCGTCCTCGGAGCTAGGGTTTCTCTTTGCTACATAAGATATTTTTCTCATTACAGTAATTCAAATATACAATTGGTTTGGCTTTTGGGGTTTTTCTTAAAAGAAGAAATGGACCTTGTCATTATTTCCTCCTCTGCTTTGTAATATATCTGATTGTTGTTGATATATTTGTCCACATCAACTACATTGCTAAAGTCACCTTCCATTATTTTGTTGAAATATCCATAACTATTTCTACGCTCAGAGAGTGCATTGAGAAGTTGCAGATTTTGGACACACCTGAGGAACACCAGCGTCGACTTGGTGAAATTTCACAAATACATGTTGATCCACATATGGATCCCACTTATGAATCTCCTGAAGAAACATATGATAAGGAAGAAGGTATTTTCTCCTGCATTATTGGTGAACTTTTATCAGCTTTTACCCTATTAAACTGCTAGGTCGATAACATTCCTCAGTATTTGTTGATGTGCTCCCATTATGCAGATAGATTTAACAGGTCCAGTGTTCCTTTATCTCTTAAGAGAGGAAGGAATTTATTATCTCCTAGTAGAGAATCAATTTCAAGTTACCAATTGAATGAGGCGACAAGAACCTTAAGCACTGATCGGATATCAAACAAAAATCATAGACCCGAAGATGCAGCAGATAAGATTGCATATAATCATGCAGTGAAACACGATGCCACTGTTTGGAACAGTACCCAACTTGAAACTAAAGTAGAAAACTCTTATACTGCTGCTTCTGAAACTGTGATCAGATCTTTAGGTGTTTCTGTGTCACAATATGGCAGTGAGCATGACAAAGTGTGGCATTATCAAGATCCATCTGGAAAAATCCAGGGACCCTTTTCAATTTTGCAGTTGCGCAAATGGAGTTCCACTGGGTTTTTCCCACCAGATCTTAGGGTATGGCTAGCATCCAAAAATCAAGAATCCATGTTATTGACTGATGCACTGCTGAAATTCCAGACTTGTTCACAACAAAATTCTCAAACTGCTAATCTTACCCAGTCTCCAAGTTTTTCAGGTGCAGCTAATAGTGGACATAACTGGGATATGGGTTTGAGACCGCCACTTGCAGATATCCAGCAAAATGATCACCATTCGAATGCAAATCAGAATGATGTGACTGTATCTGCTGCTGGGTTCAATGTGACAAACGTTGATAAACAGGTTCTTCAGGTATCTAATTACACTGAGCAAAACAGGGAACTCATTACTCAGGGAAGGGTTGGAGCCTCTACATGTGTCTGGGAATCTTCAGCAGATATAAATACTTGGTTCGACCAACATGTAAGTTATAATATCCCAGACCCAAAACCAAGTCTTTCTCCTCCCTCAAGTAGAAGTCCGTACAATTCTCCAGCCTATCAAAGCATAGGAATGCAAGTAGAAAATGCTGAAAGATGGAGCAGGAACCAGGACAACAGGAGTTCCTGGAATTCAATTAGGACTAGACCCATAATACCTACTGGTCAGAGCCCCCCTTTAAGCCAACAATCCCATCAGGTTTCTCAACTCTACCAACAAATTCAATCACCCAATAATCCTAGAAGTCACTGGGAAAATGATGGATACAGCCCACCTACTCCCACTCTGCAGCCAAGTAGTAGCTGGACAAGTCATCAAGCACATACTATGCCACCGTCTGCATCTGTTACTTCTATTCATACAGTACGCAATAGCTGGAATGCTATACCAAGTGCTCAGTTGCATCAATTAGGCACCAACACTATGGACACCAAGGTTAGTGTTCCATTAGTGGATGCTGTTGGTGGATGGAGTCCAAAGTCATCACTGAATGCCCTTGATCAATATGCAGAGCCAAAAGGCTGGGTCTCAGAGTCTACTACACCAATATCAGCTGCTGATACCAACCTGGATCTTGGCAAAATGGATAATTTGAGTAATTCATCACTGGGCAATCAGCAGAAAAAGCATTTATCTCATCCAATTTCTTCAAGTGCTTCATTTAGGAAAAACAGCCAATTTTTTGAAAGTTCATGTCCTAGCCCAACTCCAAGTAGTGAGGAGCATGGCTCCTCTTTTCCAATAGATGACTCTGATTCTCACAGGGATGGACCCACAGAAGATGTAGATGTACAGAGTCCTGTTATTACTGTTCCTGCATCAGGATCATTAAATAGAATTAGTCCTTGCCTTTCTGCTGAGATAGATGGCATACAAGCCTCCATGAAAGTCCAGGCTGAAATGACAAATAAGATTACTGAGATTGAAAGGTTGGCTTCCCTGTCTTATGAATCAGAGAACAAACAGCCTTCTCTTGCACAGACAGATGACAAGGTGCAAAACCTCACTCCAATTAGGAGGGCGGCATATAAACCTGATGCATTAGACAATGATTCAGTTCAGAAATCAGAAGCATTGACAGATCCCAAACTAGCACCTGAAGTGACAAAAGACCAAGATAATCTTGATTTTTTTGGCACAAATGTTGCATTTTCAGGGAATAAATTGGATCAAATGGAAACTGAAAATCCAGAATACTTCTCTGGCCTTGCCCACATTGATACAAAGGGCATTGAGTTGGCATCACCTTATACCACACCAACCTCTGGACCATATGAATGGAATGCTGCTGTTGATTCTGCCTCTGGGAAGAACCAAAGTGACATATTGGTTTCTTCGGTTGATTTTCTTCCTCCACTATCTCCAACTATAACAGATATGTTTGCTGAACCTAAGTCATCAGGAAACACTGCTTGTGAGATGGCTGATGATTCTGCTGACAACAGTTGGGAGATAGCCCCACATTGCCCAAGAATTGGAGCAGGAGCTCATGGAGCTGGACCTGGTATGGTCAGTGGAGTGATAGTTCAAGAGAAAACCAATGTGGCTTGGGGAACTGCAGAACAGACAACCACTGAAACCGGTTGGACTATGCCCACAATGAAAAATGCTGCTGATACAAGCACATGTTGGGCAAAAATGGCAGTGAGGGACTCAAGAGAAGCCTTGAATACTCAAGGCAACCTAAACATCAATACTGGCTGGGGAGCACCTCAAAAAACCAATCCTGGGTGGGAACCAAGAATGAAGATAAGCTCTGGTGCAGAATCTGGCTGGGTACTCCCAGGATATATACATCAGAATGAAAATGCCAACTCTAGTGGGGGAACGTTTCACGGAAGCAAGAGTGCTAGCTGGAGTTCAGCAAACATATACCATGAGAATGTGGACCTTCAGAAAAGACATGGTGGGGATAGATACCATGAAGGCAGTGATTCAGGTTATAGTGGCAGATATAATTCACAAACCCGGAATTATTTTGGTGGAGCTGGAGGGCCTGCACGACCTCTGAGAGGACAAGGGCAGAGAGGGGTGTGCAAGTTCTATGAGAGTGGGCATTGCAAGAAGGGTGCATTGTGCAATTACCTGCATCCAGGAGAGTAAAATTTTGCTTCCCACCTTGTCATTCCAGTTTTTGTACAGTTAAACTAATGGCGCTGTGCTGATGTATACCATCAAAAGTCTTGCTTGTATCAAGTTCAATTTCCAGAATAGTTCTTGAAGCAGCAGCCGTTCAATATGAGTACTGGATCTTTGTAATATAGTTGGCTAGGCACATGATTAGGATGAGCTAGCCATGTTCTGTTTATGTTGTAGACGGTCAGTATAATTTTAACTTGTTATGACCACCAACCAACAGGATGACTTGCAGGTTTTAATTGTCTGGGTTGTGTCCACAACTAGTCATCCTAGGTTTCAACAACACATTAGTTGCTGCACTATTCTAAAGAATGAGCCAGCTGAATTGAGTGTATCAAGGATTACATATTTCTATGATACTTCATCCTCCACAGAATTTACATTTTAGGTAAGTTGATTAAGTCAAGTCAATTAAATGGACTAGACTGTTTGAGTGAGGTAAGGAGTTGAACATATTGTGTAAGCGGGTAAGTAGGCTAGGTTTATTTGAAGAGATTGATGAATTGAGCAAATTGGGTGAGCTGAAGCAAAATACACTAATTGAGTGGAATAGGCTGATCGATTAGGTCTAGTGAGTCAAAACATAGGCGAGTTAGATGGTTCAAACGAGCTAAGGTAGATTATGCAAAGTAGATAGATTAGACGAGTTGAATTATCCATTGTCATTAATGGGCTGAACAGGTTGAATGTTAGAAATTGGGCAAATCATATAGAACTACTCAGATGGAAAGAGACAAATGGGTCAAGGCAGCTACATGGAACCAGTGAGGTTAGTTGATTATGCTTACCAAATTGGTTGAGCAAAGTAAGATAAATGGGGAGGACAATTAGGTTGGGCAAGCCTGAGTGGATTATACACTTCAACTACAATATTTTTAAAAAGTTTGTTATTTCTTAGTGCCCAAAACATTGTAAGATAACATATACCTTTGTTTTGAATGTTCTAAAAAAAAAATTCAGGTAATATAGCTCTCAATTGATTGAATATACATAATTCGAATGTTAGAATTCAATTGGTGCATTTCATCCCTATAGGTACATCCAATATTAAAAAAAGCTTTGATGTATTATTGGTTTGGAAAGATTATTCCCCATGTAGATCCTTACATCTAAGAAAGACATCAGTTATTATATATTTGCCTTTTGCCTCCAAAAAAGGGTTTTCATAATCCCTTATTCTCCTTTCACTAAGATAGGGATTTGTTGGAAGAACATCATAATAGAAGGAAAAAAGTGCCCTTGGATTCCATTGCTATGATTAAGTGTGAAGCTTAAATCAATCTCTCTACTCTAATTTGCTAGGCTTTTCTTTTAGCCAATCTTTCCTTCATAGGTCCATGTGGTCTTAGTCTACCTTTTATATAGATACCCCTTGGCCGAGCACATAATTATAATTAAAAATGAAAATTTCCATCACTGAGGAACTTTCCCCACTTTGTTTTTTCTAAAAAAAACAAATTACATGAAAACGACCTTCTTATAAAGAATTAACTTCCCCAGGCACTTTGCTTGAACTCCAGGTTTGGATCAGCATGCTCGGTGACGATTGATGAAGTGCACTCAATCAAGTTGCCAACTTTATCAAGCAGCAACATTAAATTAAATAGTTTTCCTGTGCCTTTTCTATCTTATCTTCTCCCACTCCAATCAAAACTTAATGATTGCCATTTTTTTTATCCCGACGAGTGATCGGTACTCAGATGGTAAATTGTCACGTGAAAACAAAGATTGAACTCCAGAGAAATAAATTTTAGAATAAAATCTCTTCCATATAAAAAGACATCGCTCAATTACCATGATTTACATCCCTTCCAAAAGCTTGGGATGGATATGGAGAGACATCTGAGTAAGCACATCACTTTTTGCCATATATAACTGACCTTTTTGATGACATTAGCTTAGCTCAATCAATTAGTTTGATCTTTCTCATGAGTGATATTATGGATGAAAATTGTATCATATAAATACTCAATGCGAATTTCAACGTTTCTAGCATAAAAAGCATATCTTATATATCGATAATTTATCGCCCATCAACACCAAACATATAATAGCACTTGATCGCCACAACACACTCTACATATTGGACTATTTGTAAAAATTTATCGCCGTAATTCCAAACTTGAAGAAGCTCCAAACTGCATCATTAATTATTGCGTGCAAGAAAGCCATTCATACAAGTTCATATAAATACCTTCACCTACTTTGACATGCAAGTCATTGTGTAAAATCCACATAATTTATTTTTTTTTAAAAAAATTGTCACTAATTAAATTGTATAGCATGACAATTTGACTCGGATTGATGGCGCTTTAGCTCATAATTTATTGCACGGCAAAACACAACCACTCTTGTACAATTTTAGATTTTTTTTTTTTTTTTTTTTTGCTCGAGCTAGAGTGCTGAGAGATGGGATGGAATCTCTGGACAGCGAGGGTTTAAATCTCATTCCAGATATATTATATTTTGAGAGTTTAAAAAACTCATGATGTTGGACCGAATGCTATAATTCATCTGTGCTTTCCAATTATCTGGTAGTCGGTACTAAAAACTTCCATAGAGTTGAAGGTCATTTACAAAATTAGTTGGGCCCAGGACACACATTCCACTTGGAGGGTGAAAATTTTATGAAACTTGATTAGTCGTTAGAATTCATATGTACTTACTGATTTACCTAATAATTAATGATAAATTTTTATAGGATTAAATTGGTCATTTTAAAAATTAGTCGGATAATAAAAACGAAATATCTAGATTATAAAAAAATATTTTTAAAATAAATAAATAAATAAATCTACTGTATACAGTTCTAGAATTTTGTCTGGGTTTGCAGTGAATTAATTCAACGTAATTGCCTGTCTACTTTGTTGGCGTTCTTCATGGAGTCCATCTGAACGTTGACATAAGGAATGGTTATAGTCAATGAATTGGACAGTGTGATTTGACTGATGGGTCAGGGTTTAGGTCACCCTAAATATTGTGAGTATATATGTATATACAATCAATAAGTTGGACCACTAATGAGATAACGTTAAGTTGATCACAAGAGGACTTCGAAGGAGAAGAATCTTAAAAGGAAATCACTTGTAAGGTCATAAGGTGAGGAGGAAGAGAGATTGCCAATAAGTTGGTCAACGGTTTCAGGCACAGTATTCCGACTTATTCTGACGTTTAAGTTAGTGAAGTAGAGGAAATGTAAAAGATGGACCGTAGAAGAATATAAAATATGTACGAAGTGAAAGATGTATCTATACTTGTAGGGTAATCTCCGTATTAATTAAATTTCATATCAATATATGGATATGTCAAATTGGTATATTTTTACTATAGTATATAGTCTCATCACCATACATTACTGGTAGTATAGAGTGTTAAATGGGAATCTCGGATTGACGTGGAGGGTGAAGCCGTGAAGTTAAGGTGAGGTGGAAGTCGAAGTCAAGATGAGGAGGAGGTCCAAGTCAAAGAAAAGTGGTGGTTACTAAGACCCCTAATTCAAGGATGGCCGGTCTTGCCTAAGGAACGAGTATTTCAGTCCTAGGTATAGTCAATCGCTCGACTGGACTTGCATGACTCAGGATATTAGTTTAGTGATCAAGGACTAGTCCCTAATGATAGGGACACCCAATCGAAGGATTGGTTTAGTTCTTAGGGGCTTAATTCTCCATTCTCTAGAAGATGAGTAGTCCTATATACAGTAGGACGACCATAAAGTCGACCGAGCTCAAGGGCCATGCTTTTTATGATTTCACTCAGACTTCCAGACTCCTAGCATATATTCGAGCAACTCTAAGAACCAGACGATATTTCACTCAGACTTCCAGACTCCCAGCATATATTCGGGCGACTCTAAGAACCGGATGATATTGTTGGTACGGGAAGCATCCGACAGTCGAACCTATATTTTGAGTATGTCAAAGGGTCGTAAGTTAAGTTGTTTTGTTATCTAACAAGTTAAATGAGATTACAGGAAAGTTCTAAGTGTACTTAGACAAAAGTCCTAGCTACGGTTAGGCAGGTGAAAAATCCCAGGGGGTGGTAACCTTAGGTGAGGAAAAGTCCTAGCTGCGGTTAGGCAAAGGAAAAATCCTAGAGGGTGGTAACCCTAGGTCCTAGGGGATGATAACCCTACGTGGAAAGTCTTGATGGGTCGAGATGTTCAAGCAAAAATCCTAGAGTCGAGGACTCTAGGTGAAAAGTCTTGGTGTCGCGAACCAGATGAAAGACTGGGCAGATCGTGGAGCGGATGTCCAGTGGAATGTCCTGGAGCCTCGGGCACTGAGCAAAAGTCCAGTTGGCCTAGAGGATCAACTGGCAACAGGTAAACTCTCCTGAGTGGAGTAGGTGAGGGCGCGTTCCCCGGTGAGGGAACAATAGGCATCGGATCGACCTAGGGTTTCCGATCGAAAATCCGAAGTCAGAACCGGACAATTCGGTGACTTTCAAAATATTATATTTAACTTATTTTATTGTGCTAAACTCTGTCTTGCAGGATGTGTTTTGTGTTTTGGATTAACCCATCTTGCAGGGGGTGAAAAAGAAGCAAAAGCCTCGGATGAGCTGGGAGGCGCCTCAGGTCACTGGTTGAAGATCTCCGCGCAGTAGGGCAGAGGGCGCCCTGGACGCAGGTGGAGGGTGCCCTCCATACAGTTGGAGGCGCCCTCAGGAGGATAAGACATGAAGAAGTCAAGACTTATCGACGCTACATTTTTGGCGGGGTTGAGAGTGCCCGCCATGGTGTTAGAGGCGCCCTTCACAGGCTATAAAAGGCAGTCTCGAGCAGCAGCAAGGAACAACAATGAAAATGTGATCCATCTTCCGTGCACTGCTCAAAATACCATCCGATAAAGCTGTAGCAAGACACCGACGACCTGAAGCTTCGAATTTACTGTTCTTAAAGTTGTTGGTATATTTTCTTACTGCACTTGAATTATTGTACCTTCTTTGTAATAGTTTGCAAGATTATAGTGATTGCTCAAAGTAAATGCTCAACGAGCGTGAGCCTTGGAGTAGGAGTCACCCTAGTTACTGAGACTCTCTTAAGGTTTGTTCCATTCATGATAGCAGCTCGACCTAGTATTCTATCTCCTTTTATAGTCGAGTCATCTCCTTGCTCGTGTTGGAGGCAAAGAGTTCCAACTCTTGGACGCATTCCTTCAGGATTTTATAATCCCTCTCTGGTCCACCATTAGGTGGCTTATGTTTAATCCTGAGGCATAGAACTAGAAGCAAACAATAATGAGAAAGATGGTTAGAAAAAGACACATTTATGGAAGGAATGTGCAAGTCCATTATCTGCGCCCGGTCGGGATGTTGAGCGACAATACTAGGTGAATTTTCTCCTTTCCTGGCACCTCCTTGGCTGAACATCCTGACATCATCCAGATTTCTTGAAGACCATGTAAATCTTCCATCATTATGGCTAAGCACGCGGTCATACCTTTTAATTAAGCCTCATTAATAACCCCCGGTGATTGAGTGCCACGTGCCCTCCTTTCTACCGCCGCACGTTTGACGTGACAGATGGATATCCGTTGGCAATACGACATGCACTTTTTCAAATTCAATGGTCGAATCTTCTCCTAGGTTTTCACAACCCTGAATCAGATGGCTCAGGACGATCGGTCGTGAGGCTTTATAAACCCCTCGTGCATCTCCGTCTTCTTCTTCCCTCACGCCTTTTTCTTTGAGCTCTCTCCGTGACGCCTTGCTGCTTTTTCTTCTCCGGCGATCTTTCTTGTATGCCCCTTCATTTTTTTGTCAATTTAATCTATTCATTGTTCCTCCCTAACCTTTTTTCAATGGCTAGCTCCTCGCAGCCTCGTGTCCCTGCCCCTGGACTCTGGTACACTTCTACCGAGTCTAGGTTCAACCGGGGCAACGCTGAGAGTTTGAAATCTGCTTACGAATTCCCCCTAGCTACCAAATTGGCATTCCTTCTGCCTTTGACCGACCACATGAACCACCGTCAGATTTTTTATGCTTCTTTAGGGATCAGTTCACCGTCAGTCTACGATTCCCAGTTCACCCTTTTTTCCCCGCAGTCTATAAATATTTTCATATTTCCCTTAATCAATTAGTGTTGAACTCCTTTCGGCTGCTGTACAGCAGACTTTTCGTCCGAACGACCGTTGATGATTCTGATTGTGGTTGCTTTGGAGTCAGCTACTTCTGGTGAACCCTTGCGACAGCACAAGAGACGTCGCGCAAAGGCATCCTCTCAATCTGCAACTTCTGCCTTGCAAACCCCAATACCGGTCGTCTCCTAACCCTCCTCCGAGCAGGGTGAGACCTCCATTCCTCCTCTCGAGCAGGGAGTCATAAAGCTCCCTGATTCTATGTCATCTGATCGGGCACGCTCGCTATCCGCATTGCCCTAAGGGACAATTTGTGTGTTGTCAGTCTCCTTCATGCCACCATCTTTACCGACAGTCCAAGTGTCCCGCATTCGACCAGTTCCAGAGTCCCAGTCTTTGGGCAAGGTGACTTCAAACCTCTCTGGCTCGAGCAGCAAGAGGCAAATAACGACAATCATACATTTGTTGATCGATAAGTATCATAGTGCGAACGACCCAGCTTCCCTCACCCCTGAGCACCAGATAAGGATCCAAGGGTCGCTCGCACAAATATGAGCCAATGCCCATGCCCGAGCCTGTGCGACGTTCATCTCTCTGGGGGAGCTCCCCAATAGTCACACTCAGATGTCCACTAGGGTATGTACTCTTCTTTTGTATTTACATTTTATCTGTTCGGCGCTTACCATTTTCCTGTTGTTACAGTTCTGGGTAGAGAGTCTGGCCATGTACCATAGGCTCGCCTATTTGGAGCATGAAGTCCAGCAGTTGCGCACTTCGAGCGGACAATTGTCTGCTTCACAAGTGCGCTTAGAGGAGATGAGCGCCGAAGCGACCCAATTAAGGGTAAACCTGTAGCATAGTTCCGAGCTGTTGGAGGTAGAGAAGGGGAAGAGTGTCGAGCAGGCAACGCAACTGGCAAGGCTCAATAAACATGCCACCTCCTTCGAAGCGAAGATCCACTCGACCAACACTAGGAAGCTCCGAGTTATCAAAGATCTGGTATTTTTACAAAGAGTTTCAATGCTGGTTTAGAACTTGAAGGAGGCGGAGGCCGCCCTAAAGTCCGAACGGGAGGGTCGATCAATTGAGAAAGCGGCGGTGCAGGACTGTTAGAGTGTATACTAAAAGTCTAACTTTTTGTAAACATTTATTTTGAAATAAAGAATCACATTGGTCAAATGTCTACATTTATATGCTAAGTGTAGTTGTTCAATTAATTTATATTGTAGATAATATGGTGTGTGGTGTCACACACAGAAGATCATCATGTTATCAGTTCCTTATAAATTATAAATAGTAGCTCACGACTAAGATGGAAAGGAACAAACCATTGGAATAGTCGTAGTATAATTTGGTATTAGTTTATCTTAACTATAAATTTACACTAGTACACTCTGAGTGTATTGAGCAGGACCATTTGAGGTAGTTTCTTTTTATATTGACTGCATAAAATATCAAGACCTTTGTTAATATGGAAGTGTGTGCTCTTAATCATGATATAATAATAAGCACATATACTCAATATTCATTTATTTAATTTATCAAAAGGTGTGATTTAGTTCGATAAATCAATAGACCCGATAAGTTGGGAAATGATATTATTTATATGATGTGCTATTGATTATAGAATGAAACTATGTCCTAGTAATGTAGGTTGATGATGTCCCCTTGAGGAGCTCATAAGGATTGTCATGTAAACCCTGCAGGTGGACTTAGTCTGGTATGACAATGAAGATGAGTGGTATTACTCTTGGAGCTAGATATTAATTAAGTGAGTTGTCAGTAACTCATTTAATTAGTGGGCATTCTATATATTAAACACAGGGAGACTAACACACTCATGATAAGAAAGAACCCATATAGTAATATGAGTTTGGTGCGGTAGTTCAATAATAACTCTTTAGTGGAATAAGATATTATTGATGAACTCGAGTTAGGTGTTCGGGGCGAACACGGGAAGCTCAAGTTCATCGGGAGACCAAAACCAATTCCTCCTCTCGGTCCCTGTCGTAGTCTCTTATTTATAAAGTCTTATATCCACCTATACCCACCTTCTTACCCATCCTTAGGTGGCCAACCAAGCCAAGCTTAGAGCCCAAGCAAGGGCCGGCCAAGATAAAGCTTGGATGGGTTGAGGTGTGGTCGACCCTAGCTTAGAGGCCAAGCTTAGGTGGTCGGCCACATAAAAAATAAAAGGAGTTTATTTTAAAATCTTTCCTTATGTGGAATCCATGGTTTTAAAAGAGAGTTTAAAATTTAAATCTTTCCTTTTACAACTTTCTACAAAAGATTAAAAGAAATGTTTGATATCTTTCCTTATTTGTAGTTAAAAGGAAGATTTTAATTTTTGATAAAACTTTCCTTTTTTTAACCATCCTCATGATTTTAAAAGAGAGTTTTAAAATTAAATTTTACCTTTTATAGTTTCTACAAATGATTAAGAGAAATGTTTGATATCTTTCCTTATTTGTAGATTGAAGGGAAGATTTTAATTTTGGAGAAAACTTTCCTTATTGAAATCATCCACATGTTTTAATAGAGAGATTTTAATTTATAAAAGTTTCCTTTTATAACCAACCATGAAGGGAATTTTTAAAGAGAAATTTTTATTTTAAAAATTTCCAGAAACAAATTAGAAAGTTTTAATTTTGTGTTTAAAACTTTCCTTATTTGGAGGATTTGAGGTGGCCGGCCACACTAAGAGAAGAAAAGGAAATTTTTTTAATTAAATTTTCCTTTCAATGGCAAGGAAATTAAGGAAGTTTTAATTAAAACTTTCCTTATTTGCTAAGACCAAGGAATATAAAAGAGAGGGTAGAGGTGTCTCACCTCACAACAATATATCCTCTAGTATTCCTCTCTTCCTTGGTGGTGGTCGGCCCTCTCTTCCTCTTCCTCTCTTATTCTTCTTCCTTGTGTGGCCGGCGGCATCTTCATCTCAAGGAGCTTAGTGGTGGCCAAATCTTATTAGAGGAAGAAGGAGAGATAGGAGGCTTTGTTTCTTAGCATCCCTTGGAGCTTGGTTGGTGGCCCAAAGTTTATCATCTCTTGAAGATAGGTGGTGGCCGAAACTTGCTTGGAGAAGAAGGAAGCTTGGGTGGATTCTCGTCTCGGTAGATCGTCGCCCACATGATGTCCGAGATAAGAAGAGGAATACGACAGAAGATCATGAGGTCTATAAGCTATAAAAGGTATAACTAGTTATTAGTTTCCGCATCATAACTAGTTCATCCTTTTATTTAGATCTTAAAATACCAAACACAAGAGGCTAATGAATCTAGGTTATCGAATTTATGTTTTCGATTTTATATTTCTTTTATTTTTCAAACTTGTGATTCGATTGTTCTTTTTGGTTAAACCTAGGGTTACTATAAGGAAATTAAATATTGAATTTCGTTGAAAGGCTTTGTCTAGGAAGTGGTGGATGCTCCCATACCCAAGAAGGCCTAGTGCCTCGCCATGTTTAACCTGGAAGCTGATCTCTGAAATTAATATTTAATTGAATTTGTAACATGGGTGGATTTGGATCAACAATGTTAAGCGTCGTTTGTGATCCAAGTCTAAACTACTAAGAACAGATAAGTTGAATTTGGAATCAATAATGTTAAGTTCTGTTTGCGATTCCAAATTTAATTTCTAAAGAACGCAATAGGTTGTTAGGAATGGTTCAGGACTTGTACAAAATTTTTGTACAGGGGAACCGGTACGATATTCCGAGTAGCAACCAACAAGGACTAGCTGGCCGCCAAGGACGTCGAGCTGGTAACCCTGAAGGCTGAACTTGTGACCTCCCGCTCGGCACTTGAAGTTTATCAGGGTGCTAAGTCAAGTCGGTTTGAGGCGATGAAGTGGGACTAGCTCCGATCAGACCCCTTCAACGATCGGCTCACCAAGCGGGCACTTGATCTCTTCAACCTCGCTATTCTAAGGACACTCAACCAATTGAAGAGGGGTGGCTATGTCCCTTCTGCTCTGGCCAACAAGGTCATCAGTCGAGACCAGCTAGCCGAGTCACTGCCTGACGATGTGTTGGACTACCTTGAGTGAGCAAGCCTCTCGCAACGCTAGCCCCCCCTTTTTGTACTGCCCTTATGGTCTTGTAAAAACTATGCAAGTGTTAATGAATGATCGCTCATTCGGCGAGTCTTTTTATTCGATGTCACTCCTTCATGCTACGTCGTTCGGCTCTTCCGTGTTATGACTGTGTAGTAACATGTCCTCCCCGTTCAGACCAGCTATCTGATCTCCCTCGACATCTTGCTACTCCGTATTGAGCATCAGCTGTCTTACGTATCATCCCGAGTTGGACTAGAGGTCTACTCGGGTATGTCTCCCGTCGGTCGGGCCCTGACTACCAGACCGGCCATTGCAATTATTCTCCATCCGACCCTTTGACACACAGGTGTTGACCACCTTAACTTTGACCTCCACCTTGGCAGTTGACCCCGTGCCAGGTAGACCTCCCTCTATCGCCGCATTAGAGTATCTGTGTGATGATTGACCTTATTAAATTCACTATAAATGTGGACTAATAACAAATCACCCTGAGGCACCGCCATACAGAGGTTGTCTTTTTGAGGCGATTGTTGAGATTTTGTTGATTTGACTTGCGATCGAGTGGTGGCAGTGAGGATCCCACCTTTTCACCTTCTAGAACATATGACTATACTTTGAGAGACTTTGGATTTATAAGGGCTAATGCTGGGGGTGAACAGACGAGTTTGTCTCTGTCTTCCGGTGTTCGGCGATAGTGTTTCTAGTAGTAGTGATTCTGGCAATCTCCCTCAAGGTTTCCCTTAGCCTCTTATTTTTCCATAAGCCTCCCATTCTCTTTGTAGGCTTTCTTTTCTCCGCCTTTCATTTCCTTCTTTTATTTCTTAAACCACGACCCTTGATATTCCCCTACACATCTCCACACTGTGGTATACCTCCACCACCTTAGACCTCAATGACGGGGCATAAACTAAAATAGGTTGGCTTTTGTAGTCCCTAAGAACTATCACATCATCATTTCAAATGCCTCGGATTGACCTCACGTTCCTCCTAAGGAATTCATGACCTTTTTCAATGACCAATTTCTTGTAGGTCTTTGGTTTCCACTCCCCAATTTTTCCCCATAAATCTCCTAATATTTTCACATTCTCCTTCAACAGTTTTCCCCTAATTATATCCTAATACTCTATGAAATAGTCATCCTTTTTCATCTATACAAAATCCCTTTTACTCCTCGGATCTTTTATTATTTCTACTATCCCAAGAAAATGGAATTGGGGGTTTTCTTTTTTTAGGTCCGATCAAAATGTATTTTCTTTGATGAGATGCCATCCTCCAATAAGGGATGAAAATCTCATTATATTTACATCCACTCTGTTCCTCCGGTGTCATGGTCGATTGGCTGGCAAATGTATTTACCCAAGGCTCTTGATCTACATAACTATCAATCAGAGCTCATGTTCGTGTTAGTTGTTGTAACCTTGGCCGACCTTAAGTTCGACATTACTAAGTTGTTTCAGGAGGGTATTCTGTATATTTTTTTACTGAGTCTAATCGAGGTCAAGCTGCAATTCACTTTTGCTAAGAGATTCTATCTTAAACTTATATGATAGCTAACTAAAATTCTCTCTCTTATTTGTAGCTCGAACAATGTTGAAATCTTCTATTGGCTAGATCATGAAGTAGGATAAGGCTGAGCTGAAAATACATGGAGAGGTTGTACTAGCAGAACATGATGTGCAGCCGACCAACTCCGTAAGCAACGCAACAATGAGTGAAGAGGCTGCCAGCGAGACAACTGGTAGCGACGCGACAACGAATATTAGAGAAATGCCACCACCCAGGCCTTCCATGAGGCTAGTGCAGATTTCTTTAGAGTCTTTGGAGTCCGAAGAACCGTTAAGATCTTCTGAAAGAGACACCGACCGGCAAGTCCAACCGTGCATGCTCCTTCAACGGAGGCTCTAAAGCCTTCCCTATCCAGCCAAGGGGAGCAAATAGTGCCCTCATAGGAAGTACCCCAGTCAGGCAAACTGAGCTCGTGCCTGATTGACTCATCTACTAGCAAACTCTTGATCGACCAACTTCCCCCCCCCCCCCCCCCCCCCCCATGGCCAATCAATCAATCTTTTATTCAATGATCCTCTGCCCTATCAATGTCGCCCCTGTCCGACTCTGGTCCTGTCACCCTCGTCCAACTCTGGTCCTATCGCCGCATCAATTGATCCAACCTCATCCTGTTCACATGGGACTCACGTTAAGCTGAGTGTAATGTTTAGAGTTCCTTCACGCAAAGGAGCTCTAGTCCCTTCTTAGGATCCATCAGAAGTCCAACATATCATAAGCATGAGGGGCAAGCTCACTAAAGCCCGGCAAGCGGGTATAGGCAGGCCTAAGAATAGGACGTCGCTCGGGTCGGTGGATAACTTCACCCAAGACTTAACTGTGATAAGATTATATTTTGAAAAACATCGTTGCTGCTAGTGTAATTAACCATATCCTTTTGTCTTTCATCAGTTTTAGACTGAGGACTTGGTTGTCTGTCATTCTTTCGTCAACTTGGTTCATACCAATCAAAACTTGGAGAAGTGTGTAGAAGAGTTAAAAGCCACTCAGGCCCAACAAGACCAAACTTTGCAAGAGGCCCGTGTCAAAATAGCAAAGTTGCAAGAAGAGGTTGTAACTCAGCTGGAGCTTCTGCAACAAGCAAGGAGGATTTTAGAGGAGGAGAGGGAGAAGGTTGTCACCCAAATGGTGGCTATGGATAGGCTTCAAGCCCATTTAAAGAACTCCGAGAACAAACTTTCCTCGGAGCAAAAAAGGAGGCAACAAACGCTAGCCGATCTAGACAAGAAAATTGTAGAGACTAAAGCTCTCTCCATTGAACTATAGGAAAAGGCACAAACTTATGAGGGGAAAATGGCAAAAAAGACAACCGAGCTAATGGCAAAGGAGGCGCTTATCCAAAACCAATAAAATGAATTGAAAATCCAAAAGGCTGAATTGGAAGCTCTAAAAGCCAAGCTGGATAGCCATAAGGCCGGAGAAGCTGAATGATATGAAGCCAAAATGGTGGAATAACTTTGATCAGTGGAGTTCAATCATCTCTTAGGCATACATATTGTAAAAATATTTTCCTATGGAGCTGAAGGAGATATAAAGCAACTCCGTGAAGCGAGACATTTGACAATCGGCCTTTCTAAAGATTTTATAAGTCTCCCAAAGATATATAAAGATATTCCTGATGATGTTCTCCTTGACTTTGCCTGATTTGTAACTTTGCTATTTTTCAATATCACCTTCGGACCTCAACTTATGAAATCTAGCTTTAATTTTTCTGTTTCTAATGAATGATGCTCCTATTCTATCGAAGATTTTAATCTAGGCTCGGAAGTTAAAAGAGTAAGTTTTTATTCATGGCTACACATAAAGTTGTGTTTTCATAAGATGACACATTCACTCCTTTACTGAGTTAACAATAGTAGCCTTTATGCTGAACGAGAGGTGGCCAGGGTTATGTCGAGCGATGCCAAGCTAGTGGTTGTACTGTTAATGTTGAGCGGGAGGTTGTAATGTTAATGCCAAGTGGGCGACTGTGTTGTTAATGATGAGCGAGTTGCAGTGATATTAATGCTAAGTGGGTGACTGTGTTCTTAATGTTGAGCGAGTGACTATGATGTTTGTACCGAGTGAGCAGCTGTGATATTAATGTTGAGTAGATGGTTGTGTTACTAATGTTGAGTGAGTGGCTATTATGTTAGTGTCGAGTGAGCGGCTATGATATTAATGTCGAGCGAGCGATAGTAATGTTAATGTCGAGCGTACATTCTTATTCTTTTTGCTAAGTGTGTGGCACTCCTTTCTTTTTGCCTATCATGAGGCACTCCTAGTCTTTTTATCCGTCATAAGACAATCCTTTTTCTTTCTATCAAGCGTGTGGCCATAATCTCTTTGCCGAGCATGTGACACTTCTTTCTTTTTTCTTGTCGTAAGACACTCCTGGTCTTTTTGCCTGTCATAAGACACTCTTTTTCTTTATATCGAGTGTGTGGCCATTGTCTTTTTGTCGAGCATGCGACACTCCTTTTTTTTACCTGTTGTAAGGCACTCCTGATTTTTTTTACCTTTAGTAAGGTACCCCTTTTCTTTATGTTGAGCATTCGGCCAATCTTTTTGTCGAGCGTGCAACACTCCTTTCTTTTTGCTTGTCGTAAGGCACTCTTGGTCTTTTTTTCTGTCGTAAGACACTCCTTTAAGTTGAGCCTACGACCATAATCTTTTTTGCCGAGCGTGCGACACTCCTTTCTTTTTACCTATTATAAGGCACTCCTAGTCTCTTTATTTGTCACAATGCACTCTTGGTCTTTTTGCCTGTCATAAGACACTCCTTTTCTTTATGTCAAGCATGGGGCTAAGTCTTTTTTCAAGAGTGAAAATAGCCTACATTTTCATAAGTAAAAAGGAATATACACGGTAGCGAATATTTCTTAGAAGTACAAGAATACCCTCATGTTCGATAGGGTTGTTGGTAGTTTGCATTCCAGGACCTATCCAACTCCTTTCCATTGGAATCTTGAAGATAATAGGTGCCATAAACTAGTTTTTGAACAACCTTATAAGGCCTGCCTCATTGAGGTTTCAACTTGTTGATATCCTCGACTGACTTAATTCTCTTCCATGCTAAATCGTTAACCTGAAAAAAAATATAGAATAATCCTTCGATTATAATTTTGGCACATTCTCTGTCGATAAGATGTGAGTCGAGTGGCAACCTTCTCTCTGGTTTTACTGATGAGATCTAACACTAGGAGATGATGATCAACATTTTCATAGTCATATAGCATTCGCCGAGCGGATTCTTTGCCAACTTCCACAAGAACTACCAGTTCTCTGCCATAGACCAAGTGAAAAGGGGTTATCACCGTGCTCTCCCAAGATGTAGTTTGGTAAGCCCATAAAACACTTGTAATTCCTTAACCCAACTGCCTCTAACTGTTAGTAATTAGCCCTAAGAGACAATCATGAGATGATTAGGCCTTTTGGTTACTAATTGAGTTAGACTTAAATGAACTCACTCATTGGATTGAGTTCAATCCGAATAAGACACATTGGATTAATAGGTTAGACTCAATGAGTTAGACTTATTGGGTTATTGGATTAATGGTTAATCAAATATAATAAATCCAACCCATTAAGAGGAATACAAAGAGACAAAAACCCTTGGTATTCATGGGATGAATATAAATAGGTTTTTGGATTTATTTTTTCATAAGATGAAGAAAAGGTGACTCTTGATCTCCCTCTTCCTCCTCCTCCTTCCTCCATGGCCGAATCTTCAAGCTTGGTCGAACCATACTTCTTGCTAGCACAAGAAGATGGTTCTTCTCCGAAGGCTTCGTTTGTGGGACGAACGAAGGATATGTTCGTGTGGATACCATAGAGGCGCGGACGCTTGAATGTGCTGAGATCTGGATCCAAAGAAAAGGTTGCTGTAGGGATTGCGAAGGGCACGCAACAAAGGTATAATCCTATCATGTAGCTTAGCATAGATTAGTTTATAGAAATTGTTTCTTCCCTTTCGCATGGATCTGCTGGATAAGTGGATCTAGTATTTTTCCACTGTGTTTCCGCGTCTTCTGGCGTCCTAGATCCCAACAGTGGTATCAGAGCCACTTGCGAAAGGGCGATGCTAAGTTTTAGAATTTTTTATATATGATATAGAAATTGCATGATAGGATTTACTGTGATTTGCAAACTCTTATAAGTTTCGGCCACATAAGGTTTCGTCCAAGAGAGTGAATCTCGGCCAGACTATGAGTTTTGGCTAGATTTTGTGACTCGGCCAAATCTTGACTCTTGATCGAAAGTTGGTGTGTAACCAACAAGGTCTCAGCTAGAGTTGTTTTGTTTGGAACAAAACGAAGTTAGTGTGTGACCAACAAGGTCTCGGCTAGAGGTGTTTTGTTTAGAACAAAACATTGTTGGTATTATGGGTAGTAGGGTCTCGGGTAAAGCAGCATAATTTGTTTGCTGAAATCATAGTAAATTTTATGTCATAAAATATTATGAAAAGATATGATATGGTGCATGGTTATGGCCCTTTAACCCCAATGTGATTGGATGTGTGTAATGTTGTAATTCATAATACGGTCTGCGTGTCATGCCTTCATCCCTTTTATTCTTGTTGTAATTAGATTACACTCGAATGTAACTCGAGTTTCTTTAGATTTTGTAATGTACAAAATTAGAAAGAGTTAGTCTTCTGGAAGACAGGTGAAAATAAAGGAAGGACAATAACACACGATAACCAAGGAAGCGCTTGGAGAAGCGGCTTGGACATAGGTTGACTTATCGCTCTTCTCATTGGCTTGAGAAGATCGTAGTTTATGGGGGACATAACCATGTCATGTTTAAACTTGTGTATATGTTGATATATGCCATGATATGCCATGATGTATATGATGCATGTGTAGCTATCATAATTAGGTCATTTACATATGCCTACCAGAGTTTGGTACTCATTACTACCTCGATCATCTGTAGTCAGGTTTGCCAAAGCAAAGTGGCTCGTTTTATCTTGGTAGAGTGCAACAGGACAATTGTGATGTCCGACTACCGACCTTTGGGTATGACTTAATTAAGTTACCTCAATTGGATTGAGAACTTAAAGGCACATCCCATAAGATGTAAATCATATTATACTAATCTTGGGCGATTAGCTAAAGCTAACTCAAGATGAATTATAATATGGATTTCATAAGATAGGAAAATGAACAAACAGTGTTGTTCACCTAAGGATACAAGAGTTACATAGGATGTAATTGGTAAACGTTGTCTACCTAAGTTATATTTGTTGGTGCAATCGACCTCCATGGTTTTAATGTCAGACAAATATGTTTAAGTATGTTTAAGTATGGAGCTTGATCAAGAGAAGTCCTAGTTGTAGGCTACGCAAGAAGAGAAATCTCGGTATATCGTGGAAGCCAGGTAGATAGGTCTGGAGGACCTGATCCCTGGGTAGCCGAATACTGAGTTCTAGTTGTAGGCTAGGCAAGGGGAGAAATCTCAGTATATCGTGGAAGCCAGGTGGATAGGTCTGGAGGACTTGATCCCTGGGTAGCTGAATATTGAGTCCTGGTGAGTGAAGTCAGGTTGAGAAAATCCTAGGGGGTGGTAACCTTAGGTAACGAGAAGTCTTGGAGGAGTGAACTCCAAGCAAGGTTGATCGGATGATTTTCGGTTGACCGCGCGTAGTCGACCGGACCAGCGAATCTCGGTAAATCTAGGTTTTAGTTTATCATTGTATTCTGTATTACTATTATTACTGTTGGCTAATGTAGTATTGCAGGAAAAGTCTTAGTGGATCGGGCGATCAGACACTGAGCAGGCAAAAGTCCAAACAGGTCTGGAGGACTATGTTTGGCAAGTAAGTTGAGGTAAGCAACTGGAGGAGCGACAGTGAGGTCGAGTTCCCGAAGGGAACAACCTAAGGCCGCTGATCCAACTGAAGAAACCAAGAAGGTTTCCAAGTTGAGATCAAGACAGTTCTACTATCTAATATTACTCATGCATAATATATTATTAATGTTCTAACCTTTGTTTTGCAGGAATATTGTTTAACTCTGTTTTGCAGGTTTGGCCTGATCGGTCGACTGAACAGGAGGATCAGTCGACCGAACTAGCTTAACTCAGACCAGAGATCAGTTCAGATCAGGCAAAACAGAGTTCAGTCCGGTCAAAGCTTGATCGATCGACCAAACCATAGGATCGGTCGACCGAACCATGGAGACTCAGCACTGGACAGCTCATAAGCAGCGATCAGCAGAAAAGGAAAAAAGGGCTTATCGGTCGACCGAATCGGAGGACCGGTCGACCGATCCAATCAGAATTAATTGCAGCATTAATGAAGATCTCGGCTGATTTCGACGAACAGGGAAATAGACTGTTCAGTCAACCGAAAAATAGGTCCGGTCGACCGAACCATTTATGAGCATTTACTACAAAAGATCGAGCCAGCTTTTGTTTTCGACGAGGAAGGAATGGAGCCAGGTTCGGTCAACCGAACAGAGGGATCGGTCGACCGAACGCTCAAGGAACTTATAAAAAGTGCTCGAAGTCAGAGGCTACTACAAGACTTTTTGATCAACTCAAGTTCTATTCTGCAAGCTGATCGTGCTTCATCAACTCTGCAAGTCATTCCGATAGTGTCGACCGAGCTTCGACTTTCAAATCTATTGTTGGTATCTTTTATTTTATATTGCACTTAAATTCATTTAAGATAGTAGGAGTGTTACTATCTTAACATCTTTGTATCTGTACGATCTGCTTCTTTCCGAGGGTTTCGGAAAGAAGGGTTATAGTGCTTTGCCCATCGGTGCGGTCAAGGACCGCGGGCCTTCGAGTAGGAGTTGAGCTAGGCTCCGAACGAAGTAAAAGATATTGTCTCTTTTCTTATTTCCGCTGCACGACTTTGGTTTCAAAAGGTTAAAGAAAAAGTTTTAAACGCGCGATATTCACCCCCCCTCTATCGCTCCAAACGATCTATCAATATTAAGTCTTGGGCGATTAGCCAAAGCTAACTCAAGATAAGGTATAATGTGGATCTTGTCCAATTGGTACACGTTGCCTACCTAATTTATACAAGTCTTGGGCGATTAGCCAAAGCTAACTCAAGATGAAGTATAATATGGATCTTGACCCACTAGAATGTCTTTGCTTTTGAGCTTAGAGCTAGTAGTGACTTGCTTCTATCAAGCTTTAGAATTCAGTGGGAGAATCATTTAATTAAAGGCCTAATTAAATGATCTGAGTATGATACTTCTCTGCATTTTATTGTTGTAGACCACCATGTCATCTAGTAAGTAGAAGGCACTATTTCTGCGATCTGTCCTTGATAAGAATAAGCTCAATGGAGCTAATTTCTAGACTGGTATAGAAACATAAGAATAGTTCTCAAGAGAGAAAGAAAACTGTGCGTCCTAGAGCAGCTTATTCCTGAAGTGCCCCTGCTAATGCCAATAGAGCTGATAGGGATGCTTACAAGAAGCATCAAGATGACACATTAGATGTGTCATGCCTTATGCTCGCCACCATGAACCCTGAGCTTCAGAAGCAACATGAGAACATGGATGCTTATGATATGGTTGAACATCTTAGACAACTATATCAAGGTCAAGCAAGGCATGAGAGATTTGAGATCTCTAAAGCATTGTTTCAGAGCAGAATACAAGAAGGAAGTCCCGTTGGGTCATATGTGCTCAAATGATCAGGTATGTGGAGAATCTGTAAAGGTTAGGATTCCCACTAGGCCAAGAATTAGCCACTGACCTAATCTTGCAGTCGTTGCCTGACAATTATAGTCAGTTTGTCATGAACTACAACATGAATGAAATTGACAAACCACTGCCTGACATGTTAATCATGTTGAGAACTGCTGAAATCAACCTTGAGAAGGCAAAGCCTAGTACCATTTTGATGGTGTCTAAGGGAAAAGGCAGGTGAAAGCCTAAAGGTAAGGGTAAGACCCAAGCTAAATGCAAGGGCAAAGCTCATACACTGAAACTCAAAGGTGGGGTTGTTAAGGAAGGAACCGGCTTCCACTGCGGTGAGACCGAACACTGGAAGAGGAACTGCAAGGTATACCTAGAGGAATTGAAAAAGGAAGAGAAGTGAGACTTCTGCTTCAGGTATATATGTTATAGAAGTCAATCTGTCTATTTCTTCTTCACGGGTATTAGATACCGAGTGTGAATCTCACATTTGTACTAATGTGAAGGTGCTGAGAAATAGTAAATCATTGACAAGGGCAAAGTGGACCTACGAGTAGGCAATGGTGCAAGAGTTGCTGTCGTCACTGTAGGAACCTACTCCTTATCTTTGCCCACTAGGCTTGTTTTAGAACTTGAAGAGTGTTGTTATGTGCCTGTTTTAACCAAAAACATAATCTCTGTTTCTTGTTTAGACAAGAAGGGATTCTCATTTATAATAAAGGATAAATGTTGTTCTATTTATTTAAATGACATATTTTATTGTAATGCACCTTTGATAAATGGACTCTATGTTCTAGACTTTGAAAACCCAATCTATAACATAAATACCAAACAGTTCAAGTCTAATGATCTGAACCAAACATATCTCTGGCATTGTCGCTTAGGTCACATAAATGAGAGTCGCATATCCCAACTCCATAAGGATGGACTTTTGGACTCATTTGATTTTGAATCATATGAGGTATACAAATCTTATCATCAAGGCAAGATGACAAAGACTCCATTTAGTGGACATGGCGAAAGAGCTAATGATCTTTTAGAACTCATACATGCTGATGTATGTGGCAGCTAGAGGAGGCTATCATTACTTCATTACCTTCACTGATGATTTCAATAGATACGGCTATGTGTATCTGATGAGACACAAGTCAGAATCCTTTGAAAAGTTCAAAGAATTCAAGAATGAAGTATAAAATCAACTTGGTAAGAGTATTAAAATGCTTCGATTAGATCGAGGTGGGGAATACCTTAGTCAAGAGTTTCATGACCATCTCGTTGAATGTAGGATCATATCTCAACTCACTCCACCTGGAACACCACTATGTAATGGTGTATCAAAAAGGAGGAATCGTACTTTATTAGATGTGATACGATCGATGATGAGTCATATAGATCTTCCTATTTCCTTCTGGGGACATGCTTTAGAGACAGCTACTTTCACACTTAACCGAGTTCCATCTAAGGCTGTCATAAAGACACCATATGTGATATGGATAGGGAAGAATCCCAAGATGTCTTTTATGAAGATTTGGGATTGTGAGGCTTACGTTCGATGACTAGTCTCAGATAATCTAGGACCCAAATTGGACAAGTCCTATTTTATATGATATCCCAAGGAAACAAAGGGATATTACTTCTATAATCCCACACATGGCAAGGAGTTTGTTGCCAGAACTGGTGTGTTTCTAGAAAGGGAATTTATTTCTAGAAAAACTAGTGGGAGTGAAGTCGATCTTGAAGAAGTTCAAGATACTAGCACTAACACTGTGATGAAAATTGAACAGGTACCATAAGATGTTGTGGAATAGGGTTTTGTTGCACCACAAGAGGTTGTAGAACAACAATTTGTTCAAGTAGCACATGCTCTACGCAAATCTGATAGGATTCATTGTCAACCTGAGAGATATTCTTTTCTCTTGTCTGACCACGGTGATGTAGAGCTTATTGGTATCAATGAGCCTACATCTTATCAAGAAGCTGTACAAGGCCCAGATTCTGAGAAATGGCTAGAGGCCATGAGATCCGAGATGGAATCCATGTACACTAACCAAGTATGGACTTTGGTTGATCCACCTGAAGGGATCAAACTCATTGGGTGTAAGTGAGTCTTCAAGGTGAAGACTGATATGGATGATCATATGCATACCTACAAAGGTAGATTGGTGGCTAAAGGATCTAAACAGATTCATGGTATAGGCTATGATGAAACCTTTTCACCAGTTGCGATGCTCAAGTCCATTCGGATCATGCTTGCTATTGCTGCTTACTATGATTATGAGATATGGCAGATGGATGTCAAAATCACATTTCTTAACGGAAATCTACTCGAGGATGTGTACATGATACAACCTGAGGGTTTTATAGATCAAAAGCATGCTGGAAAGGTTTGTAAGTTGCAAAGATCCATTTATGGATTGAAGAAAGCTTCTAGAAGTTGGAATCTTTTATTTGATGATGTGATCAAAATGTTTGGTTCATTAAGAATGAAGATGAACTTTGTGTCTACAAGAAGGTTAGTGGGAGCACAGTCATTTTTCTCATATTGTATGTAGATGACATACTTCTCATTGGAAATGACATCCCTACTCTTCAGTCAGTGAAGACTTGGCTTAGGAATTATTTCTCAATAAAAGACTTAGGTGAAGTAGCCTATATTTTGGGCATCAAGATCTATAGAGATAGATCCGGGAGATGGCTTGGTCTAAGCCAGAGTACATATATTGACAAGGTGCTTAAAAGTTTTGTCATGCAGGATTCTAAGAAGGGATTCTTGCCTATGTCACATGGTGTGAGTCTTTCGAAGACTCAATGTCCTTCTTCTAAGGTAGAAAGGGACCGCATGGATCGGATTCCTTATGCATCTGCTATAAGGTCTATCATGTGTGACATGCTTTCTACTAACCCAGATGTCTCGTATGCGTTAAGCATGACGAGCAGATACTAATCAGATCCAGGTGAAGGTCACTGGACAGTAGTCAAGAATATTCTTAAGTACTTGAGAAGGACTCGAGATTATTTCTTGATCTTTGGAGGCGATGAAAAGTTGTTGCTGTAAAGCGTTACAACTGTTGCTGTAAAGGGTTACAGTGGTGCAAGCTTCCAAAATTGACAAGGACGTTTCTAGATCGCAGTTAGGGCATGTATTGTACTTAAATGGTGGTCTTGGGTATTGGATACTACAACATTTTCATCTCATTAGAGGGATCCTCGATATATGAGATATGAGGATATGCAGATAACCAAACAATGCTAACATTACAGATCCTTTGACCAAGGCTTTGACACCAAGAAAGCATGATGGTCACACTAGGTCAATGGATATGAGATATTTTAGTAATTGGCGCTAGTGATATAAGGAGATTGTTAGTGTAAGCCCTAAGAGGTAATCAAGAGTTGATTGACTTAGGATATCTTGTATCATATTTCATTATTTCATTAGAAGGCAAAGGTTATGGTTATTATATTTACTTCAGTTCAGTGTCGAATGAATAAATATAATAATGCCTTGGGTGGTAGGTTCTTATCTACGATAATCAATTGGTTGAATTGATAGTGAGATATTGTAAAGAACACTACTCTTAACTATTCCTAGTCGAGCATTAACATACAAGGATAATATTAATGTGCTGAGACTAGCATGTAGGTCAACGGATGACTTGATCTCACAAGTCATGGATATGAGATATCAAGTTGACACATGGGTATATATTAGAGAATATATACTGAATGACCCACCATGAGAATGTTACATGGATCGTCGTATGAGTGTCATAAATATTCTCATGTGATTATTGGTATGAATAGTCCTTAGACCTGAAGTCACTACGGTTCCCTACATAAGGAGTTGTATACTTTGGTATCGTCAAACGTCACCCGTAACAGGGTGGACTATAAAGTCGATCACTGGGTATACAATGAATTATGCGGAGGGATGTGAGTGATGTAGATGAGATCTATCCCTTCCATATGACAGAAGCGATATCTGTGGGCCCCTTGATTAGTAGGACACAGGAATGTATGGCCATACTCAGATAAGTCAATATGAGATACTGAGCTTATTTGTATAGTGTGTCTACTTGGAGATCAAGAAACACAAAGATTGATAAGGGGATGACACGGACTATACCTCATTGATCAATCTAGATATCAAGGATAGAGGGACTGAGTCATATAAGATAATAGCCACGGACAGGTTAGGCCGGATCTCAACTTTCTCGTCACTTGGGTAGCAATGATGCATTGCTAGATGCCACTCTTTGTTTATGTATCGCAAATGTTGATTTGGATATATTGCCAACATTAAGAGAACCTATAGGGTCACACACAAAGAACATATTGGTTTGGAGATGGGTATTTTAGTTTGACTAAAATACTAAGGATATTAAGAATAATGGGTAAATCCAAAGTGTTGGTGTCATCTTAGTGGTGATTGGCACTAGTGCTAGTGGGAGATTGTTAGTAATTAGCCCTAAAAGCCAATCATGAGATGATTAGGCCTTTTGGTTACTAATTGAGTTAGACTCAAATGAACCCACTCATTGGATTGAGTTCAATCCGAATAAGACACATTGGATTAATGGGTTAGACTTATTGGGTTATTGGATTAATGATTAATCCAATATAATAAATCCAACCCATTAAGAGGAATACAAAGAGACAAAAACCCTTGGTATTCATGGGATGGATATAAATAGGTTTTTGGATTTATTTTTTCATAAGATGAAGAAAAGGTGACTCTTGATCTCCCTCTTCCTCCTCCTCCTTCCTCCATGGCCGAATCTTCAAGCTTGGCCGAACCATACTTCTTGCTAGCACAAGAAGATGGTTCTTCTCTGAAGGCTTCGATCGCGGGATGAACGAAGGATATGTTCGTGTGGATACCATAGAGGTGCGGACGCTTGAACGCGCTGAGATCTGGATCCAAAGAAAAGGTTGCTGTCGGGATTACGAAGGGCACGCAATAAAGGTATAATCCTATCACGGAGCTTAGCATAGATTAGTTTATAGAAATTGTTTCTTCCCTTTTGCATGGATCCGCTGGATAAGTGGATCTAGTATTTTCCCGCTGCGTTTCCGCGTCTTCTGGCGCGCTAGATCCCAACACCGACATGGTCAAGCTTGATTTTGAGTCCTCGGATAATTTCTCAATTTGTAACTTCCGCTTGGTCGTTGCTTTGGGGATAAGCAACAGAATGAACACCTGAAGAATATCGAAGTCTTCACACCATTTTTGAATCTTACACTCCTAAAATTGTTGCCCATTATCTGAGATAAGCTTATGAGGGACCCTGAATCTGTAAAGGATATTTCACCACAAGAACTTGATGGCTGCTTGCTTAGTGATTCTCGCCAAAGCTTTAGCCTCCATCCATTTAGAAAAATAGTTTACTAATGTGGGAAATTGCAAGTGTACGAATCTATCGTCAAGTAATAAAATATCAAATACACAAGGACTATTGATTAAGCACTAGTTGATTTGCATAGCTAGTTATCTAGAAGATCGGAGTTGTGTTTGGTCACGGGAGTAAAAGATTAAGAGAGAAGGAGAGAGAGTTAAGACAGCAAGAGGAGAAGGTTTGAGAGAGGGCCTAGAGCAGAAGGAGTCAAGAGAAGGAAAGTGATCAAAGGGAGAAGTTGGAATTGGAGGAAATGATTCTAAGACTTCAGTTTCACTATAATGCTAGTTGATGTCCCAAGTATTGTCCACTTTCATATCTCCATTTTATATATTTGTAGGGATTCTAACCAATTACCAATACAATCCTGTGAAGACAGTATCGGAGTGTTTATCCCAATTTTAATGTCATTAAGTAGAAAGGTAATACTAAAAATTCTGTTTAAAAGGTTACCCCCTGTCACATGAGGACCAACGATCATACAATCTAGATTACTCAATCCACTTCCTAACACTCAATCCACTTCCTAACACTAAGTTGGAGAAAATCCATTAATCAATATTTGGCTATCTCTTGCAAAGAATTAGCCTCTCTTCAAGGTAATGACTCTAAAAAGATCGCTTAAAAGGTTATCCTCTATTATATAAGGACCAACTGTCATACAATCTAGAGCATTTACCTTTCATAGTAACCAAACCCCCCACATCTAATTGCACACACATCACACATATTCAATCAAACAATAACAACGCATAAACATACCATAGAATAGGGAAATAATCAAATACATAGTTCATACATCAATATCGTATTATAGTTACTCCCTACATCTTAGAATTTGGAAGATTATTCCAAAGAGAAGAAAATACAACCACAAGACATAGAACATAGCAAGTTACAACTCAAATTGGAAAGAAAATAGAAGAGAATACTTATCAATGCATTCCCGGGGTCTTCAGATGAATTCCTTGCTCTGGTGGTGGATGGATCGTTACGATGTCTCCTCAAATGGTGGCTCTAGGGTTTTCCCAAAAGGAAAAAATCCTCTCCCAAGGAAGGGGATTAAGTCCCCTGGTCTAAGATAAGTCAAGAAAGGGTTTACTTGACCCTTTTATACCTCCCTCATTCTTTTTAAATCTGCCCACAATTAATGGTCTGGGCCAAGATTAGTTTTTCACCACTTTTCTTGGATTAGACCCTGAAGAGAACTTGTAGAGCTTGGAATTATCTATATTTTAATAGGTGGTTCAACCCATGGCTCTCACCAAGATGAAAGTTATGGCTATTCAAAATTTTATCTATAGTTTGGGTCGGGTAGGGTAGATCTACCAGATTTACAAGGTTCCGCCAAAATAGTTCTTTTGACCATTAGATCCATTAGATCTAGTTTCTTGGGTTAAACCCTGAATCAAAGTTGTAGAAATTATTTAACTTTTGATATATAGCATGACTTGTGGGTCTAACTAAGTCGAAAGTTATGGTTATTTTACTTTTGGTTCGTAGAGCAATTCAGAGGCTAACACGGGTCATGTCCTCCAACACGGGCACCCATGTTTGACTTTAGAAAATGGTTGAATTCAACACTGATTGTGCCCACCAGCACGATCCCTCATGGTGGGATCTGTGGGAAGGTTTTTTAGTGTTGGTTTACGCTTGATTTCTTTCATATGAAGGTCGGAATATGTTTCTTGATTAAAACTTCATTTTGATAGTCTTTTGAATCCTTTTTTATTCTCAAATGATTCGTATGTTGGCTCGATGATGAGGCACAACTAGCTTATGTTGAGCCTTTTTCTTCCATATTCTTCATCTTTCTTGGCCATAAGAGCATTCTCGTGTCTGAGATATGACCAGAGTATGCTCCTTGTTCCAGTTCTACGTTCCAAGGAAGTTATGCTCTATTTTTGCTCCGAAAACACATCCTATCAATGAAAACAGGCAAAGAGTTATTCTCTAAATTAAAAGTAATAAAATAAAGTACACAAAGATGAAAATATGAAATATATGCAAATAAAATGGGCAAGATATGTGTTAAATTATGACAAAACTCTATATGAAATACGTTGATCATCTACTGCTACAAGTATAAATTTTTTCTAAGCGGGAGCAGTTAGAGATGAGCCCACAATATCTATACCTCATTGATCAAAGTCACAAGAGACCATAGATGTCTTCAAAGACTCTATCGGATGATGAGGAACGTCTTGGTGCTTTTGACAAGGGAGACAGGTGGTGACAAGTCGAGCAAAGTCGATTTGTAGAGTGGGCCAAAAATATCAAGCGAGCAAGATTTTACAAGCAAGTGCTCGGCTATCATTGTGGCTTCCACAACTACCTTGGTGAATTTCCTGCAAGATAAATTCAATATCTTTTAGTCCGAGACACTTGAGAAATGGGCAAGAGAAAGCCAATTTATACAAGTGGTTTCCTACTAAAGTGAACCGACTAGCCCTCCTTTTGATCATCCGAGCATGCTCCAAGTCGATCAGTAAAATTCCTTATTGAAGGTACAAAACAATGGGGCTTGCCAATCAGTTTGCTCTTCTATGCTTTCCTGTTGGTCAATATAAGTTATTAGCAAGGCATGTGCAACTGAATTATAGAAAACCCAGGTGGATAATGATCTAGTCATTTTTATAAGCTCATTAGCCCTCTGATTATCAAATCAGGGGACTATCTGTAGGACAACTTCTTGAAAATCGACCTTTAATTTTTGAAAGTTTGTACATATATCTTTAGTCGTTCATTATTGACTTCAAAATTTTCAACTAATTGTTGAGCTACTAACTGAGAATCTTAGTAGATTATGACTCGGGAAGCTCCCACAAGATTTGTTGCCTAAAGTCCTACTAGCAAAGATTTATATTCGGTCTCATTGTTTGAAGCCCGAAAGTTCAGCCAACAGAGAGTTGTATTATATATGTCTTCTTGGGGAGATATTAACAAAATTCCCACACCACCGTCTTGACGAGTGGAAGACCCATCTATATAAATTTTCAATATGCCTTCTGTTTTGGGGTTATGAACTTTAATTAGAAAATCGGCTAAGACTTGAGCCTTCATAGCTGACCGAGACTAATATTTTATATTATATTCAATCAACTCCATAGTCCATTTGATTAATCTCCCTAAAGCTTCTTGATTAATTAACATTTTGTCTAGAACACTATTAGTGAGAACTATGATTAGGTGAGAGAGGAAGTAAGACCTCACTCGATGAGTTGTCAGATTAGCCCAAAGGTTAATTTTGAAGAGCAGTGTAGTGATATTCAACATCTTTTAATAAATAACTCAGAAATAATATAGATTATTGTACATTGCCCTCTAATCTGATCAAGACTAATCCAACTTCCCCCTCAGTAGCGAACAGGTACACTGAAAGTTTCTCTCGTTCCATTGGAACTTGGTGGCTTTACGAAGTATTTTAAAAATAGGAGGCTCTGGTTTGCTGATCGGGAGATAAACCTGAAGAGTATTATAATCGAACTGACCAATTGATGGGCTTGTTTGAGATTCTGAGGAGGAGTCATATTTCTGAGCACCTTAACCTGGACTTTGTCTAGGTTAGCTTCAATCCCTCACTCGGTTACCATATAGCCAAGAAAGCGGCCGCTTTTGACTCCAAGTATACATTTATTAGGGTTTAATTTGATCTGTACTCTCTTAGCATGTTATAAGTTTCTTCAATATCGAAGATCAGATCCACCGCTTAAGTATATTTGATCAGAGTGGCATCAACATAAACTTCAATATTTATTCCAATTTGTTGTCGAAGTACTTTGTTCATGAGTCGTTGGTATAGTCCGAATGACATAACATTATAATAGAAAGTTCCATCTGAGATGATGAAGCCAAAATTTTCTTGATCTTCCGGGGCAAGAGGAATTTGATGAGAACCTGATAGGCATCCAACATGCAAATAAACTCACTCTCGAAAGTAGAATCAATCAACTGATTGATACAAGGAAGAGGACAGCAATCTTTCGGGTAACCCTTGTTGAGGTCCTAAAAATCAACATAGACTCGTCATTTGTTCCCAGGCTTGGGCACCAAAACAACATTGGTGAGCCAAGCTGGGAATTAACTTCCCGAATGTGCTCTGCTCCTAACAGCTTATCTACTTCTGCTCGGATGATTTTGTTCTGATTGGCTCCAAGGTCTCTTTTCCTTTGACCTGTCAGGCATCCGGAAGGGTGTGGAGTCTGTGCTCCATCACAATGGGAGGCATGCTGTTGATTTCCTACGATGACTAAGCAAAGATGTCTCGATTGCTAGATAAACACGCGATCAAACTTTCCTTGAGCTCCGGAGGGAGATCAGTTGTAATTTTGATAGATCCTTAGAGCCAATCGGGGTAGATTTGTATCTCTTCCTAATCCTCGATCAACTGGGCTATGGGCACCTTCTATATAGCTTGCACCTCCATTTCTCAAGTCTTGCAGGCTTTACGCAACTCGGTCTTAATGAGCCACCAATTAGTCTCCTTTCACCTCGCCCACTTGATCTTCTATTGGGAATTTGAGTTTTAGTAGAAAGTGGAGACAACCACTTGGAATTCATGCAGAGTGGACCTTCCTAAAATGACGTTGTATGCATAGGGAGTATCCGCCACTATCAGCGGCGGATCCAAGAATTCAAGCATGGAGAGGCGATCGCGATTTGAATTGAGCGCGACCAATTTTTTTTTTAACGGTTAATTAATTATATGTAATTAAAAAAAATTAAATAACTTTTCATACAAGAGAAAAAGGTACAATATTATGAAAAAACTCGTACAATAATATTAAAGCAGTCTACTAACAAATCATGACAATTGCGTTCTTTAAGACTCCATATTCTGAAAATGTTGTAAAATTGACTCATTGTCGACAGTATGAAAACATCTTTCTCGATATAGACTACCAAACTATCATTCATCCATTCATCTCTAAACTTGTTTTGCAAATTTGTTTTCACAATATTCATTGTCAAAAACATTATTTCAGTACGTAGTTGCAGTAGCAACTAGAAGAAGTAAGGCTAGCTCAATCATCCGATAAACCAAAGGAAACACACGGCTCTTCATTGTTTCAATTATTTTCTTTGAAAGAGCTCCCAAATCTGAAATGCCTTCAAACCGTTCATCTAATCTGACAACGTCAATATATGTTTCAGGCTCTTGTTCAACCGACATACGTTCATTCCAAGAAAAATTATCCTCATAAAATGAGTCAAGCGCACTAACTTCTATACATCAAATCTAGAGAATGAGTTCCTAGGGTCAAGGCATGACATACAAATAAGTAAATTTGTAGTTGTTTCAGTTGTTTCAGAGAAATGACTATCCATTTTCTTTAGAATAATATCGATAACCTATAATTTAAAAACCAAACAATAAAAGTAAAAATTAATAAATATGCTACTATTTAAAAAATAATAATTGACTGTAAATAAAAAAAATTATGAAGTTACTGTTGGATCGTGACATTTCGATAGAGGGGGGGGGGGGGGGGGGGAATATCGATTACGAAAATTCTTTCGAAAAGAGTTAAGCGCAGCGGAAAAAGTAAGCAATGCTAACATAGACCAATTTTACATGGTTCGGAGCCTATGTCGACTCCTACTCCAAGGCCCGCAGTCGTTGAGTGCTTTCAGTGGGCAATCACTAGCAGTTCAAAAAATTATTACAAACTAAGTACAGAAAATGCTAATGAAAATAAAAGCAATACCGACAAAGGAATAAAACAAAAAGGGAAAATAAGTTTCAAACATGAGTTTTCAAAATAAGTTTCAACTCTGAAACAATTTTCAAACATGAGTTTTCAAAACCAAAATTTCAAAACTAAGTTTAAAAAATCTACTTTTCAAAACTAATATTTATTTTCAAAAACTAAGTTTGCAAAAGATTCAAAATCTTAGTTTATAAAATCTAATTGAAGAATTTAGTTTTATAAAAGCTAGTTTTCAAAAATAGGTTTATTAAAAAAATTTGAAACATAAGTTTTCAAAATTAAAGGTTTCAAAACTAAGTTTGAAAGATCTACTTTTCAGTACTGACTAAGTTTGTAAAAACTTCAAAACTGAAATTCAATCTCAAAACCTAAAAAAAAAAATTAGAAAAGATATTATGTTTAAGGTGGAGAAAATAATTTTGGTGCTAAGTGTTGATTTAATCCTCCCCCTAAACCTGACATAATTTTAAAATAAAATTTTTAAAAATATTCATAGAAAAGTATTTAAAGTGAGATTTTTAATGTATAATTGTTTTTTTAAAATTGAGGTAGGATTTTCTAAAGAGATTTAAATAGAAATTTGATAAAAAAAAAAAATTGAACCTCCCCCTAAATTTGTTACTCCCCTTAATTTAATATCTCCCCCTTAAGTTAATACTAAGGTTTGGTTATATTAAATTTTACAGCCTCAATACATTTTTGTACCTAAGTGTTAGTAACACTTATGTTTTATCGAGTATATTGTTTATATAAGTATTTTTATATACTTGGTATAATTTTTTTGATAAGAATAAGATTATTAACATTAATGAATAATCAATTATTCTTAATAATAAGTAATAAGTACAAACTTAATAATAGTTAATCATTATCAATAGTTTATTGATTAACTTTTATTTTACTTGACTTATCTGATTAAATTTCGTATTAATTGTCTTAATATCAATGGATAATAGTTATAATTTATCTTTTGTTTTTCATTTACTTAGTCTTTAAGTTTTGATTAAGTAACCTAAGGTACGTTTAATTATGATTACTTAAGTTAGATTTATTTTGACTAACGTCAACATTAAGATTGATTGAGTTAAATTATGGTTTAATTAGATTTTTTATTTTTTTTATTTTTTCTAATATAAGATCAAAGCTAATTTAAAGTACAATTGACTACCGTTAATGTTTTTTACTTTAATTATTTACTTGTTAAAATTTAAGTTCTAAGATTCATTTTTAATTTAAGCTTTAAATTTTATTTTCAGTTAATTGAAGTTTTAATTTTAAGTTATAATTTTAGTTTTAAATTTTTTTTAAAAAAGGATTTTTAAAATAGTTTTTTAAAAGAATTTTTAAAATAGATTTTTAAAAGAATTTTTAAAATAGTTTTCAAAAGAAGTTTTAAACTAATTTTTAAAGAATTTTTTTTAAAGAATTTTTAAAATAATTTTTAAAGAATTTTCAAAATAGTTTTTAAAGAATTTTTAAAAATAATTTTTAAAGAATTTTTAAAATAGTTTTTAAAGTATTTTTAAAATAATTTTTAAAGAAATTTTAAAATAATTTTTAAAGAATTTTTAATATAATTTTCAAAGAATTTTTAAAATTGGTTTTAAAGAACTTTTAAAAAAAAAATTAAAGAATTTTTAAAATAGTTTTTAAAATGATTTTTAAAATAGTTTTTAAAGAATTTTTAAAATAATTTTTAAATAAATTTTTAAAGAATTTTTAAAATAGTTTTTAAAGAATTTTTAAAATAATTTTTAAAGAATTTTAAAAATAGTTTTTAAAAGAAATTTTAAAATAATTTTTAAAGAATTTTAAAAATAATTTTTAAAGAATTTTTAAAATAGTTTTTAAAGAATTTTTCAAAATAATTTTTAAAGAATTTTTAAAATATTTTTTAAAGAATTTTTAAAAAAGTTTTTAAAGAATTTTGAAAATAATTTTTTAAAGAATTTTTAAAATAGATTTTAAAGAATTTTTAAAATAGTTTTTAAAGAATTTTTCAAAATAATTTTTAAAATCGATTTTACAGTATTTTTAAAATAATTTTTTAAAGAATTTTTAAAATAGTTTTTAAAGAATTTTTAAAATAATTTTTTAAATAATTTTTAAAATAGTTTTTAAAATGCTTTTAAAAATAGTTTTTAATAAATTTTTAAAGAATTTTTTAAGAATTTTTAAAATAGTTTTTAAAGAATTTTTAAAATAATTTATTAAAGAATTTTTAAAATAGTTTTTTAAAGAATTTTTAAAATAATATTTAAATAATTTTTAAAATAGTTTTTAAGGAATTTTTAAAATAATTTTTTAAAGAATTTTTAAAATAGTTTTAAAATAATTTTTTAAAGAATTTTAAATATAGATTTTAAAATGATTTTTAAAATAGTTTATAAAGAATTTTAAAAATAATTTTTTAAAGAATTTTTCAAATAGTTTTTAAAATAGTTCTTAAAAAAATTTTAAAATAATTTTTAAAGAATTTTAAAAATAGTTTTAAAGAATTTTTTAAATAATTTTTTAAAGAATTTTTAAAATAGTTTTTTAAAGAACTTTTAAAATAATTTTTAAAAGAATTTTTAAAGAATTTTTAAAATAGTTTTTAAAGAATTTTTTTAAAAGAATTTTGAAAGAATTTTTAAAATAGTTTTTAAAGTATTTTTAAAATAAGTTTTAAATAATTTTTAAAATAGTTTTTAAAGAATTTTTAAAATAGTTTTTAAAGAATTTTTAAAATAGTTTTTAAAGCATTTTTAAAATAGTTTTTAAAGAATTTTTAAAGTAGTTTTTAAATAATTTTTAAAATAGTTTTTAAAGAATTTTTTAAAATAATTTTTAAGAATTTTTAAAATAGTTTAAAGAATTTTTAAAATAATTTTTAAAGAATTTTTTAAAATAATTTTTAAAGAAATTTTAAAATTATTTTTAAAGAATTTTTAAAATACTTTTTAAAGAATTTTTAAAATAGTTTTTTAAAAAAAATTAAAATAATTTTTAAAGAATTTTTTAAAATAATTTAATGAATTTTTAAAATAATTTTTAAAGAATTTTTTTAAAATAATTTTTAAAGAATTTTTAAAATAGTTTTTAAAGAATATTTAAAATAATTTTTAATGAATTTTAAAATAGTTTTTAAAGAATGTTTTTAAAAATAATTTTTAAAGTATTTTTAAAATAATTTTTAAAGAACTTTTAAAATAGTTTTTAAATAATACTAAGTTAAAAAGATTTTTAAAATGATTTTGAGTTAGAAGGTTTTTTAAAATAATTTTAAGTTAAAAATATATTTAAAATAATTTTAAGTTAATTTTTTTTATTTTTATTTAATTTAATTTTGTTCGAAATTAAGTAAAAATTTAATTAATTTAATTCAAAATTTAGTTTAATTTAAACAACAACTTAATTCAATTCAATTTTTAATTTAATTTAATTTAAAATTTAAATTAATTCGAAATTTAATTTAATTTTAAATTTAATTAATTTTAAAAAAATATTTCCTTATTCATCTCAGCCGATCTAGATTATCAATCAAGGAATCCTATAATTTTGTGAGATGAGTTAGATTAAATTATAGGGTTTGGTTTAACTTTGTGTTAGATTCAGGTCTAGCTTTGGGCTCAACAAATAGGCATTCTTCGGATAAACTTCTGGGCTATGGTGAGTCACCTGGACATCATTAGAGTAACCAAGCCTTCGAGGTTTTCCGAATTGTCCTATCTACGGAACTTAATACAAAACCTTGGTCTAACAATTATGATCCGTAAGGGATAGCTTTGGCTAGTTTCACTTAGCTAAATGCACCAGGTCGAAGTTATATATTCCTAGACATGCATAGACTAAGCTTCTCTAACGTACTATCATCCAAAACTTCACCAGTACCATTTTTCAAGTTAAACTTGAACCCTTTTCTAATTAATCCTAAGTACCCTGCCGGGTAGATTTATTTGGGTTACCTTTTCGGGTATGTTAGTTTCGGGGGTGTCAACTATTCTGGAGCCTCCCCCTGACTTATTGGCTTTCCTTTTATGATTTTTGTATAATTATAGTTGGTTTTAGTTAAGTTTTAATGTTTAATTTATAATTTTAAATTTAAGTTTTTAATTTTGAATTAATTAAATTTATCAAATTATCTTTCTTTAAAAGAGTGTATTTAATATTTAAATTTTCATTCAATTTCAATTTTATTAGGTTAATTGAATGCTTATTTTTAAAGTTTAAGTTTTTATTAATTTTTAAATTTGAATTAATTAAATTGTTTGGATTATATTTCTTTAAATGTTTATCTTTTAGCTTGTTATTAATTGTTAATTTTGAATTTTCTAGATTATTTTGGTTTAATATATTATCTTTAACATTTAATTTTAAGTTTGTTAAATTCAATTTTGATTTTATCAGAGTGTTTGAGTTTATCCTTATATTTTCTTTACCTTTTAAGTTGATATAATTAGTGAAATTTATTATATAAGTTTTATCTTTAATATTTAATTTTTTTTCTTTGAATTATCAAATTTATTTAGGTTTAAATTCGAATTTTTAGATTTATTTATTATTTTCAGATTTTCTGCATTTTCTGAATTAATTATATTTGTTTTATCAAAAAATATCCTAGGGGTATTTTCTGTAATTTATGAATTAATTATATTTATTTTATCAGAAAATATCCTAGGGGTATTTTTGTAAGTATTGTCATGTACGCTATTTTCACATATACTTTCAGACATATCCAAATTAACATGCACATATTTTAAGCTACTACTAGTAAGGGTGCTTTGTTAAATATTACTAACCTTGAGCGCAACCCCTAATTCAGTAGGCTTCTCCGTTGGATCTGACTTGAGTTCGGATTCGCTTTTGACTTGATCGTCTGACTCCAACGGCTTCTCGTGAAGCTTGATCAACTGGGTTCAAAGCTCACACGCATTCTTGCACTTTTCTAGTATGCATAAAACATTGTTAGGTAAAACACTACAAATAATTTTACTTATATTTTTGTTCAGTTCCGAGTCCTGAGAGGGTTTTCTCAATATTAGCACATAATCGAAATCTAAGCTTCCTAAGAAGCACTCCATTAATCGCTTCCAGTAGTTGAAATCTTGATCGTATGGTGGTGGTTCATGGGGGTTCCGTCCTTCTAGAAGAGTCATTTAATGCTGAAGATGGAAAACTAAAAAGTGGTGCCAAGACTTGGTCTTGGATTAGCAGTGCGGGAAGAAAGAAATATAGTATTGCACTAATTTCAAAAAAATAATAAAATATTAATAAAAATATTATTTTAAAATTTTAAAAATGTAATATTTTATCAATACTAAGCAATGGTGAAAAGATGACGATGAATTTTTCAAAAACAGTTTTGGAGGGGAAAAAAACGAAAAGCGTAAGGTTTTATTTTAAATATCAACGATACCTAAATTTTTCTTAAAAAAATACCCCCTATGCCTGATTGGTGGTTGCACCAAATCAGAGCGGTACCTGCTCTGATACCACTTGTTGGATCGTGATGTTTTGATAGAGAGGGGTGAATATCGATTACGAAAATTCTTTCGAAAAGAGTTAAGCGCAGCGGAAAAAGTAAGCAATGGTAACACAGACCAATTTTACTTGGTTCGGAGCCTATGTCGACTCCTACTCCAAGGCCCGCACTCATTGAGTGCTTTCAGTGGACAATCACTAGCAGTTCAAAAATTATTACAAACAAAGTACAGAAAATGCTAATGAAAATAAAGCAATACCGACAAAGGAATAAAACGAAAAGGGAAAAGTGCGTTGTTGGAGCTTCGTTAGCATCGCAGGAGCGCAGAGCAACAGAGCAAGCAGTAGAAGATCTTCTTGTCAGTTGTTGGGTTTGAGCTCCACCCCTGACCCTTATTTTATATGAGGCTCGGGGCGCCCCGGATCCCTTCCGGGCGCCCTGGTGAGACGTGGCAGGTCCAACTAGCGAGCTCCACGTGGCGACGACGCGTTCAGGATAAAATTGCCTCCCGGGCGCCCGGATCCCCTCCGAGCGCCCGGACCACCTTTCTTCAAAGATTCCTTCTCCTGCAAGACAAGGTTAGTCCGAGGCAACTATAGAATATGTTTCCTGCAAAATAAAGTGTTAGCACAGTTTTATAAATTCAATATCAAGAGTATGACTTAGATTTCGTCTTTCCGAGACCAGAATCTAGTCACGATCTCAACTTAGATATCCGAAATAGATCTAAGCCGGATCGACGCCTAATGTTCCCTTCCCGGGAACACGCCCTCACAGTCACTCCCTTCCAGTGACTTACCTTTACTCACCTGCCAGACGTTCAGTCAGCCCTTCGACCCGTCTGGACTTCTCGCCAGCTATCCGGTCAGCCCGTCGACCTAGCTGGACTTCGTGCCAAGCGTCCAGTCAGCCCATCGACCCGTTTGAACTTCATGCCAAATGTCCGGTCAGCCCATCGACCCATTTGGACTTCGTGCCAAGCGTCCGGTCAGCCCGTCGACCCGCTTGGACTTCGTGCCAGACATCCGGTCAGCCCGTCGACCTGTCTGGACTTCGCCTGCACACTCGATCAGAGTGTTAGACAACGACAAATCTAACTTAACCTAATTTGTCATTCATCAAAACCTGAGTTAGACCGTTAGTGCTAACCGCACCAACAGTTACCTCACAAAAGATTTCAACATGGTAGTAGTGATAAAAATTAACATTTTTTCCATCTCTCCTCAAACGACTACGGCTGTTGATAATATCTGTCATATTAATTATTTTAATGAAATGGTTGTTACAAAACTTCTTCACATCCTCAAGTAAAACATCCCATCAAGAATCTCTCAACTTTTGCAATTTGTCTTTCACATTATTGATCAAACACATTGCATTCATAATATTTTGATCTTTCTCTTGTAGAATCGTTGACAAATGATTTATGATTGCCAACAAGGGGTAATATCCTCCATCTCTGTCGGTGGAACCCCATAATACTAGGGGTTCCACCACATGAAAAGGGGGGTGGGTGACCGTCCGACGCTGCCCCCCCCCCCTCCCCCCAACTGGTGGACCCGCCCCTGGCCACTATAAAAGTAGTCCTCTATGTTGGTGCAATATCCCTCAGGTCAAGGGTGACCTGGTTAACCAAGCTGAGTCTTGGTTAGGGTTTAGATGTTTGACAATAAGATATTGATTGAAGAAGAGTCAAGTAGGTCAAGGGAGTGACTGGATACTTGACTGGAAAGTCCTAGTGAGTGAAGCTAGGCAGAAGGAAATCCTGGTGAGTGAAGTCAGGCGAAAGTCCTAGTGAGTGAAGCTAGGCAGAAGGAAATCCTAGTGAGTGAAGCCAGGTGAAAATCCTGGTGAGTGAAGCCAGGTGAAAGTCCTAGTGAGTGAAGCTAGGCAGATGGAAAGTCCTAGTGAGTGAAGCTAGGCAGATGGAAAACCCTAGTGAGTGAAGCTAGGTGAAAAGTCCTGGTGAGTGAAGCCAGGCAAGGAAGGAAATCCAGATGGATCAAGGATGATCGGACATCTGGTGTTGGGAAGTCCAAGTAGGTCAAAGGATTGACTGGATACTTGGCAAGGAAGGAAAACCAGATGGATCAAGGATGATCGGACATCTGGTGTTGGGAAGTCCAAGTAGGTCAAAGGATTGACTGGATACTTGGCAAGGAAGGAAGTCCAGATGGGTCAAGGTTGACCAGACATCTGGTGGAAGTCCAAGTAGGTCAATGGAGTGACCGGATACTTGGCACGACGAGTAAAAGTCCAAGTGGGTCAAAGGGATTGACCGGACACTTGGTGGGAGTCTGGCAGGTCGAGGGTGACCGGATGCGAGGCATGATGTACCAACAGTCAAGGTTGACCGGATGTTGGTTAGGGAGGTTTGGGACTTGGTTTGGGCAAAACCAAGTCGGATCGATCCGTGGATCGATCGATCTGTGGATCGATCGGTGGATCGATCCGATTCTTTCAATCGAAGGTCGGATCGATCCGTGGATCGATCCGAGGTCCCGATCGATCGGCCGATCGATCGGGACGATGCTGCTGCGTGATAGCGCCGGATCGATCCGTGGATCGATCCAGCGCTTCTCGCACAGCGCTCAATCGATCCGTGGATCGATTCAAAACCCCGATCGATTCGGAACATTCGAATCGATCGGGATCCGACCGTTGCGTCGGGTTTAAAGCCGCAGGCGAGCGTGGTCTTCGGCAGATCTTTACGAGCTCTTCTCAGATTCATTCCAGCTCCTCCACAGCTCTCTACAAGCACGTGATCGCCAGTTCTTGAAGGTTCTTGGAGGCTTTCCAAGTCAAGAGGCGGATCTATTGCAAGAGGAAGAAGTTAGGGTTAGGGTTTTTACTGCACATCTTGTAAGCTTTTGCTTAACTTGTATTTCCCTTTCTTCTTCTTGTATTGAGAGTGTTGTAGGGCTTCTCCGCCTTTGGTAGTTACCATAAAGGAGTGTTATTCATAGTGGAGGGTGTGTGCGTTGGTGTGGATCCTTGGATTAGTCACCTCTTGTGAGGTGGATACCAAGTAAAATCCTAGTGTTAGTGTTTGTGTTTGTTTATGTATTTTCCGCTGCGCATTCTTGAAGAAACAAGCAACACCGAGCAACGAGCACGCGACGAGCTATTCACCCCCCCCTCTAGCTACTTTTGGTCCTAACAAGTGGTATCAGAGCCAGGTTGCTCTTCACCGGAATCATCGCCGGAAGGGTCAAGCATATCAAGAAAAGCTAGAGGGTGAAGAAGTTGGAGCAAATTCATCAAACTCAAAGAATTCAAGAAGCTCAACTTCAAGATGCAATTCCAAGATGGACTTGGATTTGATACAAGGGTGGCTCCACCATACACTTCTACAAGTTTCGATTCTTGGAAATCAAGAATCGAAAATTTTCTTATGATGGAAATAGAGCAATGGTTTGCTCTAATGGAAGGCTTCAAAGCTCCAACAAACTCCAAGGGCAAGTTTCTAAAGAAAAGCAGATGGAGCTCAGAGCAAATTCAAAGGGGCGAGGCAAATGACAAAGTGACCAAGCTTCTGGTCAACTTATTGCCTAGCCACATCTTGGCTCGAGTTGGAGAGTTCGAAGATGCCAAGGAGCTTTGGAGCAAATTGGCCAAGCTTCATGAAGAGATCCCCTCCACTGTACAAGATCATGAAGAATCCAAAGAGGGTGACTCTTTGGAGCAAGACCAAGAGGAGGACCCCGAGGTTGAGAGATACTCAACCTCCGAAGAAGAGGAAATCCAAGAAGCTTCATCCTCAAGGGAATGCACCGAAGGGAACAAGGAGGGAGCATACTCCTTGTTTCACATTCAAGATGATGAAGCCTCCACCTCTAGGATTGAGGGGGAGCAATCCTTGGTGACACCGGATCAAGATGAAGAAGAAGTTTCTACATCCGGGTCAAGAGATCAAGAGGAGGAAGAAGCTTCTACCTCCACAAGTCAAGAAAAATCAAAGGGAGGAGAATCAAGGTCCGATCAAGAGGAAGCTTCTACCTCCGGATCCAAAGAAAAAGATGCCACCCCTACAAGCAAAGGTATAAATGTTTCAATTAATAATAAAAATCATATAATATGTTTTGAGTGTAGGGAACATGGGCACTATAAGAGCAAGTGTCTCAACTTGGCCAAGAAGAAGGGCCAAGTGGCACAAAAGGGCAAGGAGAAGCCCAAGGTGACCACCCCCGGGACAAAGAAGAGCAAGGAGCACATTGTGTGCTTCTTGTGTCAACAAAAAGGGCATTATCGAAGTCAATGCCCCAAGGGGAAGAAAGTGGTCAAGGCTCAAGGAGGCACTAGTCAAGGGGGAGCCTCCAAGGTAAAAAGGAAGGTAACTTTCGTTGAGCCTATTTCCTTGCAAAATGGTAAAAAGCATGCTAGGTCAAATTTTTATCATTTTAATGCGATTTACCATAAGAATAGGAAGCATGAGGGTTTTAAGGAAAAGCATGTGGCCCTACATGCCAAAACTACTATCCCTAAGGCTAGGAATGTAGGTAAAAACCTAGGCGATAACTCTAAGGATGTAAGATACAAGCCTAGAAACCAAAATGCTCATGAACTTAATGGAAAACCAAAAACTAAGGACTTAGTGATGGAAAATCAAGTCTTGAGGTCAAGACTTGATAAAATTGAAAAGACCCTAAAAAGGATGGAAAATATCCTATTAGGGCAAAATGAGCATAACCTAGGTTTAGGGGTACAAAAGCCATCCAATGGCCATAGAGGTTTGGGATACAAACCAAAGGCTAAGAAGGATGTGCCCTCTTACCATAGAGTTCCATATAGTTATGGAACAAACCCTAGGTCTAGTGGTCAAGCCAAGAATACTAGGGAAGTCATCCCTAAGAGTATTTTTGCAATAAATGTGACTAAGACTTCTAAGAAGTCTAAGAAAGTCACAAACAAGGTCACAAGGGAGGTTATCCCTAGAGTTGACCTAGAAAATGTGACCAAGGCTTCTAAGAGGCCCAACAAGGTCACTAGGAAGGTATCTAGGGAAGTTATCCCTAGTAAGTACCTAGAGCATCCAAGGAGCACCAATAGGTGTTGGGTTCCTAGGAGCATCTTCTCTATCCCATAGATGGGTTAGAGAGTGTCAACTCCGATTAGAAGGGTGGTTAACCCAACTTTGAGGAAATTGACACTCAAGGAGCATTTTCAAGGTTTTTGTTAACCTTTGAAAATGAAATGAAATTATTACTTACTCCTTGAAAGAGTAAAATGTGCCTAATGATGGAAGAATTGATTTTAATCTTAAATGGCACATATTGGGAAATTCATAAGAACTATCAAGTTGGGATTTTGGTATGTTCTTAGGCAATTTAAGGCAATCCGGGCCTTAAATTTAAAAGTGCTACTCTTGAGGAAAAATGGAATATGCCAACATTTGAGGACATGTTTATTTTAATTGGCATAAATTAATCAAGGGAATAAGAAATGCAAACTTAGGTTTTGGCACTTTCTTGAAGCGTTTTGGGCAATCTAGGGTTTAAGTTTTAGGATTAGCTAAGATTAATGATACTTAGATAAGTAATCTAGGTATATTTTATTTATGCTAAACCATGCCATGATTGTTTGCTCATAATATACCATGACATCATATTTTATCTTATTTGTATTTTGCATTCATGACTTATCATGAAAAATACAAAAATACCATGTCATGTCATACATACATCATGTAGTTATAGGAATCTTTCTTTTGAAAGCTATTTTATTTTGATGTATGCCACAACATTATCATGCATTATGTTTATTTCCTTAAAAATTAAGGACATATGGCATTAGAATAAACAAGTGACATTTGTTCAACAAGTAAATCAACAAGTAACATCCTCTGTGGATGTCTACCTCTCAAAATGCCTAGATAGATATGCATGATCCCTAGAATAGGGCAAAACCAAAATCCTACATCTCACAAAGACTATAAGGTGACTTGTATGTGTTTTAGTACACATTAGATACAAGTGAGATGTTAGGATGATGAACAAAACTCAAGATGTTGATTTAGTGCATTCGTCTGAGTTTTAGATTCATCAAAACACATAGTTATGTGTGTTCCCATCATTGGGAAAGCTAATGTACAAGTCATGTGCATTAAGCCCAAGGAACATGATGGGATATTGGTTTTGAAAATGTTTTTAAAATGTTTTTGGAAAACCTTGGTGAAGGCTATCTTTTGATAGTAATCACCATTGAATAGTTAGACACAAACTTGAAGAAAAACACTAAAGTTTTTGCAAGTTTTCAAGTTTGTGTCAATCTTTGAAAATATGATGTATTTTCATAGAAAACTATTTTTCCATGATTAAGTATGCCCTAAATAATGTCTACACGAAATTTCATAATTTTTGGATTTTTGTAGAATTTTCTAGGGGTTTCTGAAGTTGACTGAAAAGGAATTTCAGCAACTATCAGAGCTCCGATCGATCCATGGATCGATTGGAGTTCCATGAATCGATCCATGGATCGATTCAAACGGTAATTCCCGCGAGCAGAAGCTCGCTGGATCGATCAGCCGATCGATCCAGGGAGTCTGAATCGATCCGTGGATCGATTCATAAAGGTTCAATCGATTGGAACCCAACTTCAATCGATCCAAGTTGCTGATTTTGGCTGGGAAGGCCTGACTTCAGCATCTTTGAACCATGGTTAGTCTATGTAACCATTCCAAACCCTTAAAATACATTTGTATACATAAAAAGGGTGTTTTCGTGTTGAAAACAAGGATGGAATGGTTAAGGAAGACTTCATTGAAGTTTAGGTCGAGGTTTGTGTCAAATTTTAAACATTTGAACCTCAAAACTTCTAAATCTGGGTTTCCTAAAGGTTTAGGGATTCCAAGTCATTGTTGGTGCAATGACAGAAGTTACCACCATGTCTTTAGGGGGAGGGACTCTTTAAAGGCATGAAAATTATTTTTCATGAACCTTGGAAGGTGGTTAACCTTCTTTAAAGAAAATGCTCATGGTTGAGCATTTAAACTTGAAATGGGGATAAATGGGGAGTGGATATCCTCATCATTTCAAGTGGCAACTCAAGTGGTTGAAAATGCTCAAGGTTGGGTATTTATCAACATTGAGGGAGAAGTTTAAGGATAATGAAGGGTATGGGACCTTCAATATTGAGTTGATCACAATGAGTGAAATTGTGATCACGATGAGCAACTCTTCAGGGGGAGAGTCTTCAACAAATGGATTTGTTGAAGTGTGCCCAAAATTGGAGCATAGGTTGATGTGTGTCCAAAGACGGGTTGATGTGTTTTATTAGTGGGGGTTGATGTGTGCCAATAGGGGGAGAATGAAAGGAAGTAAGTTAGGTTTTCATTACCTAGAGGGAGTTTGCCCTCTTAGGGGGAGAATGAAAAGCTTAATTTATGGGTTCATTACCTAGTGGCATGAAGAAGAAGGCTATAGGATTAGCCTAACTTACATGTGGGATTGTAAGTGTTATTGTGGTATTGTCAAACATCAAAAAGGGGGAGATTGTTGGTGCAATATCCCTCAGGTCAAGGGTGACCTGGTTAACCAAGCTGAGTCTTGGTTAGGGTTTAGATGTTTGACAATAAGATATTGATTGAAGAAGAGTCAAGTAGGTCAAGGGAGTGACTGGATACTTGACTGGAAAGTCCTAGTGAGTGAAGCTAGGCAGAAGGAAATCCTGGTGAGTGAAGCCAGGCGAAAGTCCTAGTGAGTGAAGCTAGGCAGAAGGAAATCCTGGTGAGTGAAGCCAGGTGAAAATCCTGGTGAGTGAAGCCAGGTGAAAGTCCTAGTGAGTGAAGCTAGGCAGATGGAAAGTCCTAGTGAGTGAAGCTAGGCAGATGGAAAACCCTAGTGAGTGAAGCTAGGTGAAAAGTCCTGGTGAGTGAAGCCAGGCAAGGAAGGAAATCCAGATGGATCAAGGATGATCGGACATCTGGTGTTGGGAAGTCCAAGTAGGTCAAAGGATTGACTGGATACTTGGCAAGGAAGGAAAACCAGATGGATCAAGGATGATCGGACATCTGGTGTTGGGAAGTCCAAGTAGGTCAAAGGATTGACTGGATACTTGGCAAGGAAGGAAGTCCAGATGGGTCAAGGTTGACCAGACATCTGGTAGAAGTCCAAGTAGGTCAATGGAGTGACCGGATACTTGGCACGACGAGTAAAAGTCCAAGTGGGTCAAAGGGATTGATCGGACACTTGGTGGGGAATCCTGGCAGGTCAAGGGAGTGACCAGATGCGAGGCATGATGTACCAACAGGTCAAGGTTGACCGGATGTTGGTTAGGGAGGTTTGGGACTTGGTTTTGGGCAAAAACCAAGTGCTGGATCGATCCGTGGATCGATCCAGTCTGTGGATCGATCAGTGGATCGATCCAGATTCTTCCCAGCGAACAGAAAGCTTCTGGATCGATCCGTGGATCGATCCAGAGGTCCCGATCGATCAGCCGATCGATCGGGACGATGCTGCTTCGCGTGATAAGCGCTGGATCGATCCGTGGATCGATCCAGGCGCGTTTCCTGAGCACAGAGGCGCTCTGAATCGATCCGTGGATCGATTCAAAGCCTCCCCGATCGATTCGGAACATTCGAATCGATCGGGATCCGACCGTTGCGTCGGGTTTAAAGCCGCAGGCGAGCGTGGTCTTCGGCAGATCTTTACGAGCTCTTCTCAGATTCATTCCAGCTCCTCCACAGCTCTCTACAAGCACGTGATCGCCAGTTCTTGAAGGTTCTTGGAGGCTTTCCAAGTCAAGAGGCGGATCTATTGCAAGAGGAAGAAGTTAGGGTTAGGGTTTTTACTGCACATCTTGTAAGCTTTTGCTTAACTTGTATTTCCCTTTCTTCTTCTTGTATTGAGAGTGTTGTAGGGCTTCTCCGCCTTTGGTAGTTACCATAAAGGAGTGTTATTCATAGTGGAGGGTGTGTGCGTTGGTGTGGATCCTTGGATTAGTCACCTCTTGTGAGGTGGATACCAAGTAAAATCCTAGTGTTAGTGTTTGTGTTTGTTTATGTATTTTCCGCTGCGCATTCTTGAAGAAACAAGCAACACCGAGCAACGAGCACGCGACGAGCTATTCACCCCCCCCCCCTCTAGCTACTTTTGGTCCTAACACTCTAGGTTCTCATCGGGGTTCTACTCCCAGAGAAATTGCTAATCAGATTTGGCTTAGCGACTATACTTCATACCCGGTAAATTTAAATAGAGTCATCACCATGGGTTGGATGTCTTCTTGGTTTAATTATAGCTGATCAAATATCTTCTTAAAGATGATGTTCACAGAACTCTTCGTGTCCACAAAAACTTTAGGCACATTGTAGTTGGCGATAATAGCCTTAATGATCAGGACATCATCATGAGGTACTTCTATTCCCTCGAGATCTTGTAGTTGTTAGTACCTCAAGGTAGCTTTAATATTATCAACCAAGTCATGTTAGGTCATGTTGGTATTTAACCCCTATGTCTAAGTGTACAGGAACTTAGGAGCACAGGAAGTTGAGCGAAAGACGAGCTAGTGAGAAGGATGACATGGAAAAGAGTCGATAATCTCGGTGCGTCCGAGGGACAAGGTACTGCGGAAGAGTACGCGGGCATACGAGAAGAAGGCGCACAACATTTTCAAGGGATGAGAAGCCGGAATGGAAGACTGCTCGAAGGCTGAAAGTTGGGTTCAAGTGAGCCATATTATGGATAACTGAGATCACCCAAACGAGCGGAGCCGAAGTGGAAGACCCGGACCAAAAAGTCAATTGGAAGTTGGCTTTCTGGTCGCCCAGAACCAAATTTTATCCAAATGCAATGTGTCGCATTGTGCTATGACGAGGATAAAATTTTGTCACCTAGAGGCACCTGGAAGGATTCCAAGCGCCCTAACTAGGGCTATAAATACAACTCTGATTCCAATGGTTTAGTACAACACTTGTAATTGATTTATTTTCAATCTTGTTCTGTAATTTAATGCTTCAACTGCTGTAAGAAGCTTCTTCGACTGAAGGAGACATTAGTGAGCTTTTCATCTTCCTTGGATTAAGAACCTCCCCGGTTATAACCAAGTAAACCTTTTGTGTCTCTTCCTTTCTTTATTTAGTCTCTTATTTCTTTTATACAAGTGTTGATTCTTATAAAGCTATAAAGTTTGAGGAAGGTTCATTTTCCTTTGTAGAGCTATTCACCCCCCTTTAGTCGGCCGCCTAGGGTCCTACAAGTAGTATCAGAGCGAGTTCGCTTCATGAGGACTAACCGCCGAACAAAGCACATGAGATGGCCGGACCGAACATCTATCCATAGAAGTTCGAGGGGGAATTCGCGAGCTGGAAGAAAAAGATGGAGGTATTCTTTCAGACAGATTTTGATTTACTTTTAATAGTGAAATTCAGTTTTATAGCACTTGAGGGTAAAGAAGAATACCAATGGACGAAGAAGGAGCAAGCCGACTTTATGGCAAACTGCAAAGTAAAGTTTCACCTGCTTAGCATTTTACCACCTCAAGAAGTCAGCCAGATCGGAACTTACGAGTCAGCTAAGAAGTTCTGGGAGAAATTCCTGGAACTATACGAAGGGACCTCAAAGGCAAAACTTACGAGATGGGATCTGCTCAGAAACCAGATCAGCAATATCAAGTTGGAAGAATGAGAAACTATTGCATACCTTCACTCAAGAATAAAGGAACTCATCACCGGACTCACGAATCTTGGGGAAAAGATAAGAAATCGAGATTCGGTAAGGTACTCGCTTAACCCATTTCCTAGGACTACTGAATGGACATCATTAGTAGATGCTTATTATATATCTAAGGATCTAGAGTCAAGTACTTTAGAAGAACTATTTTTAACTTTTAAAGTCCATGAAATGAGATATGCAGATCTAAAGAAGGAGTCAAAGCATAATATTACCTTAAAGGCAAATATGGGCGAATGAGATTCTGAATCTTCTCTCGATGATGATGAAACTATTGGGTTTTTCGGGCCGCGAAAACCGCTTTTAGCGTCGCGGAAACCCCGAATCGCCCAAGCCACGGATCTCGTGCAAGGTAAAACTTTCGAAACATACGAGTACGAGTTTAAAACACGATCGACTCTTAGATCTACGAGGGAAAAACATTTACCCTTGATGCGTGCCCTTCGCAATCCCGCAACGTCCAAAGGTAGCCGGATCTCGAGACCGTCAAGCGAACGGTCCTCTAGCGGTATCCACACGAACAAGGAGTGGTCTTCTACCACTCAAAGATGGAGAGGAGAACCCACAAGTGTGCTAGCACTTTCTAGGGCTCTCGGATTGGATCTAAAAGGTGAGAAAGGAGAGAAGGGAAAAGGAACTCACACACTGTTCTAGGTACTCTCCTTTTGTGACCTTCACACCACCTAGTTGCTTGGAATCAACTCTCACTTCTTCTCCACCATGAAGCCACGACCATCAGCAGGCTAGAGAGAGGGAGAAGCACCCAAGGAAGAAGAAGCACTGAACACCATTCAATTTCCACCAAATGAAAACCTCTCATCACTTAGTGTGGTCGGCCACCACATGTGTAACCCCCACATTAATGTGGCCGGCCACATTAAGAGGATTAATGGTGTGTAACCTCCATGAGGTGGCACACCATTATATAAGGGGATGATGTGGCATGCCATGTAGGATGAGTCATCCTCATGATGTGGCAATTCATCAAGTCAAAACTTGATGTGTCAACCTCTATTTGGTCAAGTCAAATTTGACCAATGCTCTTCCTTGTTGAGTTAAATCCAAGCTTTGATTCAAGTCAATTTTAATTTAATGAATCTCAATTCATTAATATAAATTGACTCATGAATCAAATTTAAATTAGACTCATTCAACAATTGAATCTAATTGAGTCTAACTCAATAAGTCTAATTTGAATCCAATCTTTGATTCATCATATGAATCTAATCCTATTGGTTCATCATATGAACCTAATCTCCATGCACATGTTCTTTGTGTGTGACCCAATAGGTTCTTATAACGTTGGCAATGTTATAAACTCCTTTAAAAACATAAGCAATGAGCGGCATCTAGCAATACATCATTGCTACCCAAGTTACAAGAAATGTTGAGATCCAACATCACCTTGTGACTACTAATTGTGACTCCTCACAATATGTGACAAGTGTCCTTCTATCCTAGACATCCAGATTGATCAATGTGAGGCATAGACCGTGTCATCCTCTGACCAATCTAAATCTTGAACTCCGAGTAGACTCACTCAATCAAATGAGCTCAATATCTCATATTGACTCACTTGGGTATGGCCATACACTTCGTGGTCTCACTCTATCAAGAATATCGATGTCTCTCCCGTCATATAGGAGGGATAGATCCCATCTACATCACTCACATCCCTCTGCATAATTTGTTATATACCCAGTAATCGCCTTTATAGTCCACCCAGTTACGGGTGACGTTTGACGAAACTAAAGTACATAACTCCTTATGTAGGGATCCATGGTGACTTCAGGTCTAAGGACTAATAGTCATACTAATAGCCACATGAGAAAGTATATGACACTCATATAACAATCCATGATACTTTCTCATGGCGGGTCATTCAGTATACATTCTCTAATGCATATCCATGTGTCAGCTTGATATCTCTATATCCATGACTTGTGAGATCAAGTCATCGAGCTGACCTACATGCTAGTCTTATTGTATTAACATTGTCCCTGAATGTTAATACTCGACTAGGAATGATTTAGAGTAGTGTTCCCTATATCATCTCACTATCGATTCAACTAATCGATTGATATAAGTATGAACGTTCTACTCAAGGACGTTACTATACTTATTTTATCTGACACTAATACAAATAAGCATAATAACCAAAAACCAATGCCTTTATTAATATACAAAAATATGATATACATGAGTCCATACAATCATCAAATGATCGGCTCTAGGGCTCTAACTAACAGAAACGACATTCATGGTAAGTAGATTTAAAAAATTATTTAAATCTAAAATATTTAATCAAATGTAGAGTATAAAAAGAAAAAGGAAAGTAAGATACTACCACTGCAATGAAAAAGGGTATGTGAAAGATAACTGTCAAAAAGTAAAGAGCAAGAACAAGAACAAGGATAAGGAGAATGACAAGAAGTCAACTCAGACCAAGTATAATCTAAAAGCGACGTAGGACGAAACGTTGTCCGAATCAGAGATCAAAGCAATTGTCGGACTTGCACTAGTGGTAAGTAACCAAGAAAATGAAGATGAAGCAAGCTCATCCGAAATGAGCATCAAGAGTATCAATGAAGGGGGAGCAATATTAGAAGAAAGCAGTACTTCAGAGGGAGCTTCAGATTACGGGATCGACAAGGTAAGTCAGGTACGATCTCTTCCTCCTGATAAGTTATTTTAGTTTGTAAAAATATTATCGAAAAATTACTGTAAGTTAGGAATTAAAATTAACCTTAGCTGGTTCTTGTCGATTAGAAGATTTCAACAAAGTAAAAAATTGAAAATGAAAAATTTAAAAAGGAAATAGAAAATTTAAAATCATGCATGCTCACATATTCAACATGTTAGAAAATACAATAGATTAAATTGGTACTTTAAATATCACAAGGGTGGTCAAATTAAGAAAATATCATTAAAATATATTCTTAAGAAATTTTTGATTAATCATATAGGAAGGAATCTATTTTGGGTTCCAAAATCATATTGACTATTTTTGGACTTACTTTAAGAAAAAAAATTAAATGTTTAATTTTTTTAAATGACTTTGTCTAGAAGTTATTGTTATTCCAATAACCAAGAAGGTCTAGTGCCTCACCATAGCCTAGAAGTCAATTACTGAAATAAATGTTTAATTAACTAAATGTGAAGTATTTAATTATTTTAACTAATGCTTTAAATTGTTTGTCAAAATTTTTGTTAGAAAAATCATTACAAAAATTACCATTATTACCGACGGAATATTCCGTCAGTATTCCGTCGGTATATGAGATTACCGACGGAATGCCGACGGAATTTCTGATGTCGGAAGTATTTTGGTCGGCAATAACTTTACCGACGGAAAAATACATCCGTCGGTAATTACCGACTGAATATATATTTCCGTCGGTATATTACCGACTGAGATTCTTACCCGTCGGTAAAAAACCAAATGGCAGTGAACGGAGACTACCGACGGAAACCCTAATTCCGTCGGTATTATTCCGACAGAATCAGTTTTTCCGTCGGCAAACACCGACGGAAGAGCCTTTTCCGTCGGAGAACACCGACGGAATTAGGGTTTCCGTCGGTGTTCGCCGACGGAATTAGGGTTTCCGTCGGTGTTTGCCGACGGAAAATATGTTTCCGTCGGTGTTTTACCGACGGAATCAGTTATTCCGTCGGTATTATATCGAAGAAAACCTGTGCTTTTTCGATAAGTTACCGACGGAAGTTATAATTCCGTCGATAAAAATCTGGAAAAATTTTGAAATCCAGCCCCTGTTTTGCTAATTTCCCATATACAAATTTAATACAAATACAAACCATCACAATCGATGGTATCACAAACACAATCCACACAATATATTAACAATATCACAATATAAATCAATCCACAATCTCCAAAATACAACATACAACAAATATATAAACATAACTGAACGACAAATAGAAAATCTCCAAACTATAATAAAATCTAAGTATCAAGTTCTCACAATCAAAAGTATCTAAAATTATACAAGTGAACGACAAATACAAAATATCCAAAATACATACCATGATACATCACTTATACATATATCCGAATATAATCCTGTAAAAGTCAAATACAATAGATTATGATTAGAATAACTCGATGCAAATGTAATATAACTCAAACATTGTTATATATGACTAATTTTACTTGTAAAAAAAAATACCTGGATTATATTTTGGATAACCAATAATAGTGGTGATGGTGAATGTATCAGTATGAACTCCTGAAAAATGTAAAACACTTTAAGATAAGTATCTAATAATATACAATAAATATATTTGACTTAATGAATATCTAAAAAAATATAAAAAAAATCAAGTTATAGATAAACATACCTCAACAAAATCTAATCATCAGCGGGGTCTGGGTCTGATGGGTCTGGGGTCTCCTCTGACTGGGGCTGCTGTGATGGGTCCCATCGTGCAATGATTGCTTGCATCTGGGCCAATGCCTGCTCCTGTGCAGCCCACTTCTTCTCCCACTTCTGATCCATGGTAGTCATCTGAGTCTTCAAGTCTTGGTTTTCTTTTCTTAATGACTCCACCTCAGAAGAAGAAGAAGAGGAACTCGCACGACCCCTAGGAGTCCTCAAGCGATCAAATACCACCTTCGCCTGGGAGCCAAGGCCGTAGAGGGAGGAGTTCTTTGTCCTTCCACCCACAACATCATAATAAATTTCATTTATTTCCTGGGTCGATAGATCCTGTGACTCCCCTCCCTCTACTGGTGGCTGAGATGCCTGAGCAACCCTGCTTGTCATTTCCTCCTGTGTAGAAAAAATATACAATTTATATATTATACACAATTATTAAAGCTAATTAATCATTATTAAAGATTAAATATAAATTAATTCAAACCCCAATGTTCTTTGATCGATCATCAATATATGTGCCATCCTTTCTCTTGTGAGTTTTGAGAAAGATCTCCAAGCAAGTGGGTTGTCTTTCTAAAGAACGCTCCTGCATGCACAAATAAATTTGACTAAAATTATACAAGTTCATTAATAAATAAAAATTTAATTTATATAACTTTAAATTAAAATCACCGGATACATAGCGTGCTCAACAATGGAACGAGATCCTGATGTATGTCGAGCAGATCCAGTACTCGGACCACCTGACTCTGTATTCCTATTCGCTCGAGCTTTTAGAGCATTTGTTTGCCATCTTTCTGCAGACCAAGTGGTCGTCCATGCACTCCAAATCTCCTCGGATACATAAGCAGGCCGTGTGCCATCCTTTCTCACATAGTATAATAGGTCTTTGTACAACTTGGCACAATAAATATTCCAAGTTTTTGCAAATTCTACCTCGTATCCCTCCTCCCATGTATATTTTTTCTGCAATTTAAAAATAAAATTTTAGAATATTAAAGGATAAATATAATGTGCATATTCAATTTACTTACCACAAATTCTTGATAATAGAAATCCTTAGTTCCAGCATCTACATGTCTCCATGTAGTCCCAGATATGCAGACTCTTTCCTTAAATTTCCGTGTGATATAGGTGGATACTCGATGGCCGTCGGGAGTAAACCTACATATAAGCAATATTAAGACATAAGATATATGTTATAAATAAAGAACTTGAATTACTAATAATAAAAAAAATACTTACGACTCTCCAACAACCCTAAGTACGGTGGATCCACGGAGTGGTGCTGGAAGATCTGTCATGATACCTTATATCTACAAAAATCATATTAGCACACATCATAATAAATCTTTAATAACATGATAAATAAGCAACAAAACATGATTAAAGCATAACTTACTAGATGAATAATAATGCTAAAATTTAATCAATGCTAGACTCTGGAAGCATTTCTACTCAACATTAACAGTTTGTAGGTCGTCGTCGCTAGACTCTGTTAGTTCAACAAAATCCTCACTGCTGGATTTCTCTCCATCATCTATCTCCTCGTCAGTGACATTACCATCTACAAGTAATTGTGATGTAGATTGGATTTGTGAATCAACCGAATGTCTCTCTACTTCGTCATTCTGAAATGCATCATGGTTTTGAGCAGTAATAGTGTTCGGCATTTCTATGGTTGAACGAGACTTCAATCGACAAACAGACAACCATTCACTAGCTCTTCTTCTCTTCGTAGGATATTCAAGATAAACCACCTGACCCGCTTGTATTGCAAAAATGAAAGGTTCAAACTTATTGAACCTTCTGTTTGCATTAACCTCTACTAAATTATAATTTGGATGTATTCTGGTACCTGTTCTTGGGGTTGGATCATACCATGAACATTTGAACAACACACACCTTTTTATCGGTAATGCAGGATACTCAACCTCTATAATTTCCTCAAGTCTACCATAGTAATCAAACTCAGTGTTATTGGTGTCGATAGATCCTTTAACGCAGACACCAGAATTAAAAGTTAATCTCTGCGAATCTCGTTGTCTCACATGGAATTTGAGACCATTAACATAGTAACCCGAATAGACCATTATTTGGCGTAGGGGGTCCAGATGCAAGATTCAATATTCTATCATCTTGTACATTAGATATTCTTCGGTTTTTCACCTATCAAAATAGTAATACGAAAAATTAGGACCAAATTTTTATAAATAAATAATTATGAAAATTTCTCTAACTCACATATATTTGAAACCATAATGCAAATTCGGTCTCTAACTTTTCAGCAACCTCACTTGTAGTTATTGATGGATTTTGAAGATGTAATTGTTGCTCATACAAGCTTTGAAAAAAGATAATTATAAGAAAATTAGGATATCAAGCAATTAACTACAACGAAATAAAAGCTTGATTAGAGAAGTTAACTTACTTTATGTAGGGTTTGACCTCATCACAGTTTAAGAGTATGTATGTTCTTGCAGCATGGTATTCTTGTTGAGTTAACCATCTAGAAACAGATGCACCCATTGGTTTACCAGAAAATTTGAAAATAGAAAGCATCGATGGATCTATATTCTGAGTATCATCGGAATTTCTAGGATATTTGCGGTGTCTGGTTTTAACATTATCAGCAAAATAATAAGAGCAGAACGAAGATGCTTCCTCCACCAGATAAGCATTACATATTGACCCTTCAACTCTTGCTTTATTACGAACATTATTTTTTAATTTTCTTAAAAACCTTTCAAATGGGTACATCCATCTGTACTGCACAGGACCAGCTATTCGTGCCTCATATGGTAAATGTACCGGTAGATGTTCCATTGAATCAAAAAAACTTGGTGGAAATATATGCTCCAACTTACAAAGTATGAGAGGAATGTCAGTCTCTAGCTGAATCATATCAACCGTCATAATACACCTCGCTGTCAAATCTCTGAAAAAAAGACTCAACTCTGTAAGTGCTTGCCAAACATTATTGGGAAGTAAATCATGAAAAGCTATTGGAATAAGTCTTTGCATGAACACATGACAGTCATGACTCTTCATTCCAAACATCTTTAATTTGTTCATGTCAACGCATCGAGCCATATTCGAAGCATATCCATCTGGAAATTTAATTTCTTTTAACCAACTACATAAAGCTTGTTTACCATCTTTGTCCAATGTATAACAAGCTTTTGGAAACTTATTGGTTGTTTCATTCTGATGCAATTCTGGTCTGTTGACTAGTTCTTTTAATTCTTCACGTGATTTTGCAGTGTCCTTAGTTCTTCCAGGTACATTCATCACAGTGTTGAAGATATTATCAAAGAAATTTTTCTCGACATGCATCACATCTATATTGTGTCGAATGAGTAGATACTTCCAATAAGGCAACTCCCAGAATATGCTCCTTTTCTTCCAACCACACTTGCTCATCCTCACAAGATACTTATTTATCTCATCAGAATTAGGCTGAGATACTGGGAGGAATCCATAACTATCTATTTGTTCAATGATTTCTTCACCTGAAGCATGGACTGCTGGGGGAGGTTTTCTGACTACAACATTCTTTAGAAAATTTTTCTTATTTCGCCTAAAAGGGTGATCCAGTGGTAGAAATTTACGATGATTATCAAACCAAGATATCTTCCCACTGCAAGTTAATGAAAATGCATCGGAATCTGTCATGCAATGTGGGCATGCTAATTTACCAGCCGTGCTCCATCCCGACAACATTGAGTATGCTGGAAAATCACTGATTGTCCATAATAAGGCCGCATGCAATGTAAAATTAGTTTTACTTGCAATATCATAAGTAACCGAGTCTACATTCCATAATTCATTAAGCTCGGCAATTAGAGGTTGCAAGAAAACATCTATCTTATCTTTTGGATTGGCTGGACCAGGAATAAGCACGGTAAGAAACATAAATTCATCTTTCATGCACATCCATGGTGGTAAATTGTACGGTGTTAATATAACTGGCCAAGATGAATATTGTTGTCCCGACTGACCAAATGGTTGAAATCCATCTGCAGAAAGTCCCAATCTCACATTTCGTGGTTCCATTGCAAAGGAGGGAAACACATTATCAAGATGTTTCCATGCAGGAGAATCACAAGAATGACACATTATACCTTCTTCATGCTCATGCTCATGCTCATGATGCCACACCATGTGGTTAGCTGTAGCAGCAGATGCATACAAGCGTTGAAGTCTAGCAGTTAACGGAAAATAATACATTACTTTCCAAGCAATATTTTTCTTCTTCTTCCCTGGTATGCGATTACGATGCTTAAAACAAGGGTGAGTACAGATTTTACATTCATTCAAATCACTGTCTTCATTCCAAAATATCATGCAGTTGTTTATACAACAATCAATTTTCTCTACAGGCAAACCTAAACCTAGAAGCTATCAGTCATTATGTTATCAGTAGGGAGCAACTCTGACATCAATTGACAAATGTCATCGTAACATCTTTTTGAGAAATGATGTTTTGCTTTCATATTCAATAACCTTGCTGTAGCTGATAGTTGTGAATGACCAGAAGAAATGCCTTCCCACACTTCTCTTTCACTAGCCTTTAACATTTCATATAGTTGCTGATATTCAAGGGTTGGTATTTCATCTATATTCGAATAATCAACTGCATTCATTGCATCTTGAACCATTGATTGCATTGAAATATCAATATTATTTGATGCTTCAGGAGCTGTAACAGTAGTCCCAGAATACGAACCACCAGATGACCCAATTGGTTCATATATATAAGGCTCTCCGTGGCAATACCAATTGTAGTAATTTGGCACAAATCCATTTCTACATATGTGCATTTTTACGGTATCCTCATCATGAAATGCTCTATTTTGATATTTTTTATGATTACACGGACACCATAACTCAGAACCATTCATACATTCTGGATGACTTTTAGCAAAAATCACAAACTGTTCAACTTCAGCAATAAAATCATCTCTGATAAAACCATTGTCTAATCGATTGTACATCCAAGCTTTGTTCATATACATTGGTATAACCTAAAGAGAATATAAATTGAAACATTATTAAACTTGTTGTATCACTTGAAATAAGTTTAAATAAAGAATTATGTGCACAATTTCATCTCACAATCATCATATCATATTACCATAAATCACCTCTACACTAGAACAATTAAATGAAACTATTATAAACATGTTGTTCCTTATAGCATTATCAAATGAAATAATCATACATATATGAGAAGCATCGATCAAACTACATTTTATGCAAGTACAATAGCGAAATTGATCAAAATATGTCACAACACTTAAATTTTCTAGGGTTTACATTGTGCTCAGCTACGAACAGTAACAAAGCACCGCTACAATTGCGAGCAGGTTGCTGGCCGCGAGTAGCGAGCCGTGAGCAGTCCGCCAGCCAAGAGCAGCCCGCTAGCTGCGAGCAGGCCGCTGCCCGCGAGCAACCCACTGGCCGCCGACCTAGAGCACCCCATTGGCCGCCGGCCTAGAGCATCACAGGAACCCCCAAGCAGGCCGGCGGCAGCGATCAGCGAGCAGGGCGCGGCTGCCGGCGTGTGAAAACGCAAACGAGAGAGGAGAATAGAAGATCAAACTTGAGAGATCGCCGGAACGGTGTGCACGGGAGGAAAGGGCGCCGCCGAGATCGCTCGAAGAGCCGCCGGAAAATCGCCGCCGCCGCTGAGGGAAAGATCGCGCGAAGAGGAAAGGGAATTCTGTGCCCTAAATCGAGATTTACCGACGGAAATATACTTCCGTCGGTAATTACCGACGGCAATATACTTCCGTCGGTAATCACCGACGGAATGCTTATTTCCGTCGGTGATTTCGGCTAAGTTAGGTTTAGCGAACGCAGAGGAAACGGGTACAGGGAAATTTACCGACGGAATCATATATCCGTCGGTATAATATAACCCTAAACCCGTTAATTACCGACGGAATATCATTCCGTCGGTATTCTTTAAACCCGGACCCGCCTATTTACCGACGGAATAATAAGTCCGTCGGAAATAACCAAAAATTCTAACGGCGATATTATGCTACTCGCCGACGGAATGGTAATTCCGTCGGTAATCACCGACGGAATATCTACCGACGGAATTAATAATTCCGTCGGTGATTACCGACGGAATTACCATTCCGTCGGTGAGTACCGACGGACCTAAACCCCGTCGGTACGTACCGACAGAAATATATTCAGTCGGTATATGCCGACGGAGTTAAGATTCCGTCGGTACTCCCGTCGTTAAACTCATGTATTTTTGTAGTGAATTGTGATCGTTAAAATTTATTTAATAAAAGTCTTATTTGTTAGAGTTATTTTAGAAAATTTATTTTTCTATATCTAAACAACTCTTCAGAATCTTTTTACCGTTAGAAAATTTCCTATAAATTAGTTATCCAAATGCAAATTTCTAAAAATTCTGCTTAAAACTCAACTTTTTGTGAAAATTTTATAATCAACGTTTGTTGAATTTTTTCAACAATTAAAAAAGTTTTTTAATTTATTCCTTAGGCTTTGCATAGTTTATCCCATTTTTAATGTGATCAAAGAGAGAGAAGGGAAGATTAAGTCTAGAGGGAGGGTAATTTAATTTTTTGCACATTATTAATTTACCAATTTGATTACCTTGTTATTATTTGTTTTTGTTATTACCCTAACTTAACTTGGGATTGCTCATATCAAAAAGGGAGAGATTGTTAGTACCCCAAAGTAGTTTTGATGTGATCAACCAAATCAAGTTAGGTCTTGTTGGTATTTAACCCCTGTGTCTAAGTATGCAGGAACTTAGGAGCACATAAAGTTGAGCGAAAAATACAGTTAGCGAGAAGGACAGCACAGGAGAGAGCCGACAGGCTCGAAGGCCGGAAGTTGGGTTTGGGTGAGCCCTATTCCAGATGGCTGAGATCACCCAAGCGAGCAGAGTCAGAGAGGAAGGCTCGGACCAATGTGAGAGAAATCAGAGTGGAAGACTCGGACTAAAAAGTCAACTAGAAGTTGACTTTATGGTCTGAGCGCCTGGAACCGAATTTTATCCAAATACAATGTGTTGTGTCGTGTTGCGTTGTGACAGGGATAAAGTTTTATCTCCCTAGAGGCACCTAGAACCCTTTCAGACGTCCTGACCAGGGCGATAAATACAACCCTAGTTCCAATGGTTCAGTACAATACTTGTAATTGATTTCTTTTTAGTCTTATTCTGTAATTGAGTGCTTCAAATATTGTAAGAGGCTTCTCCGCCTGAAGGAGACATTAGTGAGCTTTTCATCTTCCTTAAATTAATAATCTCCCTTGTTGTAACCAAGTAAATCTTTTATGCCTCTTCCTTTGTTAATTTAGTCTCTTATTTCTTTTATGCAAGTATTGATTCTTATAAAGCTATAAAGTTCGAGGAATGTTCATTTTCCTTTACAGGGTTATTCACCCCCCTCTAGCTGGCCACCTAGAATCCTACAGCAGCCCATAGCTGATCTGGGGTCCTCTACCTGCGTTCGATTGGAGCTGACTTAGTAAATCTCTAGTCGACAACCATGAGACTTTCATGCCGATGGGAATCTCCATCAGTAGGGCCTCCAAAGATTATGTTAACATTTCCCCAGGTGACGTTCCTCCTGTTTTCTTCTTGTCAAATCTGCAAAGGTTCTTTGCCTTTATTCAGGGAATGAGTTTTGCTACCATGTTGTTGCAAAGCATCAATTTGTCAATCGGATATGTTGGAACTAGATGCTAGAGGTCTGCTCGGTTGATGAGCAATTTGAAGGGGTTGCTAACCTTGAAGGCACTAATAAGCCGCTCGGTGAAGCTCCCTGGTATATTGGTAACAGTCATTGGTGTTGTGAGTTTTGGATCTATGACAGGGCTCGTCAATGGATACCCACTTTTAATTGGTGGGCATCCATTGACGGGGCTCAACGAATGAGGTTCGAGCAACTTCTACATGATAGACTATTCTCCCTTCATGAGCTGGTGGATGATTCGGTCGGTGTTCTCTATGGTGTAGAGGGGGTGGAGGGCTCTTGTGCTCAGCTTGAAAGGATGGGGTGGGAGCAGCAACTTCCTTTTTTCGGGTGACTAGGGCTTCTTCAACATTGACATATGAGGACTTTCTCACCAGGGAATGAAAGAAATCCCCATCGATGAGTCCTTGAGAGAAGACACTCACAAGTATTTTGGAGGTGACTAATAGAATATCCATAGTGACTTAATTGAATCGCTTAATGTATGATTTCAACATCTCTTTTGCCCCCTACTTGAGGGTGAACAAGTTCAATGTGGTCTTGTGGTATCTTTGGCTGCTAGCAAAGTGATGGAAGAAGACCGTCTAGAAATATTTGAAGTACGAGATGGAACCCGCTAGGAGCCGATTGAACTACCTTTGTGCCAAGCCCGAGAGTGATGTTAAAAATACTTAACACTTGACACCATTCGTGTACTGATACAGCAGAACGATATTTTCAATCTTGCAGAGATGGTTTCGGGATCGGTTACACCACCATATTCCTCAATCTATCAAGGTCAGAAACGTTTGGCCAACTTATCTTCGAGAATATCCTGAAAGAAGGGAATACTTGGCTACTTGGATGAGTTGCTAGCAACGGATGCTTTACCTCGCTTCGGATCTTGGAAGGTGCATTTCCAGCAGAGGATCCTTGAAACTATTCGGATCCAGTGGAATCTTCTATGGGCATCCAAATCAGAGCTCTTAGGAACTCAGTCAGCTTCACTGGCTTGGATTTTCAGCCAGTAGTTTGTGGTTCCTCGGCTGATGTTGCAGGTGCTTTTGAAGGAGCACTTGCTACTTCTACAAGCGCTTACGCTTTTTAGCCATTATTAGCAAATCAAAGTCTTCTTATGATAAGGTAACAGTTGTGAACTTTCTAACATTATCCATTTTCACGTTTCAAATCAAGCGTATGTTCCCATAGATGACACTAAATTTGATTCCGGCTGAAATCAGTGAATGTTGGACCATCGACGAGATGACTTTGAAGTTGACCACAAGAGGATCTCAAAGGAGAAAAATCTCAAAGTGGGATCACCTACAAGATCACAAGGTGGAGGAAGAGGGAACATTAGTAAGCAGGCCAGAGGTTCCCTAGCGCAGCCATTCCGACGCTCAAGTCAGTGAAGTGGCAAAAGGTGGAAGATGGACAGTAGTAGAAGAATGAAAAATGCGTGTGAAGAAAAAGACGTACTTACACCTGCAAGGGCGAGACTCTTTTATACCTTTATAATCTCTGCATTAATTAAATGTCATATCAATATAAGGGATATGTCAAATCAATGTATCTCTACTGTAGTGTGCAATCTTATCACCCATACATACAAAGATATGATCTCACGTGCTTCTGACAACTTCACGTGCAACATTAATTGTGGAATGAACTCCTAAGTTGAAAGAACCATTGAACTTTATGGGTTGGCCCAAATAGTGGGATAATGGATTAGTAAAAAGGAAGCTCAATCTCTGATCATTGCTGACGGGTCTATTTGTATGTCTGTCCATCTTATAGGGAGTTGATAGGAGTAAAGCCTTATGAGTCAGAGATCCGATCGGGAACCGAATAGAAGAATATAGGGGAGCAGGGTTTCATGATCTTATGAGCTTATCATGAGTATATAGGAGAGCAAAACCCTGTGATCCGATCGAACGAATATAGGAGAGCAAAGTCCCGTGAGGTGGAGATTCGATTAGGAACCAAGCGAGAGAATATAGGGGAGCAAGGCCCCGTGATCCTGTGAGTCGATTGGGAGGATGTAAGGGAGCAAAGCCTCGTAATCTTGTGAGCCGATCGGGAGAATATAGAAAAGCAGAGCCTCGTGAGATGGAGATTTGATCAGATGATGGTCTGACCAACCTTAGACTTAACTGCCATGTTTATCGGAAGATTAACTTTTTGATCATATGTGAAAGTCACCTATATATCCGTCATACCAATACTAATTAAGTGAATTATCATGTAATGATAATAACTTTTTTCTCTAAAAATGTTAGATTTTAAACTTAATTAGTGGACTGATGATTTAACTTGCCTTTTAGAGGCAAAATATATGATGAAAAATCCCTTTATAAAAACTATCACGAATGATCGATACCATCTTTTACTTGTTTTTGATGGATGATGAAGAGGTAATGATGTGAAAATCTACCAACGATGTGTTATTTTTTATAAACCCCCTTTATGGTTAAGTCAGTAGGTAGGGGAGAAAGTGAACAATAGAGTATATATGCAAAATAGAGAGATTAGCCTTTTGTAATGACAAACATGCATAAGTATCTATAGATACAAGTTGAGCGAAATCTACAAAGATCGTGACCATAATTACATAAAAAAATAAGAGAACTTGATGACCATCAATTCTAACCGCCTTCCTAATTTTCGAAATAGTGATCGTGGAGGAACCACGTAGGGATCATGAAACTGAAGAAGACCTGTAGATGAACTACAAATGCAATTACCTACTATGGCGAGAGGTAGTGAGCTTAGGAAACTGTGCTGAAGTAAAGAATTCGAGGAATTAAGTTTAGAATAGAGCTCGGACAATTGAGTTCGGAATAGATCAGAGCTCCAAGAATTAAGCATGCTTAGCCTAGCTGATGGTGTTTGCTTCCAGAAATCTAAAAAATATAGTCCTGTGCACGAAGTTCCCATCAAATTAGGATCTTACCTTGCATTTTTACAATAGAGCTAATTCCCGACCTGAACCCCTTTGTGCAAGACTCTTCTCCAATGAGAAAAACTATCAAACATAAAAATTGCTCAAATGATAAAGACATTGTTTATATAATAACCGGATTGCTCCGGGCCAAGACGAGAATCAAACAAGGGAACAACATCAGAAAACGAGCACACAAAACAGGCCAAGCAGAGCCATCCTTGTGCCTTGCTTCTCGGTCCCTATAGACAGAAGAAAAGAGAAGAGAGAACCATTTTAAGGAAGTTCAACGCCGATTTTGACTAATATTACTGACTTTTTTTTAATGATATTCCTAAGTCATTAATTCATCGGTCAACGTCAAGGACGAGAGACCTTTGAGCACCAAACTGCCAAGCCACCATGGCGAGCACGCAGCCACGGAGCCATCGTGCTCGGTCGTCGTGCTCACAGAGCCCTCTTATTACGAACGAGGTCGATGAGGAGGAAGGAAACGAGACGAGAGCGCTGTATTATTTCTTTCGAAAGAAAGAAAGAAAGAAAGAAAGAAAGAGCAAACTCTGGAGCGCCGGCAACGTGCTGCCACTGAAACGATTGCCATACGGCTCTGTCGCAGTCACTTTTCACCATTTATTTTATTCGCTCCCATTTCTTTGTCGACTCATTTTATATGCCATGATTTAGCGTGCAGCCGATGCCAGAAAGCAGAGCTCTCAGGGCAAAAAAATAATAATAATAAAAAATAATGTATCCCACGAAAAAAGAAAGCAAAAGGCTCGATAGGTAATTGGCCATTGCAATCGGCATCCCACTCTCTTACCTGCACTTCACGGTCTCCAATATGAGGAAAAAAAAACACCATTTAATAGTCAGAATCATACCTTCCTTCACCGACCGTCATGCACACTCCCATCTTCAGATATATACTTTGCTGACTTCACAATCTGCTGCTTACAGGAGAGCAGTAAAGTAAAGAGAAAAGGGAGAGAACGCAGATGCAAAGAACACTGGATCTCAAATAAATATAATAAGAAATGTGAGCGAGGATTGTTTGTACATCTTAACAGAGAACACATGCAGACTGATTGATATCCACGATATACACTGAACCCAATTGGATGTGACAATTTGATTGAAACAGAATGAAACAACCAGACCAAACGTCATTCTATAGAGCAGAGTACTTACGGAGAAAACAGATTGAGTGCTCGCGCTGTATTCACCTGTTCACTTTGCGTCGTCTCTCTGTTTCTACTGCCGTTTGTAAGGGATAATCAAGAGAAGTTGTGAGAGCTTATTGCATGCATCAGTTTGACCCACGTTCGCCGCCGTCTTTCGTTGGCTCAATGGGGATTCTTATTCCATGCACATAACAAATGAATGAATAGCAAAGGATAGGGCTTTCGATCAAGGCAAGAACGGAATGGGGTTTGGGGGTAACAAAACGTATAGTTTATGCTACAGTGCGGGTAACATGGGGGGAACTGGTTGAAGGTACCAAATTTACTGAACCATAGCCAAGAAGGAACTTGCTGCGGCTGCCGCCGTCGTGGTGGTGGTTGCCGCAGTCCCGTTTCCGCCGTTAGGACGCTGAAACTGTATCTTGTACTGTTTCTTACTGTCCTCGTCGTCGTCATCGTCGTCGTCGTCGTCGTCGTCGTCGTCGTCAGCTTGGTCAAGATTTTCGCTGTCAGTCTCGTCGTCCATCTTATCGTAGTCCACATCCACCATCCCTTGTTGCTGCCTTTGTTCCATAATTAGCTCTTTCACAATGTCTTCTGGCTTCAAATGGAAGAATCTAAATGCATCATATACGTATATATATTTTAGAAATATACGATTAAGCGGTACTGAAGCAGTTGCTTACCTTCTTCATTCCTTCCTCGATGAAACTGGGTGTGTGGCCACCATTACTAGTTGGAACTTGTACTGCTCCTCCGGTGTCTGAATTTCCGTCGTTTGTTTTTTCATTCTTTCCGTGATCCTGAGGCGCCGGAGGATGTAATTGTAGGGGTAAGTATTCTTTTGTGGGATTGGTATCTAAATGCTCCTGCTGCTGTTGAGCTGCCAAGCTTCTGCTGCCGCCGGCGGCACTGCCGAATTGCTTCCGGCGGTAAAGAGCGTCCAATTGGTCGAAATAAGGGCAGGTCTTAGAGTCCTCCTGCCGCTTCTTGTTGCTATCCTTCACCTTCTTGAAGTACTTGTTGATGTTCTCCCACTTCTCCTTGCATCTCTTGGAGTTGCGGTTGTAGCCGAGGCGCTGCATTGAGGAGGAGATCTCGTCCCAAAGAGGGCCTTTTGGTCCGGCTTCTTGGTACCTCGATTCAAGTTCACTCCGGAGCTTGATCAGCGCATGGACCTCCGTCTTGGGCCACCTCGACGACGAAGCCGGCGCGTCAAAGCCACCACTTCCTGGCCCGCGGCCTTCTTGCTGCTCAGAGTTAATGGGGGCAAGATGCGATGCCGGGGAGGTCTGAATGGTGATTTCAGTAGAACGTTGCGCGGCTTCATGTTTCTGCAAAGATGGCGGTGGCTGCGGCGGATTCGATGGCGGAGGTGGCGCAGGAGGAGGATTATGTGAAGGGAGAGAAGTTAGAGCTACCACGGAGGTGGCCAGCGGAAGGGTAGTCGCCGACGGTATGGTGGGAAGCGTAATGGACTGGCCGGTGATCTTCTGAAGGTAGGATATAACCGCCGCGTCGCGAGATGCCGCCATGGCGCGCTCCTGAACGAGCAGCTCCTGCTCGCGGCTGAGCCGCGCAATCTCCTGCAGGAGCCATGCCTCTTCTCGCTTCATTCTTTCCTGTTCTCTTTTCTCGATCGCCTCCAGGAAGCGCTGTTGCATGGCCTCCTGCCGCTCCATTACCTGTCTCATCAATCCCTCGAAGAAAGCCATCATTTGCCGCCGAGCCGGTCGGCCAGTACTTCCCCGCTTCCTCTTCCGTTCCTCTGCGTTGCCGCCGGCCTCCGCCATCTCCTCATCCGAGTCGGAGTCCGACGAAGAAGAAAAGGAAGAGTTGGACGAGAAGCTAATTCCGGCCACGGCCGTCGAGCTCGAGAGTCGCTGCTGGCTAATCTCGGGGACGAGCCTCGTCGGCGTGAGGACAAGCGGAGGGGCGGCGGCTGAGATGGGAAACGGTTGAATTCTCGTAGCAGCTGGCGGCGCCGACATGGGAGGCGTAGTAAAGCTAAATGTGGCGGGCGGTTCGGCAGTTATCGGCTGGGCGGCGATGGCAGTGGACGTGGTGGCGTCGCCTCCCCCACTTCTGCCATGGAGAGCCTCGAGCTGGGTGAAGAAGCGGTAGGTCTTCCCGTCCTGGCGGCCGGCACGGCCTTCTTTAGTGCGCTTGTAGTACTTGTGCACGTTCTCAAATTTCTCCTTGCACTTCTTCGAGCTCCTCTTGTATCCCAACTCTGCTAGCTTCCTGACCACCACCACCGCCAACAACCAACCTCAATTACACGGCGAGAAGAACAAATTAAACTATTAGATCTCATTAAACTAAACAGAGAATTAATTAAGAGGAGGAGGAGGAGGAGGGAGAGGAGAGAATTTGATGAGAGTGTGATGCCGGGCGTATATCCAGACAAAGGGTAACCCAGACAAAGAGCACCTACCTGAATCATATGTCGATTATGACCTCAAACAATAAACAATCTCAGGACTAGTGGTGAGAGAAAGGTCAGGAAGCAAACTAAGCATAAAATAAATTCACCTCGATAGCTGCATTAATCAGGAGTATGCATGCGTTTTGTATTACTATTCTCCGTGTCCGAAAAATCTCTCCCACTGTAGTTAGGTTGGGATTGATGAAGCTGTTCCATGGAATTCAGGGAAGAAATAAATGTAAACTTGAAGGAGGAAAAAGCATTGGGAGAGGAATTGAAGGCAATAATAGGGGAAAAGGAAATTCTGATCTTCCTCCTCCTCCTCCTCCTCCTCTCTCTCTATATCTCTCCCTGTGTCGCGTTTAATTTATATATAATATGCCCTTTTTCTTTCTGCTTTCAGGATCCGTTTGAAGCTCTAGTCACACTGCTACAGGCGCTGCTGTGGACTCCGTGGTACGAATTCAAGCATAGATCGGCGCATAGCTACCTGTTTTCTGAGAAATTCTCAAAGTCGTTTGGTTTTTCTTTACATGCGTGAACACAGCTGTTTGAAGTAGATACCAAGGAAACCGTTAAAGAGTCTTTCTCACACCACAATTATGGCAGCAGAGGAAGGAGAATTATAAGGGAGGGAGGGAGGAAGAAGGAGACGGGGTGGGGGAAAAGAGCTAGGAGGTTTTCCGAGCTGCGCGGAAGAATTTGATGGGAGTAATGTTGGTTTGGCTTAATTAACTACCTGGAGATTTCCTCCCAGAGAGGACCCTTGAAGGTGGCGTCCCGGAAGGCAGCGTCCATCTCCGACCTGATCTTGAGCAGCGCCAGCGTCTCCTGCTTAGGCCACCGGCTTCCGGAGGGCCCGCCGCGCTCTGCCTCCTCGTCGTCCAGGAACCCCACAGCTCCTGCTACGGCTGAACCCAGCTCGTCGAAATTGACCGCGCCCGGAGTTGGCGCCGGCGGAGGAGGAGGCCGGGAGCTGATCGGCGAGGGGGTCTCCGCCAGCTGTTGAGCCGCCGGCAGCGGCGGCGGCTGTGTGGACTCGACCAGCCCCTGAGGTCGACTACCCGACATCTCCGCCTGGAATTGTAGGCCTTCTCCTGACTTCTGCTGCATGGTGGGGCGGCCCTGCCTCGGCGATCTCGGCTAGCAACAAAAGGAGCGGGATTGATGAATTCTCCCCTCTTGTTCCTCCTTCCTCCCCTCCCCTTGCGCTGAGTAGGGGGAGAGAAAGAGAAAAAAGAGAGAGAAAGAGAAAGCGCGAGAGAGAGAGAGAGAGAAAGAGAGAGAGGTGGCTGATCGAATGGGGATTGGAGCAATCTGAAATCGTAAAAGGAAATCAGTACATGGAGTGAAAAATAAAAGAAAGAATAAAAAAGTTGGGAGCATGGACAACTGGAAAGAGAGAAAGTATATATGCTGGCTATAAAAACAAAAACAAAAAAAAAAAAAAACACACACACAATATTAGATCTATCCATCCATGTGACATGAGGCCAGGTGAGTCGTTCATCTCAAGTATTTTTCATCTTAGAAGAATTTCATTGCCTCAAAAAATTATTCCTCTAGAAATTACATCATACTCTCATATGGTAATTTATCATTCAAATATCAACTAGGCTATGTCCATGGAGTCATCCTTCCCTCCATCCCTACCGTGTGCGTATGCAACTCAATGAAGTGGGAAACCAGATCAAATGGATGAGTTGGAGAGAGAGAGAAGGAAGATTAATAATAACAGTACAGGCAGACAGGCAGGCAGGCGTTGCAAATATCTTGGAGTAAATAAATTAGAGGTCTCGCTGTCCAGGCACATAAAGCTAGCTTGACCTGTGGTTAACAGCATTAATAATTGGACAATTAAGCGAGAGTTGTCCAATTTATTTGCGCTTTATTATTATTGATTCCCTCGGCTAGCTTACAGTTTGAAATGGGGGCGGGCGGAAGGGAAGGGAGGGGTGTGTCGGGCCCCATCCACGTACACACCCTTCCGCCCTCCATCACCATGGATGAGCTTCATGGAGAATTCAAGTATAGTTTCGGAATTTTCTCCCTTTTTTCCTCTCTTTCAGAATATTGGAACCTCGACCACCTCCCCCTCCCCACTTATCCCTGAATTATTGAATCGTTCGGCACGCAAATACACCAGACAGTGTTCTAGACGCACTGTCCGTAATTTACCGATCGATCCAGTTTAATCTCGCATATGTATTATTGTTGTTACCTGCAGGGAAAGGGAAAAGACAAAAGAAGTAGATTAGGGGGGACAAGAACACATTGTGACAGGCGTGAAGGGGCCCCCACCGGAGTAGGGTAGAACGTGACGGGCGATTATCGCGGATCCCACAGTGCGAACTATTGAAAAATAATATTTTTTTATTTTTTGTTTTTAATTTTTAAAAATAAATCAAAATAAAACACCCGCCAACCTCCACCGAATTAGGCTTTAATTGCTTGCGAGAAAGGGAAATGGCGATGATCTTGAGCTAATGAGGGTGCTGTATTACCGTGAGATATAAAGAATAATGGGAACAGTGGATTCCAGTTAAGCAGAGGAATCTGTTGTTCATGTGCCACACGACTCCCTCTTCCCCACGACGACAGCGACTGATCGTGACTTGTAATCACGATTAAGCCTTAATAGGATGGGAAAAAAGGAGATGAGAGCTCACCGTAACGCTGGGTTAATGATAATAATTGGTGATAATAAATATATATATATATATATATATATAACGTTGCCAGTATTGTCTATGTGCTTTGGTTGAATATGAGAAAGCTTGTGAATAAGAAGGAGGAGGAGGACGGAGTTATTACGGTGGGGTCGGAGGGACCCCACGGCACCTGTCTGCTCTAACCTCTCCTCCACTTTGTTTTTTTTTTTGTTTTTTCTTTTTCTTCTTATGTTTTTTTTTTCTTTGTTTTTTTAGGAAAAAGAAATTTATTTATATTTTAAAATGTTATTATTTTGATTTTTAAGTAACACACATGATGGGGGAGATCCTGTCAGTAATTTTTGATTTTTTGGATCCTTTCCGTAATTCACACATCGGATCACGATCAAAATCTGATTAAAATTAGCTGTGTTTTTTCTTGGATTCACCTTCTCATCAAAGTTGTAGTTTGGGTCGAGTCAGGCCGCTAGAGATAGCCGGCGGTGGGTGGGTCGCCCCCATGCTCGGTGCCATACAGTTCGCCCATCATCAACGACCTCTGGCCGCCTGACTCGATCCAAACTATAACCTGGATGAAAAGGTGAATTTAGGGAAATCGTAGCTAATTTTGGCTGAATTCTAACCGTGATCCGATGTGTAAATTATGAAAAGGGCTAGAAAGAGATTAGGAATTACGGACCAAAGAATAATCTGAACTCCATAAATAATCCAACAACAACTAAGCATTATCTTACTAGTTGGATATCAACTATATGGAGTATTTTTCGCCATTAGACTCAATTTCCTACTATATCATTATCTATATTTAAATAAATTTTATTTTATTATTGCTAACTAAGTTTTTTTTAGTCTTCCTCTTTTCTCGTTTGATGTACATATTTATAGAAGATTAGTGGTTGTTTAAGTATATATTTGTATTATCTTAAACATGTCTTTCGAAGTTTTTTCTCTATATGTAACCCTAATTTTTTTTCTCTAATATTTTTTTTTATTATCCTGTCCATCCTCGTATATTCATTCATCCATCATAATATTCTTATCTTTACAACTCTTATCTTCTACACATGCACTCGAATCATAGCACAATATTCAGTTACATATAACGTAATAAGTCTATCTGTCATTTTATAGAACTTTTTTTTACGATCACATAGAATATTCGATACTTTTCTTCATTTCAACCATCCTAATTGTATTATATATAAGATATTTCTCTCAATCTCTTTATCTTTTTATTAAAAAAATTCTAAATATATAACTCTCAGTTTCAGACAACTCGTTATCTTTTATCTTAATAATTATCTCATTATATCTTATTATATTCATTTTATTTTTTTGAAAAAAAATACCAAAAAATACCAATAACTCTTAGTGATTGTAGTCCAATAATTAATATATAATTGAAAGTAGTTGTCCTAAAATTAGGGAAAAGGAGAATGATTTAATGGACAATTTAAGGGTGGAACAAAAATGAAATTTGAATTAGTTCATTTCCTCTATGGTTCGATAGACAAAAAATGAATGAAAAGATCCATTTTAAGGAGTGATTTATTCCATTCTATCCATTCATAGCTAGCTTTAAGAGGCATAAATTTTCTTTTCATGTCTATCAAATATTAACATATATCGAAAAAATATTTTAGTATATATGATAGGACTGAAGTAGGCAAACTAATTAGTCAGGTGAGTTAGTCAAACCAACTAGGTTAGACTGAGAGGATTGAGCGCCAACAATCAAATTGGACAAATGGTTGGGTGGGCTAGTTAAAATGAATATGACAAGCTGAGCATGCGCAAATCAACCACTGACATTTAAAAAAAGGGCATCTCTAGTGGCAAGTTACAATGACATTTACTATAGTTTCAAGTTACATTATGAGTGATTATCACAAAATGGTTTCCTTTACAATATGAGATTGATTATTTAGGCATTTATGAGGGACCTATTATGATTGAATTGCTTTTACAAAATTTCGAAGTATTGTGGGTTGATTTTGGCATTTAAGATGATGCATTGTATGTTGCCATAGATTCAACTTATACAACAATGTAACTCTAGCTAGTGCTATATTTTACATTCCCTAGTTGTCTATTGTCCTCTCTTCATTGATGCCCTCTGGTCATCTTTTCTTACACACCATACATATCTATAGTTGCCCTCTCTCTCCGGGTCTGATTTGACCATAGTTTGGTAGAATGATATCTTGTGTTTGAACAATATATGTGTTTTGAGCAATATATTGTCTAACACAATCAATAGAATGCAAGACTATCAATCTTATGGTCACAAGTTTGAGCCTAGTAAAATAAATATGTTAAAAAATAATATCAAGTATAGGTTAAGAAATAGGTTAAGGTTGATAAAATCTATATATTTTTTTGTTGGGAATACAATCAAATACATAAAAAAGATTCTACTAGTATAAGGCATTTTCGATACAACCTAAAATTAAAATCATAAAGATTTAAGTCTAAAGTGGACAATATAATATCATTATAAAAATACGTGAATTATTTTGGTCCTAACAAATAGCATAAGAGTCATGATTTAAATCAGATGTCACATGAGGTGGTCTTAAATGAGGTTGAGGAGAGACCAAGAGCGGTCAAGAGTAATCAGATACTTGAGGGGAGGCTTGGAGCAGCTTAAGAGTGATCGGATGTAGTGGCGGATCTAGGAATTCAAACAGGGGCTATTTTTGCACGGAACAAGGGACTATATCCTCCATCTCCACCGTAATGGTGGTCCTTCCTTTGAATGGAGGATTGTTTAGAATATAATAAAAGTCTCACATTAAAAATATATAGAAAAGATCATGATTTTTAAAGATAAAAATATCTTCATTGGTATGAGATCTTTTGGGTAGAGTCAAAAAATAAATTCATGAGGACTTAGACTTAAAGTGGACTATACCATTGTAGAGATGTATGAATTCTTTTGGTCCTAATAATTTTTAATCAAGATTGATCAAACACTTAGTTGACAATAAGTCTATGTGGGTTAGATCAAGAGAGTTGAAGTCTAGACAAATTAAGAGTGACTGTATTCTTAGTAGATATTGAAATTTTAAAAGAGTGAACTATAGTCAAATCCTAAAAGTGTACTCTAGCCAAAGGAAGGTTTTAGTGAATCAAGATTGGCTTGAAGTTGGGCAAGTAGAGATTCTACTAGGTCAAAGTTGAACTAAGATTAGATAAGCACAATGTCCTAGTAGATTGAGATTAGTTAGATACTAGGCATACTAAAGTATATCTTTAAGATTGAAAAAAGAAGACCATGCTATTGTTAAAGTTGTTTTTTCAAATACACTATTCAATAGATAGAAGATCAAATAATGTATGAAAATTTTCAATTCTTAGTGACAATGAACAACTTTGATCTTAAAAGGTTATTGGTCCATTTTTCACTAGAGGAAACATCCCTATACGTCATAGCTGAAACTCGAACCTTAGATTCCTTGGTTATCCATTGGAGGGTCAAGCATTGCTCCATTACTCCAACAACTTATAGAAGATACTAAAAGTTGTGAATCAAAATCATTTTGTGCAATCACATTTGCTAGCTTACATCAAGGGAACTTTTCTTGGTATGAATTTGTAAACTAAACGAATCTTTATACAACCTTAGTTATGGATATATTTTATAAGTTTTTGATACTCCAGACACATAGACATACACACAACTATATGGTACCTACTTACGTGAAGGTTGATATTTTAATTTATATTTTATCGCTTTTCAAATATTACTTTTGTACACGTCATATGCTTACTAGAATAAAAGATAAAAGCATCCCTTCAAAATGTTAAATAGAGAACTTAGTCGCCCCGAATCCATTCCTTTGATTAGATTCCTATACTAGTTGAAGGAAAAAAGTTTCTTTCCCTTATTTCTTAAAAAAAAAAGGATGTTATTTCTTTCTTCAAAATTTGAGAGAATATAGATGTTTGACAATGATCAATTCCGTGAGGGGTTAAAAGGAACAAATTAGGTTCGATAGAGGAGGGGAAAAAATGGAAGGTTGAGAATGAAAATAATTTCGTTACGTGCCGGAGAAATGGCACACGGGTCGTCCGATTTGGATCGGATGGTGTGGCTTTGAGGTATCAATTCATGGGGGACCGAATAAATGTTAAGATGATGTGGTGGGGATGGCCATATTTCGTGTCTGATGGTATAAATTAGCGATAGAATTGGGCATGTCGGGTTGGCCTTTTATGGACCACAACCTAATCATATTAGTTAAAGCAGACGAGGTGAATGTGGACCAATTGGCACGTAAATATGAACAAGAATCAATGGATCACTGTGGGAGAACGGCATTATGACGAGGACTGATTAGCAAGTTTTTGTCCAAAAAATCACAAAAGAAAAGGTTGGGAAATGTGATCGATACGGATGTCAATTTTTGTTAGGAATCATATAATTAATTGTGTGGAACAAGCAAGTTCAATAAGTTGGGGCGGTCAAGCTAGACGAACCGTCAAGGTGGTCGGTCGATGAGTCGGTCGAATTTAGTTGTTTCGCCGATAGAATTCTATATCTCAGGTGAATTGTCATCTCTTTTTAGTGATCGTTGTGAGAAAGAAGCCAAGAAGTTATTACATAAGAGGACCTGTCTCAATCATTTAAAGGTCTTTGATGGTGAAAAGGAAAAGGGGAGCTTATATATAGCAGTAACGGGGCATTTAAAGTCGGACTTAGACAAAAGGGTAAAGGTATAATGATAGAGATAAATAAACGAGAGGGACCGCAGTAAAAGTTTTGAAGGAAAAAAAAAAGTGAAGGCCTTGATGGTGCGCAGCAACACAACACATGAAGGCATCATGGAATTACATTGTGTTGCCCATTTATACTCTAGATTTTATAAGTTCAGCTCGACTCGACTCGATTTAACTATATTTAAACTCGTGTCTAAAGAATAGGGCATTTATCTCTATGGGAATTTTGATGGATAGTGAGTGAAGAATGTATGTAGTCTACAAGATGGATATCGAATATTAGTAATGGTACTACGTGAGCAAATAGAAGTTACTTTTTGATATAGCACGCATACATATTGAGAAAATTCTTGATTATTAGAAGATCAATATATACATTAAAAATCCCAATTGCATTGTAAGGAAGATGAATATTTAAGTGCGTGTGGTCACCCTCAACATGAAGTAAGCAAATTTCTTCCAAGGCGCCTCCTTATCTTCATAAAACCAAGATTTCATACTTAAAACCATATTCACGAGATCAGTTATATACACACATAAAATTAACTATATGGAAACTGATCAGTAATATTTGTTCTATAAATTGTTACTACTTTTATCAGAAATTGTTCAGTAAGTATTTGTAAACTGTTCAGTAAATCGTTCACTTCTCGGCGCATCTTCTTTTATTTCCTTCCATCGATGCGCTTGCTCGACGCACATTCGGATGCCGCCCGTCTCGGCGATCCAATTATTCATTCATTGAAGAAGGCAGTTGGGGGTAAGAAGCGCAGTAATGGAGGCGATCGATTACCACAGCCATGGTGGACGGCGTTAATTACGCTCGCCCCACGCCCATGCGCATGAGTGTAGAAGAAGCCAAGGCGACGGATTCAATCAGCAGTAACGTTAGGTGGGAGGAGAGCACTGGATCATGCTTGAATTGAGCTGCAGCGAGAAGATGGGGATGGTAGGCCAACTCTGGCAGGCGGACATGAAAGTACAGAGCCACACTGGAAGAAGGATGATTGGGATCGGATTGCACAGCGGCCATGGAAGAAGCAAGTACAAGACTATGTATATATGCCCTCCTTGGTGAGCTACCTGAGCTGTTTGATTTAGTGCCCGAATGAATGATCGAACGCGAATACAACAAATTAATTATCGTCTTCGGGCCATTAAATGGTTTGGCAACACTAGTCAAAGTAAATTTGATAAGATCTCAAAACCGAATGTTACATTTATTTGTCATTTTAAAGTTTTCTCCAACGTTCATTTTAAAAATCCATTCAAAACAGAGTATCTTATCGAATTGTATTTAGCGTTATCAACTTTACTCGGCGAGAAGAAACGAGGAGAACTCGAAAGGCGAAAGGAGAATTCCAGCTCAAAAATTTGCAAACGAACAAATCCCCTACTATCACAAGACAGGTACAAAATCCATTTTGCAAAGGTAAACAAGAAATGGATAATGGGAAAAAAAACTTCTGATCTGGAACAGATAAACATTACAATTTTGTTTTTGAAAATTAAGAAAAAAACTGTCAATCTGAAAGAAACAGATTAAAAAGCCCATCACTGCTGCATGGATAAATGTCAGAAAAGGAGTGCGATGTTGACCAGGGCCACAAAAATCTTCAACTGATTTGCCATGCTAGGCTGGATAAACTGCAAATTGGTTTACCTGCTTAAGGAAAATTATAAATAGTTGGACAGATTTTGATGTGGGCCTAGTTCTTGCGAGTGTCAACATTCAGTCAGTAAACAGTTCAACTTCTCTCGAATCTTAGAAACTTCGCTAGCATCTATAACCATGGCCAGCCCCTTCTCCTTGTAGTTCTTCATCTGTAGTATAGAACAAACTTTTTGTATCTGTCATCACAAAATGGAGCAATATAAAACCTTCTTACTTAACCTTTAAAATTTTAATAGACTTAGATGATAAGACACTTGAAATACTAAAAGAGCAAAGTTTATTAAATTTGCTTTTCTTTGTCAGAAATGCATTATGTGATATTAACTGATTGCTAGGTATCATAAGATAAAGTGGCAATGCTAATATGGAATATAGAGTAGCATATATCCACCAAATGCCAGTAACATATAGAACATTGAAAACATTTTCATATTGTTAAATGCTTAGTAAGAAACGAGTAATGGTTCAATGCAACTAAACACCATGCATACCTTACTGGGGGGCAGCCTCACAGCACGCAATGCAAAAGTAAATGAATCGAGAGAGAAAGAATGTGAGAGATTTTGGCAGTAAACTTTGCAATTTAACTTACTGCCATAGTACCTCTCGAAAAATCTCATCCTCTGGCTTGGTATATATTATAGAGTCGCTAAAATCATCATCACCCTTCAAGTTTGCCTTGCTTTGGTTGATGGTTTTGCTCTGAGGTTGAGAACAAAAAAAGAAGCTAAAAATCATTCTGGAAATGGCATGAAATAAAACATATGGCTATTGAGAAGATCCAAAGAAAATAGTGGCTTGTGTACACTTGTGAGGCATCTCTAACAATGACCGTAGCTGTTACTACTTCATGAGAAAAAACACACTAACTATTCTTTATCTTGGCTACAATTATTGACGACCAACCACCAAAAATGATAATGCAAACTAACACGACAATCAATCTTTATATTCAAAAATAAGGCAATCAATCTACCTCAAAAATTCTAGTAACCAACACATAATACTTGAAACAGAAGGAGTCCCTAAGCTCCTGCATTGGCTGAAGGAAACAAGTAGAAGTATAAATAACAAAAAGACAAATGTAATTTTAAAGATATTTTAAACAATGTACAGCCGTTTGTTACTTAACCTCATCTTCAGTTGCCCATGATATCTCATCAAACAATGCATCATACAATGGAGGCACTAACTGGTAGGGGCAGTTGACAAAGCGTTGAGAAACTAAAAGGCCCACATCACCTGCTTGTCGTTCCAAATATGTCTTCAGCTTTTTCTTTGTGGTTTCCTCAGTACATGCTTCAAGCAAGAACTCTGGGAGTTCCTTAATGCATCTGTGATGTTGGGAATAATAAAACTTCAGATTGCAGTACAAAAAATGAGCAAAGCAAAAGGTAGCATAGGTTTACTAAATATGACCTGGTATCTTTGCAGATTAAGAGCAGTGATAACACCAAAAGGTCCTGCATCATCATCATCATCGTCGTCTGTATGTCCTACTTCATCTTGCTCATCCAATTTGACAACTGTACCATCAGTCGTCTGCTCCAAGATCAAATCCACAAAACCACTGAGGTCCCATGGCTTGTTGTCGAGGTAATTGTGAAGAAGGAGCTTCACCCCACTGAAATCCCCCAGCTTGGGGTCAAAGAACCCAAAATCTGCATGTACCATGTCAACCTTTCCAAGCACAGACAATATCAAGTGTTAGCTCCAAATCATAATAAATTAGGATGTAAAACATGCAGAAGCAGTTCTCTTACTTCTTGTTCCTCGACTTCATCTACTACTTCCAATTTGACATGTTAAAGACATTTAGTGGGATTTGGCTCAGGAACGGAGTCTTAGAAAATGAGATGATGTCAGAAAAAAAAATGGAAAAGACAGAGAGGGAAGAAGTAACAAAACCTGGTGATTTAGTGAAGGCGGAAAGCGAATAAGCAGGGGCAGAGCGGCTGAATAAAATAGTACGAGCAAAGGAAGAGAATCCAAGAAAGGGACGGAGAATTGGAACACCATGCCGCTTAGAAGGTCGTTGGTGGTTCATGTGTTTCCTCAATAGTGTAACCATGAGTTTTCCTGAGTTGAGCACTAAATATCACTAAAAAATTTCAATACAAAATATGCATACTTCTAGAGTCATATATATAGATATATATATACCTGAACTTATTGCCCAGAAATTTTCATGACAGTTTGAAATCAAAGAGTATTATTTACAAATTTAAAACAAAGCAGTGAGAAAGAGAAAAAGGGATTATTTAATTCCTTTAAGTATTATTTTTCCAAGATTCTTGAAGGACGAATCACCGGACAGCCGGAGGCGATGTTTGTTAGTATTAGCCCTAGTATCAATTATGAGATGATTGTAAAGGGCTCATTTTGTATCATATATCATTATTAATAAAAGACAAAGTTGGTTATTATATTTATTTCAGTTCAGTGCCAATTGAATAAGTATAATAATGTCCTTGGGTAGTAGGTTATTATCTATAGTATATCAATTGGTTGAATTGATAGTGAGATATTGTAGAGAACATTACTCTTAACTATTCCTAGTCGAGCATTAATATACAAGGACAATATTAATGCATTGAGACTAGCATGTAGGTCAACGGATGACTTGATCTCACAAATCATGGATATGAGATATCAGATTGACATATGGGTATATATTAGAGAATATATACTGAATGACCTGCCATGAGAATGTTTTATGGATCGTTATATGAGTATCATAAACATTCTCATGTGACTATTGGTATAAATAGTCCTTAGACCTGAAGTCACTACGGTTCCCTACATAAGGAGTTGTGTACTTTGGTATCGGCAAACGTCACCTGTAACAAGGTGGACAATAAAGTTGATCACTGGGTATACAATGAATTATGCGGAGGGATGTGAGTGATGTAGATGGGATCTATCCCTTCCATATGACGGAAGCGATATCTGTGGGCCCCTTGATTAGTAGAACACAAAGAAAGCATGGTCATGCTCAAATGAGTCAATATGAGATATTGAGCTTATTTGATTGAGTGTGTCTACTTAGAGATCAAGAAACACAAAGGTTGATAAGAGGATGACACGGTCTATGCCTCATTGATCAATCTAGATATCAAGGATAGAGGGACCAAGTTATACAAGATAATAGCCACGGACAGGTTAGGTCGGATCTTGACCTTCTCGTCACTTGGGTAACAATGATGTCTTGCTAGATGTCACTCATTGCTTATATATCTAAATGTTGATTTGGGTACATTGTCAACATTACGAGAACCTATTGGGTCACACACAAAGAATAAGTAGATTTGGAGATGGGTTCATATGATGAATCATTGGATTAAGTCTTATCCGAATTGGACTTATTGAGTTAGACTCAATTGGATCTAATTGTTGGATTAAGTCCAATTCAAACTAGACTCAAGGAGTCAATTCAAATTAATGAAATGTGATTCATTGAATTTGAATTGTATGAGATTAATTGAGTAAGACTCGATTGAATTAGACTTGAGTTAGACTCAAGTGAATTAGACTTGAGTTAGACTCAAGTGAGGATTAATGAGACATTCATTGAACTTCGAAATTTCATGATACATTTGATGCAATTTTCGAAATTGAAATGAGGAGTTATTTGAAATGAGGAGTTACAAGTGTGTGGTCCTTAATGGAGTGTAAATGCTCATTAAGGCTATTAATGCTAATTAAGTGTTTCCATTTGATGAAAATACTTAAGTGTTTTTCTCTTCATTTTTGGCTTAATTCTCTTCATTCTCATTGCTCCTCTCCTCTTGGCCGAAATCCACTCCATAGGTTGCTAGCACAACCTTTCTCCATCTTGTGAGTTTGTGAGACAAACGAACACTTGTTCGTGTGGATACAGTAGAGGCGCGAACGCGAGATCGTGCTGTGATCCGAGCTGTCGGGAGTCCGTGAGCACGCTACAAAGGTATAATCTCTCATGTTCCTATGTAAACTTAGTATATTTTTCTTCTCCCTTCGCATGGATCTTCTGGAGGAAATAGGTTTTTCTGCTGCGCGTTTGCATGTTTAGCAACCTATTTCCTTTCAATGTTGACACGAGTTGCTGAGTGTTATGAGAAGGGAGTCTGCCAAAGAATATGTCAAACCTAAGAGGGAGAAAAAGGAGAAGAAGAGAGTTAGAATGATAGCCAAGGGTGCCCCAGCGTTGCCACCCTGAAGCTCAACTAAGTTTCGGCAGGAGATGTGGAGAAAACAGAGAGGATGAACAACAATGTACATATGAAATGGTGAATAGATGGAAAAGCATACCTCCGTCTACATGCGCGAACGCCTTTATGACACTACCGCTGAATATCTATCTCTCTCCTATGTATTAATTGTGTATTAATTATTAATGTGACACATCATATTGCGATAAAGGGAATATTTCATCGTAACTACCAGTATCATGTGAGTCATAATACGGGAGATGATACCCCACGTGCTTTGTCAAACCACATGTTGTATCAGCGTAGGCACTATTCTCTATGGTGGGCTAGCCCATAAGGCCCTTAGGTTGTGTGACAATTGGGCTGGAGGTCGGGGCCTATTAAGTGGAAGAGTGTCGGACCATCAAGTTTAAGTGGAGATGAGCAGGGCAAGCTAAGTCGGTGCAAGTGGTGCTCCCCCGATCAGTTGAACCGACTGGAGAATAGTGAAGCGCTTCGCTCAGTAAGACCGACCGAGAGTAGCGGAGCGCACCCGATCAGTGGGACTGACCGGGGGGAAGCGGAATGCATCCGATCAGTGGGATTGACCCGAGAGGAGCGGACCGCATCTGATCAGCTCTTCCGATCGAGAAGTGGAGCGCGCCCAATTAATAGGCCCAACCGGTGTGAGAGGAGCGCACCTGATCTGTGGGACCAATCGAGGCTAAGAGGAGCAAGCCCGATCTGTGGGACCAACCAGGGCTGAGAGGCAAAGCTCGTCCGATTGGGTTAAAGAGGGTTATCGGAGCGGATCTACCCTACATTGATTATCTTGACCTTGACTTCCACCTAAGCATGATGCTTGACCCTTGGGGATGCGTGGAAGCTTCCCATATCGTATCAATTATCATAAGGTTCTCAGGTAAAAGTTATAAAACATGAAGCTACAAGTATCAACATTAAGAACTATCATAGTATGGAAGGTCAAGTAAATTTTAAAAAGAGCAATTCAGAATATCCATTTTAATTTTTAAAACAATCCTTCTCATCTTAATTATGAATATGAAATAATATCATTTACCCTCTAGTGAGGGGGAGCCTTGTGCAACAGTAAAATTGTCGTATGGGTTCGAGTATCGGAAATAACCTATTGCAAGTAGGGTAGGACTGCGTACAATAGACCCTTCTCCGGAATCTCACATTGGGAGGGGGAGCTTCGTGTATCAAGCTACCCAATGTGGAGGGTAAGGGACCCCATGTAGAGGGGTGTACAGCCCCCCCCCCCTTTTCTGGGGGATGCCGCCATCATCTCCTTTGCTTCCTCCTCCATCGCCACCGACCACACTCCATCGTCGCACCTCTTCCTCATGCCACGCGCCCCTCCCACTCCGCCGCCTCCACCGGCCTTCACTACCCCCTTCTCCCTTTGCACGCCCAACTGCTGACGTTGCTCTATGGTCCACGCGAGCAACCGATTCTACCATCCCTCTCCTTCCCCAACGTCGTTGCGACCTCCAGCATTGCCTGGGTCGCCTACGACAAACGCCTCCTCCCTTGCCGCCTCAGTCAAGCACCTCCTCGCCTCTGTCGCCACCTCTCAGAGCAACATCGCGCCCCCGCCGAAACTCCGCCTCCCGCCTGCTCTCCCTCTCTTAGCATGCGCCTGCCACGTTTTTGTTGTCGTTTCCGCCAGATCGTCGTCTCTCACCTGTTCTCCCTCACAGAGTCTCCCTCTCCATCACACAATCTTCTACCGATCTCTTGCCAAAGCTCTGTCCCTCTCTTGCCCCAACACCATCACTAGTCGTTGCCCCATCCATGCTGCCAGCGACAATGGCAGCGGCCACAAATTGCCTTCGTCGACGCCTCTTGATGTTGTCATCGGCCGCCGCCTTGTCCTTCACGTTGCCGTATTCGTTGCCACTTTGAGCAGCTAGCAAACTAGCAACATGCACGACCCTCCTTTTTCCCCACCGTGAGCAGATCATCAGCTTTGTCATCCCCATGCGTTGGATCGTCCATTCCCTGTTCCTTCACCGCGAGCATTATTCGCGAGACATTACCATGAGCAGCTCCAACCCCGTCAACCACTGTGGTCGTCCTTGTTTTCCTCTCTCATACCGATCCAACACTCCATTCGGCCCCCCCGACCTAGCTCTCCGCCCGACCCAGCCGATCAAGCTCTCATCTTCTCTCCAGTCGGCCCCACCAACCCATCTCTGTGCCCGGCCCTGCCGACCGGGCTCTCATCTTCTCTACCCCGCCAACTAAGCACACAGCTCATTTCCGATCAGCTCCCCGTTCAAATGCTCCGACTCACCTCCACTCCAATCTGACGTCCCTTCGCAAGTCAAGCCCTCCGATCCATTCATCCCAGCTAGTCAATAGCACGTGGAACAACACATGGGTTGTCAGAACTCGTGGAGCAACATGGTCGACATAGCGTGATCCCCCACGATCTCTTACCGCACAAGACATGAGTGATGTGACCCTCAAATATAGTGATGAGACACTTTCATTACTGTAGATGTGACATCTCACTCCTTTATGTTATAAAAGGCGTCCACTCTCACAGATAGAGATGCGCGCACACACATATAGGCATTACTCTCCTGCACTGCATTGTTCTTCTTCTCCATTTTCTCCCTCGTCAAAAACTAACTTAAGCGTTGGAATAGATAAGCCAAGGCACCCACAGCCTCCATTCTGGCCCTCCTTCGCTCTTCTACTCCTTGCAAGTTCTCCAGACGATTCGGTCGCCTTTGCAGCACAATGACTCCCTTCTTCAGCTTTGCAGGCATCTCTAGTGGCCTCACCCTCCTCCAACTCACCACAACTTTGTCAACATAGAAGATAGCTCACTGGTGGCTCACCCGTCGACGACTCAAAGCAGGATCACTGTCGTTTATTATTTACCCTCTAGTGGTTTAATTATTTTAAAACTCATTTTACTATTTTAAATATCATTTTAATCTTATTTTTGAAAACAAGTATACAAGCATATATATAATCCAATTTATCTATTTAATTATGTACAAGGACAAATATATGGAAGTCAAAGGATAGATGGACCCACCTCTATTTATAGTAAAAGCTTCGAATCTCGATAGGTCACCGAGCCCCACTCGAACTTATATCTATAAATATAATACGAAAATAACTCAAATACTCAAAATGCTATGGGGTAACATCGTAACACTACAAATCAAATCTTGATTCTGCTATCTTGATATAATTTCAATTAATACATGACACCTATCAATACTATCCAATCACAAATTTATTTAACCTACCTAAATAAAACAAAATGTATACCTTCGGCCAAAGGATGACAAAAGTGTTTTGTGAATACAAAATGCTTTGCTCGAGTGGAATTGAAGATGAAAAGTTAGGAATAAAAGATTGTTGTTGTTGGGTTGTCAAAGAAGATGAAGGAAAAGGGCAACCCGGTGCACGAAGCTCCCGCTATGCGGAGTTCCGAGGAAGAATCCATTGTACACAGTCTTACCTTGCTTTTTGCAAGAGACTTTCCAGGATTCGAACCCGTGACCTTTTGATCACAAAACAATAACTTTATCGTTGCGCCAAGGTCCCCTTCTCAAAGAAGATGAAGGAAAGAAAAAAGCCCCAACATTTATTTTGTCTAGCTTTTCTTTTCTTCTCCCTAATTCCAGCTACAGCATTTTTTTTTCTTTCCTTCATCTTCTCTGAAGAAAAGAAAAAAAAAAATGTTGTAGCTGGAATTAGGGAGAAGAAAAGAAAAGCTAGACAAAATAAATGTTGGGGCTTCTTGTTATGGGTTGTAAAAACTACTATAATGACTTATTCTTCCCACTATTGGCTGAAGAAGAGAAACAAAGCAAATCAAAAAAAAAAAAAAAAAAAAGTAGAACAACAGGAAATACTACTGGTTTGCTTGAACTGGCCAAGGAAAAGAAAAATAAACAACAAAAATCTCACTCTCTTTTCCGGCGGTCTCGGCTAGGCTAGCTTCGGCGACAAGAAAAGGGCAAAACAATGGCTGCTCTGGTTGGAGAAGAAGAAAGACAACCACTAGGGTTGCTATTGATCAGCTAGAAAAAGAAAAAAAATATCAAGGTTGCTGTTGTTAGAGAAGAGGGAGAAGAGAGCATCCACTAGGCTGCGGTTGGGAAAATAGAGAAAAGAAAGAAAAGGAGAAAAAGAAGAGAAAAGGGAGGTGAGTGGAGGAGCGTGACTGCATGAGGTGGTGGGAGTGGGACTGATGTGCACGTGGAAGAGAAAATGGTAAAAGAGAGGAGAGATAGATTTTCTCAACACCCTAACCTATTTAAAATTTAATTCAGCTATACAAAATCAAATCCAAATCAATGTCTATTTAAACCCATATAATCCTTATTTCTATATGTATCCAATGAATTTAATTCAAACCCAATCTAATTTTAATCCTATGCACTCATTTCATATTCAATGATTTAATTTATCTAGCTCCCGGGGCAATATTGTAGCAACAGAGCATCTACTCAGTTTCCAGACATCTAAGGATTAAATACCACCTTCGGTAAATTGACATATGAATTTCTCTTAATGGTCGGTTGACCTAAGAACGTTGGGTTGATGGACTACCCACTGCAAACGCTTCCCTATTTATCCTTTGTCAGTGGAAAATTTCCATGAAGTTAGGCCGATCACCCTAGGATTAGTCGGCGTAAGCCGGACACCTGGTGCCAACCATAAAAAAAAATGATTTAATTCATCTATTTTTTTATTGATTAAAGATTTTAATAAAAAATTAAATTTAATAATTTTTTCTTTTATAAAAAATCAATACTTAATAAAGTAAGCACAAATATGCAAAATTGATAAAAAGGGAGCATAAAAATATGATAAGATTTATCAACAGTTAAGTTCGCAAGAATGTATCATACTCATCGATTAGATGACGAAATGAAAATAGGCAAAACTCCAGTCATATATTATTATTAATATGCAACAACTACAGCACAAATTAAAAACAATGGAATGACTAAATCTAAAAGCCGTGCATATACAAAAAGACCACTATGAGAATACAATCTGCTATTGCAATCCACTAATCAATGAACGTGTTTGAACTTATCTAATGAACGTAAACCCCTGTACTCTCTCATTTTGTAGTAGAAAGTGGTGTTAGGATGGCCTCTAACACGTGCACAACTACTGAAGGTGGTCCGAGCACATTATGTCCAACATATCACACTTGTTTCTTGGCCAATGCACTATTGAGGTGAAAAGATCGATATAATTTAATGGGTCAAAGGCCTCATCTGTAGTAAAATTAACATGAAAGTTAAACCTCAACCACAATAGTTGTCATCCAATAAATGCCTCATTTGCATATAGACCATCCATTATTAGTGTTATGTTAGGTTATGTTTTAAGATCATCATATCTTATCCTTCAACCATAAGCTTAACTACTTGCCTATATAGATGTATCTAACTCTAACTACAATAAAAACTGCATCACATTGTCCATCCAAAAAAACTTATTTGATTAAATTATTGTATGTTAAACCATATGGGGGGAAAACTACATAATAACCTAAATGAAGATCTATAGCTACACAAATAAAGTCTAGTATGGTATAAGATATAAGATGTTATTATCATATAACTACATGAATATACATCATCAAATCTGATGTTAGCAAATCATTAAAAATTAATATTATGCATAAAGAAAGTAATAGAAATACAAAGACATTAGAACATCTCAGATAGATAGCACACATACAAATAGAACAGCAAAACAAATTGGGTTCTTCATATGGTATGGTACATCGTGTCCAACCCCCAAGACAATATGTTTTGGATAACTATCTACGATCGCCCTCTTCACTACATCCACAAGCCAACTCAAACCTTGAAGTTACCACATTATTCATAATTCCCAATTAAAACAACTCAAACCTCATTCAACAATTTAATTTATCTATTTGACCAAATTATCCTCAAGCATAACCTCAAGCCAAGCAATTACAAACTGGAATCAATTCTCCAAACCAAAGCCCCCTCAGTATCCCCTACTAATTTCATCATAGTCAATCATTTAAGAACAATAAAATGATTGTCCCTAGTAATCATATTCACACTGTTACACTCTAGATAATCCTCCACAATAATTCATTTTGATCTGTCCTTATCAATAGCATTTCTAATTTCCACAAAAAAATTTATTATCTTTGATTACCTCTAGAACCTCAATCATCCCTTTAGTGGAATACAAATTAATATCATTCTCATCAAACTCAATTCAATGTCATCGAGATTAAATTGTTGCTCTTCAACATCATCAAGCACACCTACACCTCCAAACGCAAATATTACAGATGCCACCCACAACAAAGCAACATGGAATAAGAGACTACACTACCTCAATCCAAAGAGGCACTTTCCAAATTAAAAAGTTCTCAATCGATCCTTAATCGATTGCTTCGAGAAACAATCTGCAATTGATTACCAAGTCAACAGCCGGCAGCAGCGGCAGCTTCGATAACCAGTCGCAGCGGCCGTATGGGAAGCAACAACGCTTGGGCAGGCGACAAAGATTGTGGCACAAACAACCAACCAGTGTGATAACACAGATTCCACAGGCTACAAGCGGCGACGTCAGCGATTGCAACTGCACCGGGAGCAACAAACACAGAGAAGAGGTCAGTGCTCCCGATGTCTCCCAATCACACCTCCAGAGAATAGGCGATCGGCAACAGAACAGATTGTCGTGGCGGACGATCGAGAGGAAGTGTGGAATGACTGTGGGGAGGCAGAGCAACACCGCGACGTCTGGTGAGTAGAGATTCGATTCCCAGCCCTAACTCAATTAAACTGTCAACTGAACCAAAGCAGTTTAGCCTTAGCCGGTTCAAAATAGAGAGATTTAACTATAGGCAAGAGCGATAGCGACGCGGTCTGACTAATGGAAGGATTGACTATTTTATTTAAAAATTTTATCTTAAATTTTAAATACGATAATTAAAAAAATTTACATCGGACATCCTATTTATTCCCTAAATATAGATTTAATGAATAATAATTTTTTAAATTTAAAAAATGAAATCTCTACTATAAAAATAAAATAATATTTTTTTAATCTCTCTCCTTCCACTCATTCTTTTAAATCTCTCTTTTCGCTCATTTTATAAATATAATAATAAAAAATAGAAGAAAGAGAAAAAAAATAATAAAAAATTAAGAAGGATAGAAATATTAGATAGTTGATCTAGTGTATAGTAAAAAGTAATTGTCTAAATTAAATAAAATGAATTATTTATCTTAAATTTTAGATATAATGATAAGAAATTGCTATGGATGTTCTTATCCACGGTATAGTAAATTTTTTAAAATATCAACGTATCCTACTTTTGGAATCATCAATACTCATATTATCCTTTTCCATTTATATTAGCAATCAATTCGGGTTAAAAAATCAATTTATGTTAAAAAAATTACTATCCTCGATATATTTTATCAAATTCATATTTAATGATAAATATATAACCAAGAGAATTAGACAAAGATATAAACTTTTATTTTATATCATTCTGAGTTCTCTAATCGATTTTGACTAAAACCATAGGATGAAATTAGAGAGATAGAAATGATACGAAATATGATTTTATATATTTATATAATTCTCCTGATTATATATTGTATGATATATACATACAATATATTAAGAAAAATAATTTATTTATATGATTAAATTTTTAATCGTTAAAAAAAATTAATCGATATACAATCCAATAAAGTTTAAGAACTTTAATCGTTGCTACACTTTAGCATTTGATTAAAATCATTTTTTTAACGATTAAAATTTTAATTCATGTACATAGAATTACTGCTCTTAGTATATTATGTCAAATTGATATTTAAGGACATGAATATAATTAAAAAATTAGATGAACATATAGAACCTGATTTCGTATTACTCTGAGCTCTCTAAGACTATCAGTTAATGGACCTAGAGAATTTGGAATTACATGAAATCAAATCCTATGTGTTCATCTAGTTCTCCTGATTATATATATACCCTTAAATATTTGACACAATATATTGAGAGTATCGATTTTTTTATCACAGATATGTTTGAAAAATCTAATTCATGTTAAAAAATCACTGCACTCAATATATTTGGTCAAATTGATATTTGAGAAGATAAATATAATCAGGGAGAACTAGAGGAATATATAGAATCTGATGATATTCCAATCTCTCTAAGTTCATATATCGATTTTGTTTGAAATCAGCCAAAATCAGTTAATGGACGCAAAGAACTCGAAATGATATAAAACTATATTCTATATATTCATCTAGTTCTCCTGATTATATATATACCCTCAAATATCAATTTAGCACAATATATTGAGAGTAGTGATTTTTTTTAATATAAATGTTCTTGAAAATTTTATTTTATGTTAAAAAAAAATTACTGTATTCAATATATTAGGTCAAATTGCTATTTGAGAGTACATATATAATTAGAAGAACTAAAGGAACACATAGAACCCGATTTTATGTCATTCCAAACTCTCTAGCTCCATTTACTGATTTTGCCCGAAATTGGTCAAAATTGGCTAATAAACCTAGAGAGATTGGAATGACATGGAACTAAGTTCTATATGTTCGTCTAGTTTTCATGATTATATCAATGCCCTCAAATATCAATTTAACATACTATATTGAGAGTAATAATTTTTTGAACACGAATGTATTTGAAAAATCTAATTTTTGTTTAAAAAAAATCACTGCACTTGATATTGAGTCAAATTGATGTTTGAGTACATAGATATAATCAGGAGAACTAAACAAATACATAGGGCCTAGTTCCATGTCATTTCAAGATCTCTAGGTACATTAGCCGATTTTGATCGATTTCAGGTAAAATTGATAGATGGACCTAGAGAGTTCGGAATGATATGAAATCAAATTTTATGTGTTCTTCTTTTAGTTCTCTTGATTATATTCATGCTCTCAATATTAATTTGACATAATATATTAAGTACAATATTTTTTAAATATAAATTATTTTTAATTATTTTTTAAAAAAATAATTGATTGCTATAATGTAACAACTGATTAGTAATCATCAAGTAACTTTAATCGATTGCTATAATGTAGTAATCAATTAAAATCTTGTTTTAAAACAATTAAAATTTTTATTTATGTAAAAAAATCACCACTCTCAATATATAGTATCAAATTGATGTTTGAGAATATATATATATATATTATTGTGAGTAACGTATCAAAGCCAACTCATTTATTTCATCATCATTAGTCTCGGGATTCACGCTATAGTCAATATAAATCACCACTCGTCTGACTTTTCTTGTACAAATTTTATGATCTTGTTTCATTAGTTGCTCATGTTCATATTCTTCATCTTCATCCTGTGCTAGTGCTTCTAACTCTTCAGTTAGTTTGTATAACCATTGAGGAAATTTTTGAATGATTTTTTCTTTAAGGATTTTTGCTCCTTCTTCAATGATTTTTTCTTCATTGGTTGTAATTAATCGAATACGAATTTGAAAGATTTTGCATTTTTTTTTAAATTTCTTTTTATATCTTCTTCCAATATAGAAGAATTTTTCAAATGAAAATAGGGTATATATATACTCAAAAGATAATTAATCAATTGATGTTAGCAAATTAATAATATAATTCCATGATTATATATATATATATATATATATATATATATATATATATATATATATATATATTGTAAAATATCGGAAAATAGGCAAATATTAATAAGGGAATTTTTCGGAATTTTTGGAAATTTTTCGGGAATTTTTCGGAGCTCGTATGGACGAGTTAACGGGGACAAGAACGGGACCCGGAAAAACCTGTTTAGGCTACCCTATTTAAGTGAGGAAATGTTTATATTTCCTTTTCCTTTTATATTTCTTTTTGCTTTATTCCTTTATTTGTTTTCTTTTCTTCTCCTTCGCCGAATACGCCCGAGCCATTCCCGACGCCGAGCCCTAACCGGCGCTCACGGCGATTTTCTCCATTTCCTCTTCTCGGTTTCCTCCTCTCCTCTTACATCTTCTCTTTTTCTGCCCTAGCGCCTCGCCGACGTCGCTCCTCCTCAGCCTAGCGCCGGCAGCCGACTGCCTTTCCTCTGCCGATCCCTTGCCGCTGCCCTCTTTGGATCGAAGCAGCGTCGGCCACTGAGACTTCCTCTCTTCTCCTCTGGTCCGACGAGCCACCGCCGGACACCTTTGTTCTCGGCCCCATCGCGGTGATCAGTAGCCACTGGACGTCGACACACAGAGATTACACCGTGCCCTAGTCCTCCATCTCGCTGGCAACCGAGTACCACTGCCGGTGTTCTCCCGTGCCTGAGCTTCATCTCCTCTTCAGAGTAAGGTTGTTCGGATGAGGTAATAACAAGTGGTTTCAACAGTGATTCCGCAGTGTAAATTTGAGGTTTCCAGCAGCAATCAACCCTTGTTGGCAGTAACAAACCTTCAGTGGATCAATGATACTTGCTGTGAATTTAGGTAAGGTGTAGGTGGTATAATTTTTACTGAGTTTGGGTTTAATTTGATTAGTGAAGGTGTTGGAATTGTGATTTAGGTTTATCGGTTTGGGAGATTGGCAATTTAATCTTGCTTCGACTGTTGATTTACAGTAGCAACGTTTCCAACCAGATTTGGACAAATTGTAGAGGTAAGTTTGTATATGTACTAGATTTCATTCTAGTTGTGGACTTGTTAGGGTGCCCTAATTCTATTTAATCGTGATATGTGGCTTGAGTGGATTTGGGTTTTGCCTAATTTAGCCTTAAGGATTTTATTTAGCTATACATTTGGGTTAGCTAAATACATTATGTTTATATTGGTGACACAGGACCTTGACGCGAGACGGGTATCTCGGCATCGGAATTTGACTGGATACGATCCTTTCTATTTTCGGAGACGGGTACTTTTGACTTATTGTCTTTGATATGCTTAGTAATTAAATTAACAAGATGCATTAATTGTGTTTCTTACTTGTTTCGGTTAATCACTGCCCAATACATGCTACCTGTTGATTGATTGTTTGTTTACATCTTGTATGGATATGTACCTGATTCCACATGCTCATGGGTAGTGATATAACCATATTTTTACCATGTCAGGACCTAGGTTTGATACCTTATATGATCAGATATCTTGATATGATTCATTCGCTTTGGTGCACATTATGATATGTCCAGAGATTGGTTTAGTATATTACCATGTTTAGTGACATGCACCATTCGCATGATTGCATGCTGAATGATTGATTGCTCCTTTATTGTCGAGCACTTTGCCAGTTTCATCACTGTTCGGTGCTCCGTTGTGACACTCATGGGTAGCGGGACACAGCGTGGTAGCACGTCAGTTTGACTCTTCCGGTGCTCCGTTGATCCGCTCATGGGTAGTGTGACGCAGCGTGTAATTCCTCTCCGTCATAGCGTACCGGGAGATGAGAGCATTGCGCTCCCCCATTTATGATTTGGGGTAGGAGTACGTATGTACTCCGACAGCATCCCGTCCACTCGATCACTCATCAGGAGTAGTGTTGTAAAGTGCACGGTTGTCACAGCCCTACCCACTTGGTCCCACTTATGTTGTGAGTTGGCTGACTGGCGTCAGGGGTGACCATGACATTGGCATCATATGCATGATGCATTTATTGTTTGTGTTTGTGCTTGTTGCATTTATATGCTGCACATTGTTTGGATACCTATGTTTGACATGCATACAGGTCTTCTATACCTTTCGGACTGTTTGTCCTTTTACCGGGTCCTGGTTAGTACAGTTTCTCTCCTGTCTTCTTCGGTTTGTAGTTACCTTTATCTTTATCAGGAGACTGTACGCATGATTAGTGCTAGGTGTTATTTCTTTACTTTGCATATCAACTGTACCTGCTGAGTGTTGGACTCACCCCGCCTCCATTGTTGTTATTTTCAGGTTGATGCTGTCCGGAGGGAGTTCCAGTCGCTAGTCCCCACAGCACGTAGTGCTAGATCCCTGCAGACCTCCAGCTATTTGCTATCGTTTGTATTGTTTTTGATTCTCACTTGACTATATTTGGATTTGGATGTTGAATACTTAGATATTATATAATTTGTCTCGTTGATGGATTTGTTTTCGATTTTATACTACTACATGCCTGCCTGGACGGCAGAAGAGGTAAGAAAAAAATCGGATTTGGGCTTTACGAGTGTAGTTGAGTAGGGTTGATTTCGAGTCAGAGTATTACTATGTTATTTATTTTATTAACTGCGTGGTTGTGACAGCCAAAGGCTGAATACATATATAAACTGCGTGGTGATTGATTTTATTTTCTGTTATTATTCCAGCCGCCTGTGGCTGAGGTATATGAGATGTAGAAAAGCTTCAGATTGTCCACCATACAGGGGAGATGCTGCCGAAATTTTCTCGGACAGGGACTCCTCTGGGGGCGTGACATATATATATAAACGAACACATAGTGAAACGTCCCTAGTTTTTTTTCACTCAACATATGTAAACGTCTCTAAATGATACTAATAAAGAAAATAAATAGCATGCCACTAAGGGTGCGTTTGGTTCGGGGTTATTCTTGATAACCTTGGTTATCCATCCAAGGTTATCAACAAAAACCTTGTTTGGTTTAGGTATTCGATGATTCCCAAGTAATGTTCCATGCCCGACACGTCAGCAAAAGGGTCATGCAGTCCGGAATCGAAAAACCTCAGAAAACTAAGGTTTTTGTTGATTCCGATGTTAACGAATTTTTTTTACCAAAAATACCCTCCGATAAGAAAAAACATGAAAAAAAAGAGAAAAAATGTAAAAAAATAAAAAAATGTTTTAAATTTTTTTTTTAAAAAATAAATAATAATAAAAAAATAAAAAAAATAAAAATTTTAAAAATAAAAAAAAAAATTTTAAAAAATAAAAAAATATATAAAAATTTAAAAAATATATAAAAATTTTAAAATTAAAAATAAAATAAATAAATTAAAATAAAAATTTTAAAAATGTAAAAAAATAAAAAAATATAAATATAAATAATATAAAAATATAAAAACATTAAAAAATAAAAAAAACACTTAAAAAAGTTAAAAAATATACCGGAAAAAGAAAAGTAAAAAAATATTAAAAAAATAAATAAATAATAATAATAATAATAATAATAATAATATTATGTATAGTTGGTTTTGTAACTGAGGGTAATGCGGTAAAATATTAAACTAGGGTATTCATTAAAACCTTCAAACAAACAAGTTTTTGTTGCATTACCTAAGTTGAACCAAACAACATTTGATTATGTTTTATTCCCTATAACCTTGGTTATGTGATTACTTGGTAATCACATAACCAAGGTTATACATGATGACTTGAACCAAACGCACCCTAATAGTTATCATTACATGTCATCAAACTCCTGAGTTTTATTCACTAACAGATAAACTACTAGCTAATGCGGAAAACATGCAACTGGGAGGTCTTTGAGTTGTGCCGCTACCAGTCTGAGTCTGCTCAAGGGTCAAGGCCTCCTAAAATCTGGACCTCATCTCTTGTAAGAATTTTGGAACTATAAGTCTAATGACTTAGCATGTTCAAAATGATCAGGTGTAGAAATTACTTCATATAATGTGTACTAAGGGAAAAACATGAGTTGTCTAATTCTTCTTCATTTAGGCTCAATTATCATGTAAGTATATCTATTAGCATGATCTATTCATAACATAAACTTCTTGATTGCCATGCCGACTAAGACTAGCCATGATGTCATGCAAAAACTAGTATGTACATAAACTTATTAGTTCACATAATGTGAGTATAGCTAGCATGTACATAATCATACACGGACCATGACATGACATGAACATAAACATAAACTCACTAATTTGCAAAACTAGCATGAACTTATCCATAGCATGACATGCTCATAATCATAACTATATCATGAATCTAACATAAACATAGCATAATATGAATATGAACATAGTATATCATGAACATAACATATACATATCATAACATGAACATGAACATAACATATCGTGATCCTAAGCATAAACCTATCATAACATGAACATGTATATAGCATGAGCTAGCATGACATCATACCAATTTAGCATAGACATAATTTTAGCATTACATAATCTAGCGTGTTCACTGACATGGGGCCCCAGATCATACCATCGTCTCATTCATGAAGACATGACTTCTAGCATACATGATCTGCATCTTCGTCGGTGTGGGTCCCCGGATCATACCACCTTCCCATTCATGAATACATGGTTTCTAGCATATATGATCTAACATGTTCACCAGGTGTAGGATCTCGGATCATATCACTGTCTCATTCATGAATACGTGGTTTCTAGCATACATGATATGGCGTGTTTATCTGGCATAGGTTTTCGGATTATACTACCATCCATTCATGTATCCAAGTTACATATCTATATGGTTATCAAGACACTGTTAATAACACAAAAATTCAAAAACAACTAACCCTATCAAAACATCATACAATATAAGGTTATCAACAACATGGGTTATAACTTAACATGTTACATCCTAAATTCCAAAACTAGTATAACCTTAACGAGTTAATAAGGTTACTAGTTTCTTATCCTCATAACATGATGCAAACCAAGGCTAAGTTATAACATGTGATATCAACAAAGAAATCCTAATAATCCATAATATGATATATATACTTAACTTGTTAAAATCCTAAGGTCATCTCCAATGGAGAATATTTGAAGGAGATATTTCTCTAAATATCCTCCCTCTCAAATATCCCCTATTGTGGGGGGATATTTGAGAGGTAAATAGAAATCACAGGGCATAACTTTATGCCCGGTGATTTCATTCTAGGTGGCATGCAAGCGAGCCCCATAAGGGGCAATGATTACCTTTTTTGAGATATTTTATTATATAATTTGAGATATTTGATAGGTGGGACCCATAACTATTTAGTTGAGGGGATATTTGATTGTGAGATTTGGGATATTTGAGAAGTGAGATATTTGAGTGATGATTTGGACATGAGGATCACAAATATTTGGTGTTATTATGGATGCTCTAATAATGCAAAACCCACATCATGTTGATGAGTTGTCAAGCTTACTGATTTCCTAACATTTATTATGACATAAACCAAAATATCTAAACATGGCTAGCTCATTAGCACTTTAAAACATTTTAAAGTGTTCTCTATACATTATTTATGAGAATTATAATCATAGGAATTATTGTATGCATCATATTGATGAAGGAACTACCTAATACATTAAAACTACAACTAGTAATCCGATTTTATGATGTATGAAGAATCTTAAACGTTATCAACATTAGTGAATTTACTTTAAATTCAGATTAAATCGCCTAAGATGTTCTCTTTACCTATCCATTAGTTCTACATATTACAGAAGGAACTAATGCAACAAGAAGTTGAAGAACATGCCTTAACTTAACTCCACCAAAACCCTCTTCCTCTCTTCCCATTCAAGGCCTAGGATCAGCAGCTCTTCCCTCCTCTCCTCCCAGGATCGGTGGGATGGCTAGATAGGGCTAGGGTGGGGTGAGGGAGAGAGAGAGGGTTCTCCAAAATTTTCTCTCCGAATTTTTCCGAGGGGGTTATATAAATCTTGGTTGAGCCAAGTCTACCATATAATTAATTCCATACCAATCTTTCCACATTTAGTTTATAAAACATGATTAAGTATTCGGATTTCTCTAAAAGAAATCACAAATAAAAATTTTACTAAATCACAAATAAGTCTTTTTAATTTATACCTTAAATAAATTTGCTACATAACGTATATATGTATATTTTTTTTATGTCTTATCCTTTCTCAATCTAATTTGTACAGGATATGATATGGTGATAAAGAGGACCTACTAAGTGCAGGTCAAAGGACAGAGATAGAGGCCAACGTGAAGGTCAAAGTCAAAGAGGTCAATGCCAGAAAATTGATAAGCACGCCCTGAAGGGGCTCGAGCGGGTCTCTACTACAATGACCAATTGAGAATGAGGCGCCCGACCAACCACAATCTGATTCGAGAAGAAGGCCCGTGCGGCCAAGATCATTGGACGCTCATCATGGAGCAGAGGACTGTTAGGATGACTGGGGTGTTTGCTCGGTCGAGCGAACACAAGTTGTCAGGACGCGTTACCCCATGGAAAAGCGGCCTAGTCAGGCCGAGCGAGGGAGTACTCGGCCCAGCGGCTATCCCGCTAGGCCGAGCAAAGGGACCACTGACGTATCTCTCAATATCCTTTTAGGAGATAGTATCACTGACACCAAACGTGATCAATAGGCAGATCATACGACAAAAGCTTCCACTATCTTATCAGAGGTTTGCACACCCCATTAAGGTAAGGTGTCAAAGACACTTTATTGACACGTCCTTTCATACGACGAGTATGAAAATATGTAGACGCCTTAGGATGTGTGCCCGCACATTTCTACCACTCCATATGCCTTGGGGTGCATGCTCGCATGTCACCACAGTTCTATATAAAGGTCCAACTACCAGAGGAGGTAAGCGCGCACATCTATTCTACTATCGCAAGCTCTCGTCTACTGTTCATGTTCCTCTTTGCTGCTGTTGGTGACTGACTTGAGTGTCGGAAGGCCAATGCCGATGACCCCTTTGCCGACTCGGCACTGACATGTTTGTCCTTGTAAATCGAGCGTAGCCTTCGCACAATCCACCAAGGAGCCACATCCCTAGTCAGACGTCTTCACCGAGTTTGGACAGGATCATATTTGGCACCGTCTATGGGAACTTAGCCTACACCTGAATCGTGAAGATGGAGGATACTGGACGACTCACCGCCATCACTTTGACGCAGGAAGATTTATATTTGTTGGTCAACGTTTGAGTAGCCAAGTTGTTGTTGTTAGTTAGAGCCCTAGAGTCAATCATTTGATGATTGTATTATGAACTTGTTGTATCATATTCTTATATAAATAAAGGCATGTGTTTTGGTTATTATACTTACTTGTATTGGTGCCAAATAAACTAAGTATAATAGCGTCCGTGAGTAGAAGGTTCTCACCTATATCAATCGGTTAGTTGAACCGATAGTGAGATGATATAGGGAACACTACTCTTAATCATTCCTAGTCGAGTATTAACATTCAGGGACAATGTTAATGCAATAAGACTAGCATGCAGGTCAGCTCGATGACTTGATCTCACAAGTCATGGATATAGAGATATCAAGTTGACACATGGCTATGCATTGGAGAATGTATACTGAATGACCCGCCATGAGAAAATATCATGGATCGTTATATGAGTGTCATATACTTTCTCATGTGGCTATTAGTATGACTACTAGTCCTTAGACCTGAAGTCACCATGGTTCCCTACATAAGGAGTTATGTACTTTGGTTTCGTCAAACGTCACCCGTAACTGGGTGGACTATAAAGGCGATTACTGGGTATGTAACGAATTATGCAGAGGGATATGAGTGATGTAGATGTGATCTATCCCTCCTATATGACGGGAGGGACATCGATATTCTTGATAGAGTGAGACCACGAAGTGCATGACCATGCCCAAATGAGTCAATATGAGATATTGAGCTCATTTGATTTAGTGAGTCTACTTGGAGTTCAAGATTTAGTTTGATCAGAGGATGACACGGTCTATGCCTCACATTGATCAATCTAGATGTCTTGGATAGAAGGACACTTGTCATATATTGTGAGGAGTCACAAGGTGATGTTGGATCTCAACATTCTTGTAACATTGGGTAGTAATGATGTGTTGCTAGATACCGCTCATTACTTATGCTCCTAAATGGGTTTAGGGGCATTGCCAACGTTACAAGAACCTATAGGGTCACACACTAAGGACAATTAGATGGAGATTAGGTTCATATGATGAACCAAGAGGATTAGATTCATTTGATGAATCAAATTGAATTAAGAATAATCCTAATTGGGCTAATTGAGTTAGACTCAAGTTGATTCATGTGTTCAATGAGTCTAATTTAGATTATGACTCATTGAATCAATTTAATTAAATGAATTAGATTCATTATATTAAATTGGCTTGAATTAAATGATTGAATTAGATCAACCATGAGAGAGAGATTAAGTCAAGTTTGACTTGACTTGAGAGGAAGATGAAGAGTCAAGTTTGACTTGACTTTATGTCACCTCATTGGTGAGTTGGCAAGATGTGGACCAATGATGATGCTCCACATCATCATGGTTGCTTAAGTGGGATGCCACCTCATGGGAGTTACCAAGAGTTGTGACTCTTGGCATTCCATGGGAGTTACACACCCATCTTAATGTGGCCGGCCACATGAATGATGGAATAAGTTTTCATTTTGTGAATTATTCTCATTCATTCCATCATCTTCTTCCTTGCTCCATTTTCTTCTCTCCCTCTCCTCATCTTGCCGAACCAAACCAAGGTGCTAGCACACTTTAGTTTGGTGATCTCCTTCTTGTGTTCATGTGGATACTTCTAGAGGGTTGTCTACTTTGACAACCTTGAGATCCGACACCATTGGACGAGCGGGATTCGCGTAGGGTGCGCATCAAAGGTATAAAAGGTTTCCCCTTTGTAGATCTACTGTAGATCGAAGTTTTGAAACTCGTACTCGTATTTTTCGAAAGCTTTTCTTTGCACGGATCTGGTGGCTGGGGCTTTCGGGGTTTCCACGACGCGAAAACGTGGTTTTCGCGGCCCGAAAAACCCAACAGTGGTATCAGAGCCACGTGCAAAGACTTGTATGAGTTTATTTTTGATTTTTATGAAAAATATAGCTTCTGTGATTTTCTGTAAATTTAGGTTTTTTATAGTTTTTATGGATAATTTTCTCGTAGAAGTGAAGCACAAGTGTTTCGACACTTGTAGGCTTGCGCTACCGAGAAGATTTTTCCAAAACGACTTGGTTTCGCCCCAAATCCTTTTGGGACAGCGGGCTAAGGCGCTGTAGGATCGCTAAGGAACCCTCGCGATGGTTAGATCGCGGGTAGGGGTGCTACCCCTGGCCCCGCAAGGGGATTCGTTCCGCAATTGCGCCCGAAAACCGCTAAACGGGACCGCCGGGAATTTTTACTCGTAAAAATTATAAAAATTGGTATTAAAATTACAGAAAATTATAGAAAATATATAATTTAGAATTATATATAATTTGTGATAGTCATGACCCAAAATACCCAATTGGATTGGAATAAATGTGTTGTAATTCATAATACGGCCTGCGTGCCGTGATGTGATGTGTGTTGTATTTTTATTTTTTCGCGACCTGCGCGTCGTGCCTTTCTTTTTATTCTTGTTGTAAATTAGTTTAGACTCGAATGTAACTCGAGTTTCAAAATTGTAATGTACAAAATTGGAGCTGTGAAGGTTCACACGAGACGGAGTTACGAGGAGGGCGCGAGCAACACAAGGTGGTCAAAGGGAGAAGCTTGAGAAGCTGTTGACCTTAGGTTGACCATACGATCTTCTCATTGGCTTGAGAAGATCGTAGTAGGGTCATGACTAAATCACAAATTGATTTAATTAATTGCTTGTGTATATGTGATGCATGATTAAGTAATTAATTAGTGCCTAACGATTAGATTAGATCTAAGTCGTGCACATGATGCACCCTTCGATTAGATTAGATCTATCGAGTATATGATACGCATCATCGTTTAGATTAGATCTAAATCACGTCAACTCTAATGCCTACCGTGCCGTGATACCTATCACTACCTCAATCACATGTGTTGTTGAATCTGCCAAAGCAGAGCAACGCATATTATCTTGGTAGGGTACGGAGGGACAATCTTGGTCCCGCTTATCAACGTATGGGCGAATACAAACTCAATTAGATTGAGTATTCCTAGTTAACTCGGTTGGATCGAGTACAACTATAGGCATTCTTCCAATGGTTGGAAAGATAGGACATAAATCACATTTATATTAATTCTTGGGCGTATTAACCAAAGCTAACTCAAGTTTTAATATAACTGTGGATAATGATCCTATAAACAAGAGTTGCATAAAGATGTAATTGGTAAATCGTTACCTACCGATCATACTAAATCTTGGGCGTATTAGCCAAAGCTAACTCAAGGGTTAGTATGATGTGGATCTTGTCCCACATGAATTATAGAATTCAGTAGGAGCATCATTTAGTTAAAGGCCTAATTAAATAATTTAAAAGAATATGATATTTATTTTCTACATTTTTCTGTTATAGATAACCATGACGTCGAATACGAACACCTTCTCTCTTCGTTCTGTCCTTGAGAAGGACAAGCTCAACGGAGCAAATTTCCTGGACTGGTACAGGAATTTGAGAATAGTTCTCACCCAGGAACCTAAACTGTACGTTCTGGAGCAGCCCATTCCAGAGGCTCCTCCTGCCAATGCCCCGCGAGCTGACAAAGATGCTTACAAAAAGCATCAAGATGACGCATTAGATGTGTCCTGTCTAATGCTCGCGACCATGAACTCTGAGCTTCAGAAGCAACACGAGTTAATGGGCGCTTACGATATGGTTGAACATCTTCGTCAACTGTATCAAGGACAAGCGCGGCATGAGAGATTTGAGATCTCAAGGGTACTATTTCAGTGCAAGATGTCAGATGGGGCTCCCGTAGGCCCATATGTACTCAAAATGATTGGGTACATAGAAAACCTACAGAGGTTGGGATTCCCGCTTGGCCAAGAGCTAGCCACTGACCTGATCTTGCAATCCTTGCCGGATAGCTATAGTCAGTTCGTTCTAAACTACAATATGAACGAAATTGACAAGCCACTGCCCGAGCTGCTTAGCATGTTAAGAACTGCTGAGCTAAACCTTAAGAAGGCAACGCCCCACTCTGTTCTGATGGTTCAGAAACACAAGGGCAAGGGCAAGCCCAAAGGCAAGGGAAAGTCCTAAGACAAGGGCAAAGGCAAACCACTGAAGCCTAAAGGAGGAGTCGCCAAGGATGCTACCTACTTCCACTGTGGTCAGACCGGGCACTGGAAGAGGAACTGCAAGGTGTACCTGGAAGATCTTAAGAAGAAGCGAAGTGAGACTTCCACTTCAGGTATATATGTTATAGAGGTCAATTTATCTATTTCTTCATCATGGGTATTAGATACCGGATGTGCATCTCACATTTGTACTAATGTGTAGGGCATTGGCGAAGGGCGAGGTGGACCTACGCGTAGGCAATGGAGCACGGATTGCTGTTGTTGCTGTAGGGACTTATCATCTATCTCTGCCCTCTGGGCTTGTATTAGAATTAGATCAATATTGTTATGTGTCTGCATTAACTAAGAACATAATTTCAGTTTCTTGTTTTGACAAGAAAGGTTTCTCTTTTATTATAAAGGGCAAATGTTGTTCTGTTTATTTAAAAGATATGTTCTATTGTAGTGCACCTCTGATGAACGGACTCTACATTCTAGATCTTGAAAGCCCTATCTATAACATAAATACCAAGAAGTTCAAGTCAAATGACATGAACCAAACCTATCTCTGGCACTGTCGCTTAGATCATACAAATGACAAGCGCTTATCCCAGCTCCATAAGGATGGTTTGCTGGACTCATTTGATTTTGAATCTTATGAGACGTGCGAGTCATGTCTACTAGGCAAGATGACCAAGACTCCCTTTAGTGGGCACAGCGAAAGAGCGACTGATTTGTTAGGACTCATACATAGTGATGTATGTGGCCCTTTCAATGTCGCTGCTAGAGGCGGTTATAGGTACTTCATCACATTTACTGATGACTTCAGTAGATATGGTTATGTGTACTTGATGACACATAAGTCAGAATCCTTTGAAAAGTTGAAAGAATTCAAGAATGAAGTACAGAACCAGCTTGGCAAGAGTATTAAGATACTTCAATCAGATCGAGGTGGAGAATACCTTAGCCATGAGTTTCATGACTACCTAGCTGAGTGTGGGATTCTATCCCAACTCACTCCTCCTGGAACACCACAGTGGAATGGTGTATCCGAAAGGAGGAATCGTACCCTATTAGATATGGTACGATCTATGATGAGTCACACAGATATTTCGACATACCTTTGGGGCTATGCTCTAGACACGACAGCTTTTTTACTCAACCGAGTTCCATCCAAGGCCGTGATAAAGACACCATATAGGATATGGACTGGGAGAGATGCCCAGGTGTCTATCATGAGGATTTGGGGTTGTGAGCCTTACGTTCGACGTCAAGTCTTAGACAAGTTAGGACCCAAATCTGACAAGTGCTACTTTATTGGATATCCCAAGGAAACTAAGGGATATTATTTCTACATTCCCAGTCAACACAAGGTACTTATAGCAAAGACTGGGGTCTTTCTAGAAAGGGACTTTGTTTCTAGAAAGACTAGTGGGAGTACGTTCGATCTTGAAGAAGTTCAAGATGCGAATAATAACACTGAAGCCTCGATGGAAGTTGAACTGGAACCACAAAGTGTTGTGGATGATGTTGTTCCACAAGGAGTTGAGGAACAACAACCAGTTCAAGTAGACATACCTCTTCGTAGGTCTGATAGGATATGTCGTCAGCCTGAGAGATACTCATTTCTCTTGTCTGACCATGATGACATTGTGCTCATAGATGATAAGCCTACTGTTGGAGCAATCCCAATGGTCCGTGAGACCATGTGTTTTGGTGTTTGGGCAAAGGGTTTAAGTTAGGTTCACCCTTGTATTTGATATGTGTATTTGAGTTGTGCAGGTTTGCAGGATACACATGTGACTCAGGTTGATGGCTTCGGGTCCGGTGAAGGATGGAGCATCCGAGGGACCGTGGACAAGGCAGTGAGGACAAGGGCCGAGGGAAGCGACTTCGAGGCATACACGAAGGATGACATTGGGAATGAGCCGTGGGCTTGAATGCATCCGAGGGACGAGAGCCAAAGGAAGTAGGCTTGAAGGCAAGAGGTCAAAGCTGTAAATGAAGCATCAAATGAGTCATAAGGGTGAGGGTACGAGTGCACGAGAGATTGTACTCGGAGTAAAATCCTAGTTTCAGGGGTTTACTGTAGTAGTACTGTAGCGCCACTGTAGCAGTACTGTAGCGCTACTGTAGCAGTATTGTAGCAGTCGACTGGTACAGTCGACTGGTGCAGTCGACTGGGGCAGTCGACTGGCAGCGAACAGAATGTCTCTGTTCGTATGGAATCGAGCCGTTGGGATGTAATGGTCGAATTTCTGCTGAGGGCAGTCGACTGCATGTTTTGGCAGTCGACTGATAGGCGGGGTTTTCCAACCCGCGGCCTATATAACCAAGGCTTGGAAGCTTGGTTATCCATGACGAAATTAGACTTGGTTAAGGTCTAATTAGTAGTCTACAAGTGCTCAAGAGTTTCCCTTGTGTCCAAGAGGTCTTGGTGAGTTTGTGGTGAGGTTTCTCCACCCACAAGGAGGTTTGAGCTAGCCGGAGATCTTTCGGGGAGTAATACACCGATGGATAGGGATCGTCCACCTTACGGACACGCCGTGGAGTAGGAGCTTTATCTCTGAACCACGTAAATGATCGTGTAACTTGGTTTGCATTCTTTCCTTTAGTATTTAGCTTTCTACTTGCTTTGTTTGCATTTCCGCTTGCGCACTAACGTTGTAGAAAGAAGCGAGTATTTGGGGGCGCCGTCTATCCAACCCCCCTTCAAGCCGGTCGTTCGATCCCCAACAAGTGGTTTCAGAGCAAGGACGCTCTCCGTTGGACTAACCGCCAAGGAAGCACAAGATGACCGGCTTGATAGAACCACCAAAGCTTGAAGGTAGAGGCTTATGGGACATCACGTATTGGATGATGAAGATGGAGGTGTTCTTCAATACGGATTGGGACACCATGATGGTGGTAAAGGAACCGTTCGAAGTCCCGAAGGACAAGAAGGGAAAGAAGCTCCGACTACAACATTGGACGGAGGAGCAAACCACACGATCAAAGGCAAACGACAAGGTAATATCTATATTAATTGATATTTTGCCTAATGACGTAATGTGCCTTGTAGGTAAATACGAGAATGCTCACGATTTGTGGAGCAAGATAAAGAAGGCTCAATGGGAAGAACCTATGCCTACACAAGAAGAAGAAAAATCCGAAGAAACGGATGAAAAAGCTCAAGTAGAGAAGGATTAATCGGATGTGGAGACCAATTCAACATCAAAAAAAGAAGAGGAAGTGAATTTGGTCACATTTGAGGAAAAGGATGAAGAAAGGACATCCACAAGTGTGGATGAGGAAGATATAGCATCTACATCCTCAAAGGTCGAAGAAGAATCCAAGACAAGTGAAGAAGAAGAAGAAGAAGTCTTAGAAATCAACCTAGCAAGCACCTCCACCGAAGTGAAGTCAAAAGACTATATAATATGCTTCGGGTGCAATGAGAAGGGACACTGCAAGAATAGATGTCCTATGGGTAAGAAGAAGGTAAATCCTAAACCCAATCAAGTTATTTTAAATTCTAATGTGGGTTGTAGGAATGAAGAAGTCCAAAAGAAGAAGATGCGCATCATATGCTTCACGTGTGGAGAGAAGGGTCACTACCACACCAAATGCCCCAAAAAGGGGCAAATCAAGAAGCTTGCGAAATTGAAGAAATGGGAGAAAGAGAAGAAGAAGAAAAGCTCAAGTCAAGGGGGAGCTTCAAGGGTAAGGGAGGTATACCCTAACTTGAAGGTTAATTCAAATTTAAATTCTTATACTCCCATGCATGCTAGAAATAAGTGTTATTATTTGCCCATGCATAACTTCGGTTTTAGATATCATGATAGAAGTAGGGTTAAGGTAGACCATAACCCTAGGAGACTAATGCATGATAAATCTAGAAATGAAAGACCTAAGGAGACCCAAGGCATTAATCCCAAGAAGGGGAGACATATGCCTAGGAAGGGTAGGTCTAGGAATGTCCATTGTGGACATGTTGATTCTAGGTTTAGGAACCTAGAAAGGGAAAATCAAGCTTTGAAGGCAAAGCTTGATAAGTTGGAGAGAACCCTAGAAAGATTCAATGTTGGATCTGAGGGTTTATGTATGGTGTTGGGTAGCCAAAGATCCAACAATGATAGATCGGGTTTGGGATACCGATCTAATGTCTCCAATGCTAAGGGAAAGTCTTATGCTAGGGTTCCATATGACTATAGCAAGGAAAAGTCAATAAATGGCAAGAAAATTAACCAAGGACAAGGTGTCCAAGGTTAAGAAAGTTAGGTTTGTAGGTCAAGTGTCACCGGAGGTGCACCGATGTGGCCTAACCATTGTGGATGAGTCACCTAGGGAGGTGGCTAAGGCTAAGAGCTCTAGGGGGAGCTCAAAGAGTCAATTTGGGACCCATGGCCAATGGATCTCAAGTGGGTTTTACTTGGGAGTCTAGGTTAGGTCATGGAATGTGCCAAGTGGTTTAGAGACGGACTTGAGTCTCAAACCTAGGGAATTGACACACATGGGTTGTGTTTCATGCTTGAAAATATGACATTAGGGTCACATAGCATGATAATTGGTTTTGGATATATAGATGTCATATAAACCAATGCTAGGGATTCATTGTGGGTTAGTATGGGCAAATACATCAAGAGGAAGCCAAAACTAGGACTTTAGGTCAAGGTTCAATTGAACTTTTTAGCTAGTTTTGTGTTTTGTGTCAATCTTGGGATTGGTGATAGATATATTTATATATATATTTTTCCCAAGTAGATATTGATATAATAGACCTCTCCACAAAATTTGGGGATTTTTGGAGGTCTGTGAAATTTCTGGCGCATTTATGAAGTTGGCCAGAAAAAGCTGATTTTTTCATGAATAGTATACCAGTCGACTGGTACAGTTACCAGTCGACTGGTAACACTGTTCACGAGCACAGAATGTCTCTGTAATCTTATTTTCATGGGGGCAGTCGACTGGTACTTCCTGCAGTCGACTGATACCAGTCTGAAAGTGTTTTCAGCACTGGTTTTTTACCGGGTCAGCTCATATAGATGTATGGGATCCATGGGGGATACATACATGAGTTTAGGGTCATTTGGATGACAAGTTTTTAATAATTGGGATATTGTTGGAGAACATTTTGGATGTTATGCAAAGGGGGAGAAGTAAGATTTAGTTGGGAAAATCTAAAAGTACCTTTGTGTAGGGGGAGCCTTGGGATAGGTTCTTAAAAAGCCCGTTGTAAAAATCCTAGCTCATGGAGAGCGTAGGTGTAGGGGGAGCCTTGGGATAGGTTCCAATGCATGATGCATTGTTACGGCGGTTGCCAAGTGTGTAGCATTGGCAACGTAAGTCCATTTGTTTTAGCATGTTTATTTGCTATATGTTTTCCCTAACTTAAACGTATTGCCAAACACCAAAAAGGGGGAGATTGTTGGAGCAATCCCAATGGTCCGCGAGACCATGTGTTTTGGTGTTTGGCAAAGGGTTTAAGTTAGGTTCACCCTTGTATTTGATATGTGTATTTGAGTTGTGCAGGTTTGCAGGATACACATGTGACTCAGGTTGATGGCTTCGGGTCCGGTGAAGGATGGAGCATCCGAGGGACCGTGGACAAGGCAGTGAGGACAAGGGCCGAGGGAAGCGACTTCGAGGCATACGCGAAGGATGACATTGGGAACGAGCCGCGGGCTTGAATGCATCCAAGGGACGAGAGCCAAAGGAAGTAGGCTTGAAGGCAAGATGTCAAAGCTGCAAATGAAGCGTCAAATGAGTCATAAGGGTGAGGGTACGAGTGCACGAGAGATTGTACTCGGAGTAAAATCCTAGTTTCAGGGGTTTACTGTAGTAGTACTGTAGCGCTACTGTAGCAGTACTGTAGCAGTAGACTGCATGTTTTAGCAGTCGACTGGTGCAGTCGACTGGCAGCGAACAGAATGTCTCTGTTAGTATGGAATCGAGCCGTTGGGATGTAACGGTCGAATTTCCACTGAGGGCAGTCGATTGCATGTTTTGGCAGTCGACTGATAGACGGGGTTTTCCAACCCGCGACCTATATAACCAAGGCTTGGAAGCTTGGTTATCCCTGACGAAATTAGACTTGGTTAAGGTCTAATTAGTAGTCTACAAGTGCTCAAGAGTTTCCTTTGTGTCCAAGAGGTCTTGGTGAGTTTGTGGTGAAGTTTCTCCACCCACAAGGAGGTTTGAGCTAGCCGGAGATCTTCCGGGGAGTAACCCACCGACGGATAGGGATCGTCCACCTTACGGACACGCCGTGGAGTAGGAGCTTTATCTCCGAACCACGTAAATGATCGTGTAACTTGGTTTGCATTCTTTCATTTAGTATTTAGCTTTCTACTTGCTTTGTTTGCATTTCCGCTTGCGCACTAACGTTGTAGAAAGAAGCGAGTATTTGGGGGCGCCGTCTATCCAACCCCCCTTCAAGTCGGCCGTTCGATCCCCAACACCTACCACCTATCAGGGAGCTGTGATGAGACCAGATTCCGAGAAATGGTTAGAGGCCATGAAATCTGAAATGGAATCCATGTACACCAACCTAGTATGGACTTTGGTTGATCCACCTGAAGGGGTAAAACCCATTGGGTGTAAGTGGGTCTTTAAGAGAAAGACTGACATGGATGGACTTATCTATAAGGGTCGCTTGGTAGCTAAAGGTTTCAAGCAGATTCATGGTATTGACTATGATGAAACATTTTCTCCAGTAGCGATGTTTAAGTCCATTCGGATCATGCTTGCTAATGCAGCATACCATGACTATGAGATATGACAGATGAATGTCAAAACCGCGTTTCTGAATGGAAACCTACTCGAGGATGTGTACATGACACAACCTAAGGGTTTTGTAGATCCACAGCATACTAGCAGAGTATGCAAGCTGCATAGGTCCATTTATGGACTAAAGCAAGCTTCTCGGAGCTGGAATCTTCGATTCGATGATGCTATCAAACAATTTGGTTTCATCAAGAACGAAGATGAGCCTTGTATCTACAAGAAGGTTGTAGGGGATATAGTTGTCTTCCTCATATTGTATGTGGATGACATACTGCTCATTGGGAAGGGCATCCCTATGCTTCAGTCTGTCAAGACTTGGCTAGGGAGTTGCTTCTCAATGAAGGACTTAGGTGAGGCATCCCGTATTCTAGGGATACAGATTTATAGAGATAGATCTAAGAGATTGCTTGGCCTAAGTCAGAGTACATATATTGACAAGGTACTCCTTCGGTTTGCCATGCAGAACTCCAAGAAGGGATTTCTGCCGATGTCACATGGCGTGAGTCTTTCGAAGACTCAAGGTCCCTCTTCTAGAGAGGAGAGAGACCGCATGGATCATATCCCTTATGCCTCAGCCATAGGATCTATCATGTACACCATGCTATGTACTCGACCTGATGTCTCATATATTTTGAGCATGACGAGCAGATACCAGTCAGATCCAGGTGAAAGTCACTGGATAGCGGTCAAGAATATTTTTAAGTACTTAAGAAGGACTAAAGAATATTTCTTGATATATGGAGACGATGATGAGCTAGCTGTAAAGGGTTACAGTGATGCCAGCTTCCAGACTGATCAGGATGATTACCGATCGCAGTCAGGGTTCGTATTTTGCATTAATGGTGGTGTTGTGAGCTGGAAGAGTTCGAAGCAGGACACAGTAGCTGATTCTACGACAGAGGCCGAGTACATTGCTGCATCAGAAGCAGCAAAGGAGGCAGTTTGGATCAGCAAGTTCATCACTGAACTTGGAGTGGTTCCCAGTATCGCTGACCCTATTGAGCTCTATTGTGACAACAATGGAGCTATAGCACAGGCGAAGGAACCTCGCTCACACCAGCGGACCAAACACATACTACGGCGCTTCCATCTCATTCGAGAGATTATCGAGAGAGGAGATGTGAAGATATACAGAGTACCTACAGAGGCTAACATCGTAGATCCCTTGACCAAGGCTTTGGCACAGAGGAAGCATGATGGTCACACTAGGTCATTAGGGCTTAGAGCCTACACTGATTGGCACTAGTGCTAGTGGGAGATTGTTAGTTAGAGCCCTAGAGCCAATCATTTGATGATTGTATTATGGACTTGTTGTATCATATTCTTATATAAATAAAGGCATGTGTTTTGGTTATTATACTTACTTGTATTTGTGTCAAATAAACTAAGTATAATAGCGTCCTTGAGTAGAAGGTTCTCACATATATCAATCTGTTAGTTGAACCGATAGTGAGATGATATAGGGAACACTACTCTTAATCATTCCTAGTCGATTATTAACATTCAGGAACAATGTTAATGTAATAAGACTAGCATGTAGGTCAGCTCGATGACTTGATCTCACAAGTCATGGATATAGAGATATCAAGTTGACACATGGGTATGCATTGGAGAATGTATACTGAATGACCCGCCATGAGAAAGTATCATGAATCGTTATATGAGTGTCATATACTTTCTCATGGGGCTATTAGTATGACTACTAGTTCTTAGACCTGAAGTCACCATGGTTCCCTACATAAGGAGTTATGTACTTTGGTTTTGTCAAACGTCACCCGTAACTGGGTGGACTATAAAGGCGATTACTGGGTATGTAACGAATTATGCAGAGGGGGTGTGAGTGATGTAGATGAGATCTATCCCTCTTATATGACGGGAGGGACATTGATATTCTTGATAGAGTGAGACCACGAAGTGCATGATCATGCCCAAATGAGTCAATATGAGATATTGAGCTCATTTGATTTAGTGAGTCTACTTGGAGTTCAAGATTTAGTTTGATCAGAGGATGACACGGTTTATACCTCACATTGATCAATCTAGATGTCTTGGATAGAAGGATACTTGTCATATATTGTGAGGAGTCACAAGGTGATGTTGGATCTCAACATTCTTGTAACATTGGGTAGTAATGATGTGTTGCTAGATACCGCTCATTACTTATGCTCCTAAATGGGTTTAGGGGCATTGCCAACGTTACAAGAACCTATAGGGTCACACACTAAGGACAATTAGATGGAGATTAGGTTCATATGATGAACCAAGAGGATTAGATTCATTTGATGAATCAAATTGGATTAAGAGTAATCCTAATTGGGCTAATTGAGTTGGACTCAAGTTGATTCATGTGTTCAATGAGTCTAATTTAGATTATGACTCATTGAATCAATTTAATTAAATGAATTAGATTCATTATATTAAATTGGCTTGAATTAAATGATTAGATTAGATCAACCATGAGAGAGAGATTAAGTCAAGTTTGACTTGACTTGAGAGGAAGATGAAGAGTCAAGTTTGACTTGACTTTATGTCACCTCATTGGTGAGTTGGCAAGATGTGGACCAATGATGATGCTCCACATCATCATGGTTGCTTAAGTGGGATGCCACCTCATGGGAGTTACCAAGAGTTGTGACTCTTGGCATTCCATGGGAGTTACACACCCATCTTAATGTGGCCGGCCACATGAATGATGGAATAAGTTTTCATTTTGTCAATTATTCTCATTCATTCCATCATCTTCTTCCTTGCTCCATTTTCTTCTCTCCCTCTCCTCATCTTGCCGAACCAAACCAAGGTGCTAGCACACTTTAGTTTGGTGATCTCCTTCTTGTGTTCGTGTGGATACTTCTAGAGGGTTGTCTACTTTGACAACCTTGAGATCTGGCACCATTGGACGAGCGGGATTCGCGTAGGGCGCGCATCAAAGGTATAAAAGGTTTCCCCTTTGTAGATCTACTGTAGATCGAAGTTTTGAAACTCGTACTCATATTTTTCGAAAGCTTTTCTTTGCACAGATCCGGTGGCTGGGGCTTTCGGGGTTTCCGCGACGCGAAAACGTGGTTTTCGCGGCCCGAAAAACCCAACAGTTGTATCAGCAGCAAGAAACAACAACTGATGGTCGAGCAATGAACTAGTCGACTGCATCACTGAGAGGGTCGCAGGCTGACCAGCGGAGCTGAGTTGAAGAGTACGTCGGTTGACAATCGCATAACCAACCAATCAACGTTTCCTGTGAAGCGCCGAACGCGTCAATTCCCTTTCATCGAGCGCAGTTCCGCACACCCTCAAAAGAGCAAGGATGAGTAGAGAAGGCTGAGGGATCCTCCTCAGAAAATGTGCCCGCTCAGGATAGGTGAAAAGGAAAAGCACCCTGACTAGACAATTCCCCCGAATGAATCAATTAACAATTCTCCCAGGAGATTCTGGAGGACCAATGCCGACCAACTATCACCATTGACAATCGGGGAGTAAATAAGACGACCGACCCTAAAGATCACTTGGTCAAATTTGATAGCCAAGCTACTCTGCACCAGTACACGGACGGAGTGAAGTGTCGGGTCTTCTTCACCACTCTGACTGGATAGGCGTAACAATGGTTCCGACCTTTGCCGGAGGCTCAATACGCAGCTTCAAAGATTTCTGAACGACATTCTTACAGTACTTCGCTAGCAGCCGCCGCTACCTGAAGACGAACATCAATCTATTCTCCATCAAGCAAGGGCCCAAAGAAACACTCCAGGCCTACATCAACAGGTTTAATCAGGTGGCCATGGACATCCCTTCAACCACCCCAGAGATACTAGTCAGTGCCTTCTTGCAGGGGCTAGCAGAGGGTGAGTTGTTCTGTTCACTCATTTGAAAGCCCCCTAGACACTTTAACCACCTACTCAGACGGGCCACTGAGTATATCAATGTCGAGGAGGCCCAAGCGGCACGACGGAAGGAGTCGGTTGCCGAGCCGACCACCACTTTCGAGCGACGTCTCTCAAGCCATAACCACCCATCAAAGGGATCCCTAGCGAAAACATCTCAGCAGCAGCATGAGGACCGAGCACATTTTGTGCAACATGTTGAAGCAGAATGGCCCAGAAGCTCAAGAGGTCGAAAATGGACACCCCTGTTATGCTCCTACCACTTGTCGGTAACGCACAGCATACGAGACTGTTGGTGCGGTTAGCACTAACGATTTAACCCAGGTTTTGATGAATGACAAATAGGTTAAGTTAGGTTTATTGTTGATCTAACACTCTGATCGAGTGTGCAGGATAAGTCCAGACAGGTCGACGGGCTGACCGGATGTCTGGCACGAAGCCCAGCTAGGTCGACGGGCTGACCAGATAGCTGGCACGAAGTCCAAGCGGGTCGACGAGCTGACCGGACGCTTGGCAAGAAGTCCAGCTAGGTCAACGAGCTGACCGGATAGCTGGCGAGAAGTCCAGATGGGTCGAAGGGCTGATCGGACGTCTGGCAGGTAAGTAAGGTAAGTCACTGGAGGGGAGTGATTGCGAGAACGCGTTCCCGGAAAGGGAACATTAGGCGTCGATCCGGCTTAGATCCATTTTGGATATCTAAGTCGAGATCGTGACTAGATTCCGGTCTCGGAAAGACGGAATCTAAGTCATACTTTTTCTGTTAATTCATTGTGCTAACAATCTGTGTTGCAGGGTATATTTTGCCTCGGACTGACCTTGTTTTGCAGGAGAAGGAATCTCTGGAAAAAGGTGGTCCGGGCGCCCGGAGGCAAGTTTTATCCTCTGCGTCGCCTCGCCACGTGGAGCATCCTGACTGGACTTGCCACGTCGCACCAGGGCGCCCGGAAGGGATCCAGGCGCCCGGAGCAGCATATAAAAGAAGCCCCAGGGGTGGAGCTTCAAAAATACATCTCTCAGAATTCCCAGATTGCTTTGCTGCTCTGTGCTCCAGCGACGCTAACAAAGCTCCGACAACGCGCCCTGGCTCCTTAAGTTTTCTTTTCTATCGGTACAGCTTTGTGCTTTGTTTCATTAGCATTTCTTGTACTCTTTTTGTAATCACATTCGAATTGCTAGTGATTGCCCAACGAAAGTGGTCAAGGACCACGGGCCTTCGAGTAGGAGTCGTCACAGGCTCCGAACGAAGTAAAATCAATTGTGTTCATTTACTTTTCCGCTGCGTACTTTTACACTCGAGTTTTCGAATCGATATTCACCCCCCTATCGAACAATCACGGTCCTATAAGTGGTATCAGAGCAGGTACCGCTCTGATTTGGTGCAACCACCAATCAGACAGGGGGTGAAAAATTAATTTTTTTTTCGGTTTTCAGTTTTACGTTTAATTTCAAATTGGTATTATTACCTGCTTTGAATTTTTTTTCGTTGCAATTAAATCTAAATTGGTGCAACACCAATTTAGATACTTCTATTATTTTTCTTCTTCCGCACTACTAATCCAAGACCAAGTCTTGGGATTTTTATTTTTCTTTTCTTTCTTCTGTGCGCAGGACTAAAATGTCTCAGACAGAAGGATTCAGCACAGTACGACCTCCACTCTTCAACGGGGACGATTTTCCGTACTGGAAGAAGCGCATGGAGGTTTACCTCAAAACAGACTTCGATCAGTGGATGAGCGTTACGAGACCTTATAAAATTCCAGTGGACAGCTCCAGGAATATACTGGATCCTGAAGACTGGACAACATATTTGAAGAAAAAGGCGTCAACAGAAAATAAAGCGATCAACACTCTACAGTGTGGATTAACAAGAGAAGAACTGAACAGAGTCGGTCCACACAAAAATGCTAAAGAGCTGTGGGACAAATTGATCGAGCTGCACGAGGGAACGAGCGACGCCAAGGTAACAAAACGGGACCTGCTTTTAAATAAAATTCTTAACATAAAAATGCAAGAAGGTGAAACGGCGAATCAGCTCCACGCGAGGATCAAGGACATCCTCAACGGGCTTCATGCGATAGGCCACCAGATGGAAAATAGAGACTTAATAAGGTACGCATTAAATGTTTTTCCACGTAATAGTTTGTGGGCATCAATCGTAGATGCCTACAAAATTTCTAAAAATCTTTCTAAGTTAAAATTAGACGAGCTTTTCTGTGAATTAGAATTACATGAACAAACTAATGCTGGAGCCGAGAAAGGTATAGCTTTATTTGCAGGTTCCTCCAAAGAAAAGAAGAGCAAGCCTGAATATGAAGAAGATTCCGACCAAGACTCCGAAGACGAAGAACACCTGGTGAACTTGCTAAGAAAAATGTTCACCAGGAGAAAAAGGAGCTTCAACAAAAAGGACCTTCAAAAGATCAGTTCTCCCTCAGAACAAAAGAACGTGACTTGCTTCGGCTGCAATAAAAAGGGACACTACAAGAACGAATGCCCAAAACTGAAGTTCGACAAAGCGAAGCCAACTGAAAAGAAGGCCCTCAAAGAAACGTGGGACGACTCCTCGGACGAATCGGAGGAAGAAGAGCAGAAACATCAGAGCCACCTCGCACTGATGGCCCGCGAAGCTGAAACAGAAGACGAGTCGGAAGATGAAGACGGGTCTGAACCCGAAACAAGCCACGAGTCCGTACTCGCTTCCGAAGGCCCGAATGAGGTATATTTTAATTTAAACAAATTTTTTTTTAGAATTATTTCCTATTTAAATAGTAAATTAATTAAAATAGAAAATGAAAACAAATCACTTCTTGAGGAAAATCAAACCCTCAAGGAACAAATCAAAAATTCAAATCCAACTCAAGATCTAACACTTGAGGAGGAGAATTTATCATTAAAAAATGATATTAACAATTTAAAAGAAATGCTAGAAAAATTTACAACAAGATCAAAAAATCTTGACTTAATCCTGAACAATCAAAAAGCATGTTATAATAAAACCGGACTCGGATACAAGTCGAACTCAAATAAAACTTTTAAGTCATTAATAACTCAATACAAATCAACTAATCAAGCTTGGGTTCCAAAAGCGTGTCTGACCACGCAAGTAGGACTTAATCAATATTATATACCTAAAGAAAAAGTATATTATATAAACTCGATTAAACCAAATAAAAAACCAAAATACAAACCTAAATCGAAAAATTCAAAATTTAAAACTCAACAAAATATAAACTATCACCAAGTTAATTATAACTATAAAAGAAACAGACACAAACCTAAAACGAAAATTTAAATTAAAGGTCAATAATTCAGGGGGAGGCTCCAGAATAGCTAGCACCTCCAAAATTAACTAACCCGGTAGGGTAATTAGGATTAGTTAAACTTGAATCATGGTACTGGTGAAGTTTTTGGATGATAGTACGTTAGGGAAGCTTGGACATCGCATGTCTAGAAAGATATGGTTTCGATCTGGTGCATTTGGCCAAGTGGAACTGACCGAAGCTACCCTTAAATGAATCCTAACCAGTTAGACCAAGATTTAGTACTAAGCTCCGTGGATAGGACTATTCGGAAAACCTCGAAAGGTTGGTTACTACTAATAACGTCCATGTGACTCACCAAGCTTAGAAGTTTATCCTAAGATTGCCTATTTGTGGAGACCAAAGCTAAATCTGAACCTAACATAAGTTAAACCAAAACTCCATAATTAAAAATCCAATTTCATCTCACAAAATCATAGGATTCCCTGATTGATAATATAGATCGGGTGAGATGAATAAGGCTTAAATTTGTTTAATTAAAATTAAATTCAAAATTTTAATTTTAAAACTTAAAAATTAAATTCAAAATTTTAATTTTAAAACTTAAAAATTAAATTCAAAATTTTAATTTTAAAATTAAAAATTAATTTCAAAATTTAAATTTTAAACTTAAAAATTAATTTCAAAATTTAAATTTTAAAATTAAAAATTAATTTCAAAATTTTAATTTTAAACTTAAAAATTAATTTCAAAATTTTAATTTTAAACTTAAAAATTAATTTCAAAATTTTAATTTTAAATTTAAAAATTAATTTCAAAAGTTTAAATTTTTAAACTTAAAAATTAATTTCAAAATTTTAATTTTAAACTTAAAAATTAATTTCAAAATTTAAATTTTAAACTTAAAAATTAATTTCAAAATTTTAATTTTAAAATTAAAAATTAATTTCAAAATTTAAATTTTTAACTTAAAAATAAATTTCAAAATTTTAATTTTAAACTTAAAAATTAATTTCAAAATTTTAATTTTTAACTTAAAAATTAATTTCAAAATTTTAATTTTAAACTTAAAAATTAATTTCAAATTTTTAATTTTAAACTTAAAAATTAATTTCAAAATTTTAATTTTAAACTTAAAAATTAATTTCAAAAGTTTAAATTTTTAAACTTAAAAATTAATTTCAAAATTTTAATTTTAAACTTAAAAATTAATTTCAAAATTTTAATTTCAAAACTTAAAAATTAACTTCAAAATTTTAATTTTAAACTTAAAAATTAATTTCAAAATTTTAATTTTAAACTTAAAAATTAATTTCAAAATTTCAATTTCAAACTTAAAAATTAATGTCAAAACTTTAATTTTAAAGATAATGTCTGCTCAAAAATAAAAAGACTAACTTTAAATCTTACTTACTGTAGGAAACCAAGTGAATTTTGGACAGTGGTTGCTCCAAACATATGACTGGAGATCACACCAAGTTCACTCAACTCACTTACAAAAGCTTAGGAACAGGTACCTTTGGAAACAACGATAAACTCAAGGTAATTGGTATAGGTAATATTGAATTAAAAATAGACTTTATAATTACAAATGTTTTACTTGTTGAAAATTTTAAATATAATCTTCTGAGTATAAGTCAATTATGTGATACTAGGTATAAGGTTAAATTTCTATCCACAGAGTGTTTAATCAAACATCTAGATAATCCTACCATAAGCCTAAAAGGTTTTAGAAAAGACAACATCTATGTTATCAACTTAACCACTTCTTCCATTAAGTGTTATTTAACACAAAAAGAAGAAACATGGTTATGGCATAGAAGAATGTCTCACACCAACTTTAGAAATATAAGCAAATTAAATGGACTAGTGAAAGGCTTACCAAAATTACCTAACATAGATTCAACCATATGTAATGCCTGTCAACAAGATAAACAAACTAAATCCACTCACAAACCAATAAATCAGCCACAAACCAACTCAATATTAGAACTTCTACACTTAGATCTTTTTGACTCCCATAGAGTCAAATCCATAAATGGAAACTTATACTGTTTAGTCATAATAGATGATTATTCTAGGTTTACTTGGGTAAAATTCTTAAAACATAAAGACGAAACTTTTGAAATCTTTACAAACTTTTGCAAACAAATTGAAAATGAAAAAGATCTTAAAATTAAAAGAATTAGGAGTGACAATGGGGGAGAATTTAAAAATCATAATTTTAACAAATTCTGTCTTGAAAATGGCTACCATCACGAATTTTCATGTCCTAAAACCTCCCAACAAAATGGAATTGTAGAAAGAAAAAATAGAACCTTACTAGAAGCCTCTAGAACTATGTTAAATGAATATAACCTACCTAAATATTTCTGGGCAGAAACTGTTAGCACAGCCTGCTATGTGCAAAATAGAACAACATTAAATAAAAGACATAATAAAACCTTCTTTGAAATATTTTATAACAAACAACCTAACATAAAATATTTGGGTGTCCAGCCTTCATCCTAAATACTAGAGAACATTTAGGAAAATTCACCTCTAAAGTAGAAAATGGAATTTTTGTAGGATATTCTCTAAACAGTAGGGGTTACAGAATATATAATAAAATTACGCTAAAAATCGAGGAAACCACAAATGTAAAATTTGAAGAAACCCAAGGACAAACTCAACTTCAACCTACTGAAATTAATAATTCTGAAGAAACCAATCAATCCCTAGACTATGAAGAAGATGAACACACTCAAGAAAATGAACCCCCTAGAACTATAAGAGTAAATCCTAACCATCCAACTGATCAAATAATTGGTGACCCAGACCTAAGGGTTCAAACCAGATCATCCTTTAGGAACCTGAGTCAAATCTCCCTGATTTCAAAAATTGAACCAAAAACTATAGCTGAATCCCTACTTGATTCAGATTGGATCATCGCTATGCAAGAAGAACTAGCTCAATTTGAGCGTAATGAAGTTTGGGATCTAGTGCCACCACCTAAAGATAAGAAAGTAATAGAAACAAAATGGGTATTTAGAAACAAATTAAGTGAAACTGGGGAAATTACTAGGAATAAGGCTAGGCTAGTTGCCAAAGGGTTCAGTCAAGTTGAAGGACTTGACTACGATGAGACCTATGCCCCAGTAGCCAGACTAGAATCCATTAGAATGTTACTAAGTTATGCAACCCATAAGGGATTCAGACTATATCAAATGGATGCTAAGTCAGCCTTTCTCAATGGACTAATAAAAGAAGAAGTGTATGTAAGTCAACCTCCTGGGTTTGAAAATATAGAACACCCTGATTATGTCTTTAAGTTGAAGAAAGCATTATATGGACTTAAACAAGCACCCAGGGCATGGTATGAAAGGCTAACATCTTACTTAACATCCAAAGGATTCAACCAAGGTCAAATTGATCCAACCTTGTTTGTTAAATTACTAAATAACGACATATTTATAGCACAAATATATGTAGATGATATAATATTTGGTTCAACTAACTCAAACTTTCTAGAAGAATTTATTAATCTAATGGAACAAGAATTTGAAATGAGCTTAGTAGGAAAATTGACCTATTTCCTAGGATTACAAATCAAACAAACAAATGAAGGAAATTACATTTATCAATACAAATACACTAAAGAATTACTTAAAAAATTCAGAATGGAAAATACAAAAGAAATAAAAACACTCATGACAGTAAACACAATCTTAGACAATGACCCAAATGGAAAACCAGTAGATCTGAAGTACTATAGAAGTGCAATAGGCAGTCTACTCTACCTAACTGCAAGCCGACCTGATATCTTATTTGCAGTTAGTATGTGTGCAAGATACCAAACCTGTGCTAAAGAATCCTATTTGACTCAAGTCAAAAGGATTTTTAGATATCTTAAGGGAACAACAAACATAGGAATCTGGTATCCTAGGACCAGTGAGTTTGAATTAATAGGATATTCTGACTCAGATTATGCTGGGTGCAAATTAGACCGCAAAAGTACAAGTGGTGGATGTCAACTACTAGGCCCATCACTTGTTAGCTGGTTTAGTAGAAAGCAACATTGCGTTGCACTATCTACAACTGAGTCAGAATACATAGCCATAGGAGAATGTGTAGCCCAATTATTATGGATGATGCACACCTTAAAAGATTTTAACTTAAAAATCACAAATGTAAAAGTCTTAATTGACAATATTAGCTCAATAAATTTAACAAAAAATCCAGTGCATCATTCAAGAACCAAACACATTGAAATCAGACACCACTTTATCAGGGATCATGTTACTAAGGGTGACATTGAGCTCAAATACGTTGAGTCCAAGTCAAACTTAGCTGACATATTCACTAAACCACTCCCTGAAAATGAATTTAGACATTTACGTAGAAAACTAGGAATGTGCTTAATAGACTAGGAATTTCGAATTTCAAAATACTTTCAAAATTATTGCTTTCAACTTATAGGTTCAAACATGTGTCAGTTTTTAAAACCTTCCTATTTTTAGATTTTTAAATAAACTTTTAGCCTTAGACTAGTTCAAAATCCTTAGAGAACATGCACCCATAGGACTAGTTTTGAGCATCTCACCAAAACCCTAGGCTTACCTTGCTTGTGTTTGCCGAACAATAGAATGGGGTGAGATGCATAGGCCACTTGCCTAAGACTTAATATGCTTATTTCAGTGCATCGACATAAGTCTGGGCGTTAAAAATAAAATATATATTAATCAAGTTAAGATTGACCTTAACTTGACTAACCAAGTGAAAGCTGCTATCTTTTGATAAGTCAGTCAGTAACTAACTGGTTAGACATTTGATTTAATGTCAGGTCCAGGGGGAGGAATCAATTAAAATTTTTTAATTTTTTTAAAAAAATTTCTATTAAAAATTTCTTAAACCTATTTTTGAAAACTAAGCTATTGAATTTCAAAATTAGATTTAACGTAGTTTTGAAAATTGAATTTAAAAATCTAGTTCTGAGAACTTGACTTTACTTAATTCTACTTAATTCTACAAAAATTAATTTTTGTAAACTAAGCGTAAGTTTATAAACTAAGTCTTTTTAAAATTTTTTACAAACTTAGTGTTGAAAATTAAACTTCAATCAATCTTGAAATATATTTTAAAACTTAGTTTTGAAATTTTGCTTATGTTTAAAAAGAGTTGAAACCTATTTTAAATAAAAAAAAATTGTTTTTCTTGAAATTTAGAACTTATTCTTAAACCTTAACCTTAGAAGCTATATTTGAAAAATTAGCTATTTTTCACAAAACTTAGCCTTTAAATCTGGATTTTTTTATATATACACCTATTTTTGAAAACTAGCTTTAAAAAATCAAGTCTTTTATGTACTTAAGTCTTGAAAGTTGAATCCTTTACCAACTCAGTTTTAGAAAATCAATTTTACCTAGTTTTGAAAAATAGATCTTTTAACCTTGTCTCAAAACTTAGCTCTTTTACAAAAGATAAATTACTAAGTTTAACTCCCCCAGAGTAACTTGACATGATTCCTTACTTTGTCTGAAGTCTATATTTTTAACTACTTTAAACATGCTTATTTTTGATGAATGCCAAAGGGGGAGGGTTAGATGGGTTAAGTTAGCCAAACCAATTGAAAATAAACCAATTGAAAATATAAACTAACTTAAAAAAAAAAAAACCTCCACATAATGATGTTATCTGTTTTTTTTTGCAAATGTCTTCACTAACTTAACCAGGTTGTCATTCCATCAAAAAGGGAGAGATTGTTGGTGCGGTTAGCACTAACGATTTAACCCAGGTTTTGATGAATGACAAATATGTTAAGTTAGGTTTATTGTTGATCTAACACTCTGATCGAGTGTGCAGGATCAGTCCAGACAGGTCGACGGGCTGACCGGATGTCTGGCACGAAGCCCAGTTAGGCCGACGAGCTGACCAGATAGTTGGCACGAAGTCCAAGCGGGTCGACGGGCTGACCGGACGCTTGGCAAGAAGTCCAGCTAGGTCAACGGGCTGACCGGATAGCTGGCGAGAAGTCCAGACGGGTCGAAGGGCTGACCGGACGTCTGGCAGGTAAGTAAGGTAAGTCACTGGAGGGGAGTGATTGCGAGGACGCGTTCCCGGAAAGGGAACATTAGGTGTCTAGCCGGCTTAGATCCATTTCGGATATCTAAGTCGAGATCGTGACTAGATTCCGGTCTCGGAAAGACGGAATCTAAGTCATACTTTTTCTGTTAATTCATTATGCTAACAATCTGTGTTGCAGGGTATATTTTGCCTCGGACTAACCTTGTTTTGCAGGAGAAGGAATCTCTGGAAAAAGGTGGTTCGGGCGCCCGGAGGTCCGGGCGCCGGAAGGGATCCGGGCGCCCGGAGGCATGTTTTATCCTCTGCGTCACCTCACCACGTGGAGCATCCTGACTGGACTTGCCACGTCGTACCAGGGCGCCCGGAGCAGCATATAAAAGAAGCCCCAGGGGTGGAGTTTCAAAAACACATCTCTCAGAATTCCCAGATTGCTTTGCTGCTCTGTGCTCCAGCGACGCTAACAAAGCTCCGACAACGCGCCCTAGCTCCTTAAGTTTTCTTTTCTGTCGGTACAGCTTTGTGCTTTGTTTCATTAGCATTTCTTGTACTCTTTTTGTAATCACATTCGAATTGCTAGTGATTGCCCAACGAAAGTGGTCAAGGACCATGAGCCTTCGAGTAGGAGTCGTCACAGGCTCCGAACGAAGTAAAATCAATTGTGTTCATTTACTTTTCCGCTGCGTACTTTTACACTCGAGTTTTAGAATCGATATTCACCCCCCCCCCCCTCTATTGAACGATCACGGTCCTACAGAGACTACTACGACTTAAAAGCAAGGATAGGTCGGCCGACCCCGTAAAAATTTCTTCGCAAAAATCCTTAACCTGAGCACCAACGACACTATCGGTCGGGTGAAAAAAGGGAGGAGGCAAGTCCGAGGACAGAACAGCGTCGGGATCAGACCCATTGAAGAAGAGAGACTAGTCCTTCCCGAACCTCGGCTGAGTGGACCCGACTCTTGGCATGGGAGGAGGAAAATAGAAGCAATGCCACTCAGGGAGAAATTGGGATGATCGCCAGCGGCCTGACAGATGAGGACTCCAACCGAGCAAGGAAGTCGCATGCTCGGTGACTTGAAATTCATGTTATTGGATGCAACAAGGAGAAGGCGGACGGACCGAAGATCAGTTTTATGTTGGAGCAATCTAGGTGCCCTAGATTTTGATATTTGGGAAAAGATTTAAGTTAGGTTTATTGTTATATTTGATATGCATTGTAAGTGTGCATGATACAGATACAATAAGGAAAATCCAAGTGTGATCTTGGCAAAGGAGGAAAGTCCAAGGATGAGTCTTGGCGGTGTAAGTTCAAGTATGTAGTCTTGACAACGTAAGTCCAAGTGTGACTTGGTAATCAATGAAGTCCTGGAGGTGAAACCTCTTAGCAAAGGAAAACCCGACAATAATGAGAAGACCGATGGAAGCTCCAGAAGGCAAGACGTGAAGGATAAGGAGGCATCCGAGGGACGCAATGCTAATGGAGGCTAGAAGGCTAGGTCTAAGTTGGTCGGGCGAGGATGAGTGCTGAGTGAATGTACTCGGGCGTTAAAACTTAGAATTAGGGTTTTATTATAGCAGTACTGTAGCAATCGACTGATATTTTCATCAGTCGACTGGTAGCCGACCGTTGGCTTGTAAGGGTCGAATTTCACTTAGGACCAGTCGATTGGTGGTTGTACCAGTCGACTGGTGGCGGGGAAAATAGTAGGTATTTTCCTCCCGAGCTCTATTTAATAGAGCTCGGAGTGCTTGGCCATGGTTGATGAAATTAGTAGTGGTTAACCCTAATTAGAGTCTTCAAGTTCCCAAGTGATCTAACGTGCTTGTATGAGGTTGTGGCGAAGTTTCTTCACCCACAAGGAGCTATGCGAGCTAACCGGAAGTTCTCCGGGGAATCATCCATCGATGGATCGGGATCGTCCACCTTACAGGCAGCTGTGGAATATGAGCTTTATCTCTGAACCACTTTAAATCAATGTGTTAGGTTTACTTTCTATTGTTAGTATTTGTTTTTATATTCCGCTGTGCGTACTAACCATTATAGGGGTTTCAATAAGACATTATTCTCCCCCCCCCCCAATTCTAGCGGGAGTCAAGGTCTCAACAAGTGGTATCAGAGCGAAGTTAGCTCTTGTTGGACTAATCGCCAAGAAAGCGACTAGAGGAAGAAGATGGAGTCGGAGGGACCTCTCAGATGGGGCATCCGAATACCACCTTCATACGAGCGCAAGGACTTCGACTATTGGAGGAAGCACATGGAGGTGTGGCTCCAAATGAATTGGAACCAATGGATTATGTTGGAGGAACCATTTAAAGCTCCAATGGATAAAAAGGGAAAGCGTCTCCGACCTCGATATTGGATCGAGGAGCAAAGGGAGCAATTGGAGACGAACAAGGAGGTAACTAGAATTTTAATTAAGTTATTACCTCCTAATGTGGTATTGAATGTAAGTGAATACGAGAACGCAAGTGACTTTTGGAAAAAGGTAATTGCACTTCATTAGATCCCTACACAAATCCAAGAAGAGAATGACCAATCGGATGTTGACACGGGTTCAACATCCGAGGAGGAGAAGTAAGATGAGGAGGTATCATCTACATCTTCAAGGGAGGAAGAAGTTGAACCATCCACATCTTCAAGTGAAGAAGAAGAAGAAGAGCAATCCAAGGATGAGGAGGTCTTGGAAGCTCAACCCTCAACCTCAACTACCAAGAAGAGTGAGAAGAGCCACATCAAATGCTTTGAGCGTAGTAAGATAGGACACTACAAGAGTAGGTGTCCTTCACTCAAGAAGGTAAAGAAGGTAAACTCTAAACTCATTGATCCGGTGGTAAGGGAAGGGGGCCCATCCAGCAGGAGGTCAAGGTGGTCAACACCCTGCAGGTGTCTGGTCGATGAATTACCCCTTGATCGACTGGAGGAGAGTCGACCCGACTTCTCGACAACTCGGCTCGACACCGAGCTTCCAACGCTCTTAAAGCAAGACGAGAGAGGATAACGAACGAGCGGGCATGCCGCTCGGCCGACGGTAGATGAAACATCGGCTCGACAGTCAAAGCGCACTCGCCCGATAGGCTGAGCTCAGCCCAGCTAAGGTGGCCTCCGCTCAACCCGAGGAGGTTGTTTGACCGAACGGTCCGTCCGCCCGACCCAGTAAAGGACAAAGGGAGAAAGTATCGATATCTTCCTAGGGATCAGTGCCGTCTGCAGGGGCACAGTTAGCAGCAGAGAATCGTACGGTGGAAGCTTCCGCTGTCATTTCAGAGATATGCTCATGCTGTTGAGGTATGGGGACAGACACACTTTTCTGACATGCCCATTCTAGATATGCTTTGAGGGTCGTGCACGTCTCGGGGGAGCGTGCACGCGCCCCTGAGAAGCCCTATATAAGGGCATTCAGACTCCAACGGAGGTATGCGCGATTCATCACTGTAGCTACAGTTCTCGTCATTCTACTTTGATTTCTTGTTGTCGGAGGCTGACTTGAGCGTCAGAGGGCCGTCGCTGGGAACCCCTTCCCGACTCGGTTTTGTGCTTGCAGGTTCTCGTTGGAGGTCTACATCACTCACAGGGCTGCGCGGAGTCAACGAGAGCACCACGTTCCCAGCAACTGTCGACTCAGCACTCAAACAGGATCAAATTGGCGCCGTTTGTGGGAACACACCTAAATCCGAGCCAAGAAGATGGAGGAAGCTGGACGTTCACACACCGTGACGCTCTCTCCAGAAGAACTCGATGAGCTCATCCAGGTGCGAGCGGTAAAAATAGTGGAGCAGCAGCAGAAGGCGCAAGCCGAACGGCTTGCGCAGCAGGCCACCTCGGCATCCGGTGGCTGAGCGGCGTTAGAAGATCGACCAGAGTAGTTTTCTACCTGGCCACGAAATAAGGGGCAGACCGACACGACAGGAGAGGTGCCGCCCGCCCCGATTCCATTCCATCGGGCTCTGTTCCAGACTTCCTCCGAGCTCGCCCAGGCCAACCAAGGTACATCCGATGAAGCTCCCGCTCAGGACGTCAAGAAAGCCAAGGTGCCTCAGACCGATTCTTCTCCCGAGCGGATCAATCGCCAGTTCTCAGAAGCGATTCTGCAGGATCTGCTCCCGAGGCACTATGCCCCCCTAGCGATTGGAGAATACAGTGGTGCGACCGACCCGGATGACCATCTCGGTAAGTTCGATAACACTGCTACTCTACATCAATAAACTAACGGAGTTAAGTGTCGGGTCTTCCTCACTACCCTGTCCGGCTCGGCGCAATGATGGTTCCGAAGGTTGCCGGACAGATCGATTCGAAGTTTTAAGGACTTCCAAACGGCGTTCCTCCACCACTTCACAAGTAGCAGGCGCTATCAGAAGACGAGCGTCAGCCTATTCTCCATGAAGCAGGGGCCCAGAGAGACTCCCCGAGCCTACATCCAACGATTCAACCAAGCGGCTATGGATATCCCAACAATTTCATCTGAGACCATGATGCACGCCTTTACCCAAGGTCTGATTGAGGGGGATTTCTTCCGTTCGCTCATCCGGAAGCCGTCGCGTGATTACAACCATATGCTAAAAAAGACAAGCGAGTACATCAATGTGGAAGAGGCCCAGACAGCCAGAAGGAAAGAGATGCCTACTAAACCACCAGCGCTGACTGAAAAGAGGCCACCTATCAACCACCAGCCCCCTAGAGGGCCCCGAGCTAAGGGGGCCCGACAGCATTACGAGGCTAAGCTGCATGTCGTCCAACACATGGCTACCGAATGGCCGAGGCCGAAAGAAAAGGTATGGACTCTCATGTTTTGTTCCCTACATCAGTCGGTTAGTCACAACACTCGCAATTGTCAAGGGTTTGCCCCATTTGTCTCGCCGACGCCAAGAAACTATCGCTGTCGATCACCCTCGCCCAACCAGCGACATCGGCACCAGGACGCCGAGCGACGAGAAGTTAGGCGATCATCCGAGCAACCACATCACGGTGATCAGCCCCAGACCTCTCACGAGCGAGCTAGACCATCTACACGGGAGGAAAAAAACAGAAGCAACGCCGCTCGGGGGGAGATCAATATCATAGTAGGAGGGCCCACCGGCGGGGATTCTAACCGGGCCCAGAAGTCGCATGCTCGGCAGCTAAGGATCCACGCTGTGGGCTGCAGCGAAGAGAAGGCGAACAGACCTAAGATTAGCTTTGGTCCGAGGGATCTCGAGGGAGTCGAAGTGCCGCACGACGACGCTCTCATTATCAAAGCGGTAATAGCCAATTATACTATTCACCTTCAAGAAGGCATTCGACAACTCCAGATTAACAGAGCCGAGTTGTTGCCCATGACAACCTCACTGTACGGGTTCACAGGAAATGAGGTTCTGCTGGTCGGACAGACCCGACTAGCCATATCACTGGGAGAAGAGCCGCTTCGGAGGACGCGGGCCACTAACTTTATCGTGGTAGACGCCCCCTCCGCCTACAACGTGATCCTGGGGCACCCCGCCCTCAACGAGTTTCGAGTTGTCATCTCTACTTTTTGTCAGAAAATAAAATTCTCCGTCGAGGACCAGGTAGGAGAGGTCCGAGGAGACTAGTTAGCATCTCGGCGCTGCTACGTGGAAATGATCCACTCTGAAGCCAGATCCGTACGGAAGACACCCCGGATCGAGATAAACTCTATAACCAAAAAACCTCCTACTTTAGTTTATGAGGAAAATGAGGAAGTGCATATTCATCCTTGCCGACCGGAGGCCACCACCTTCATAGCATCTGACTTGGAGGGGGAATAAAGGAAAGAGCTCATCAAATGCCTCCAACAAAACCACGATGTCTTCGCATGGTCAACGCACAAACTGCCTGACATTTCCCCAAGCGTAGCTCAGCACGAGCTCCACGTCCGACCGGACGCCCGACCAGTGAAGCAACGGAAGAGAGACTTCAGTGTCGAACAGAATCAAATAATCCGAGCGGAGGTTGAGAAGCTCCTGGAGGTCGGCCACATACGCGAGGTGCAATTCCCGAGCTGGCTCGCGAACATAGTACTCATTTCCAAGCCGAACAACAAATGGAGAGTCTGCATCGACTTTCGGGACCTGAACAAAGCATGCCCGAATGACTTTTATCCTCTGTCCAGAATCGATCAGATGGTAGATTCAACTGCCGGTTACGAGTTAATATGCATGTTGGATGCATACCAGGGATACCACCAGGTGCCGCTTGCCCGCGAGGACCAGGAGAAGGTTAGCTTCATCACGGTGGACGGCACCTACTGCTACAACGTGATGTCGTTCGGCTTGAAGAACACTGGGGCCACTTACCAGCGTCTTATGAACAAAGTATTCAGGCGGCAGATCGGGCGCAATATGGAGGTGTATGTAGATGATATATTGATTAAATCACTCCGGACTGTCGATCTCTGTGCAGATATAAAGGAGACCTGCCATACGCTACGGACGTATGGAATCAAGCTCAACCCCCAGAAATGTCTATTCGGTGCCAAGAGCGGACGTTTCCTGGGATACATTATGACCGAGCGGGGCATTGAGGCTAATCCCAGCAAGGTGAAAGCGCTACAAGATATGCTACCACCAAGGAACCTAAGGGAAGCGCAACGTCTTACCGACTGAATAACAACTTTATCAAGGTTCATTTCAAAGTCTGCTGACCGGAGCCTACCGTTTTTCAAGATCCTGCGCCGAGCCACTAAGTTCTAGTGGGACGAGGAGTGTGATCGGGCGTTCGAGGAGCTCAAAGTCTATCTCAACTCCTTACCAGTGCTAGCCAAGCCAATAGCTGATGAACCCCTCAAAGTTTACCTATCCTCGACTGATCACACGGTCGGCTCGACCCTAGTAAGGTCGGACAGCGAGGAACAACCTGTATACTTCTTGAGCCATATATTAAAAGATGCTGAATCCCGCTACACAGGTCTTGAGAAACTCGCCTTTGCACTGGTCCTTGTCGCTCGAAGGCTCCGTCCGTACTTTCTTACATATACCATCATAGTAATGACCAACAGCCCGCTGAGCAGGGTGGTGTTAACCATATTGCATGTCACGTGGCACATCAAATTAATTAAAATTGAAACTCATTAAAATTAATACAAGCATTGTATCAATGAGTCCCAAGTCGTATTTTTTTTTCAAGGAATAACTAGTAAGTGTAAATGACTAGATATTATTTTTATTTGTTTGTTTCTTTTTATTGGTTCTGATCAAGTTACTTTCTGCCCGAAATAAAACTAACCTAATTCCACATGAACTAATAACAACCAAACTTAAACTTGAACTCTAATAAAACCTAAGTAAACTAATACAAATCACTTGAAAACTACATGAACTAAATTGCAAATTCTGTAGAAATTAGAACTTGAAGCATTAATGAATTTTAGTCGAATCAGTTTAAGGAAACAAAACTCAACAACAAATCTAAACTAATTAAGATCTAGGAATTAGTAACTTCACTAGCAGAATTGTATCTAAAATCTGAATCAAAAGTTGAAACTTACTTATGAATTGGAACCCTAACTCTTATTTCTGATTACACTTTCAAACTCATCCATACACCATAACAAAATCGTAATGGATAGAACCGCTTTCAAAAGGGTTTTTCTTGCAATGAAAAGGAAAACAAATGGAAACAATTGATCTAACACTCAAAACTAAGAAGAAATGCAATTAAGGAACATCCACAAATTCAAGCACACTTAAACTCTGCCTCCCTGCAATCTCACAGAGAAATTCAAGAAAACTCCCTTGAACAATCACAGCAATGATCAAATTCGGTAACTAAAGTTTATGAGAATTGAAACTAGCAGAAACCTCCCTACGAGCTTGCAATCACATCAGTTATTCATTGTCTGATAAGCAGAGGAAACGGCGTCGCAATCCCAAATCGGTTGATCGGCTCCGATCTGAAAACGTGAGTCCTTGATGGATGGAATGTAGACAGGAACTCTGGAAAAAATCCTCCGAAGCTCCTTCTCTGATAGGATCTTCCGGATCAAGAAAACTCCCTCGATCTGGTTTTCCCGTGAATAGTGTGATATGGTGATCGCAGCAGAGAAGAACTCCCTCTACTGTGATCTGATGTTTGGAAGATGATCATTGGTTCTAGGATCGATTGCTGGCGATGGCTGAACCAAAATGTATCTTGAATTGTGGACGGGAGTGCCGGCGTCGCAGAGGTTGAAGACGGTGAATAGTAGCAAGAAATCGCGAACCGAGCTCAATTGTAGCTTCTCACACGAAGCCTTTTAAACTCCTCAGATCTGATCGGACGATCCAGGTCATTTCTGGCTTGATCAACGGCTGTGATGTCTTCAGATCTGGATTAAAACCTCTGGATCCTCATCTATGGCTCAGATCTATCCCTCATTAGGTTGGATGAGCCGGATCTTCAACGGATGGCTCAGATCTGCTCAATCTTGGATGAACGGTCTATAATACTCTGAGGCTTGATCGACTTGATTAGCCCTTGATTTGAGCCCAAATACAGCCTGATCTGATCGGGTCCATGACCCTTTTGATGCTTACAAAATAAGAATTAAATATTAGCACTAAATACCATGAAAATTAGCTAATTTGCAATTAGGTCAAAAATCAAATGCAATATTGAGATATGATGCTAATGTGAGATTAAACTATGAATAAACCAATAAAAACATGCATTATGATTCAAAATAATATAGCCAAAATCATGGTTATCACAGGGTCCTCCTCAATCCAGAAGCATCAGGGCGGCTGATCAAATGGACCATGGAGCTCAATGAGTTTGATATTCAATATCAGCCCTGGGCAGCCATAAAGACACAATCTCTGGCGAACTTCATCACCGAGGTGCAAGACCTCGAGCACGAAGTCACCTGGAAGGTGTATGTGGATGGGTCTTCCACTCGGCAAGGGAGTGGGGTGGGAATACTACTGATCTCCCCCAATGAAGAGCGGATGCAGCTGTCTTTTCGGCTGGACTACCGAGTAACCAACAATGAGGCCGAGTACGAGGCTCTCATAGCCGGGCTGCAAGCCGCTCGGCACGTGGGCGCCATCAAAGTTCTGATTCATTCGGACTCACGGTTAGCCGCCTAGCAGCTCTCCGGAACGTTTGAGATCAATAGCGCTCGACTCAGGCTCTATGCCGAGGCTTTCGAAAAGTTGAAAGCCAATTTCCAAGAGGTGGTCATAAAGAATGTTCCCCGAGCGGAGAATCAAGTGGCGGATGAACTGGAGAAACTAGCCAGCTCCATATCGCCAATCGTCATTCAGCAGCCGATCGACCAAGTGTCTCTCGTGGCCCATATCGATCGGATGGAGGGACTCACCTTTCCCAGCTACTGGAGAACTGCACTGATAGAGTTTCTGCGAGCAGGAGCTACGCCTTCCGATCGGGAAGAGGCTCAACTGCTGAGAAGGCAAGCGGACAGATTCACATTAATCGGAGATCAACTGTACAAGAAAGCTTTCTCCCGACCGCTTCTCAAGTGCGTCGGGCCGGAAGACATCGACTACATACTGCAGGAGGTACACCAAGGCTCCTGTGGTGGACACCCGGGCGGTCGTTCACTAGCAAGGAAAATTTTGCTGGCTGGATAATTTTGGCCGACCCTTCAGGAGGACGCCACTCGGACCGTATCCACTTGCCTGTCCTGCCAAAAATACCACAATCTCTCACACCGCTCGACGACGGAAATGAAGACGCCCGCGGTATCCTGCCCGTTCGACCAGTGGGGCATGGACATAGTGGAGCCCTTCCCCATGGCAACCGGTCAACGGAAGTTTTTTATCGTAACCGTTGATTACTTCTCCAAGTGGGTAGAGGCTGAGCCGCTGGCTAGGATTACCGAGCAGATGGTCAAGAAGTTTATCTGGCAACACCTTATTTGTCGGTTCGGCATCCCGCGCCGACTCATCTCAGACAATGGATGACAATTTGTCGTTCAGCAGCTCAAAGAGTGGTGCGAAGGATACGACATCCAGCAGGCCTTCACCTCAGTGGCTTACCCCCAAAACAATGGGCAAGTCGAAGTAGCCAATCGAGAGATCCTGCGGATCCTCCGAGTTTGACTCGACCACGTCGGGGGCAGCTGGGTGGACACGCTTCCAGGCGTATTATGGGCAATCCAAACGACGCCAAAGGAGGGGACGGGTGTCACGCCTTTCCACTTGGTATACTGGGACGAGGTAGTCGTTCTCGTCGAAGTCGGAATAGATTTCGACCGAGTGCAGCAGTACGATGCGGACAATGACGAGCGGAGACAACTGGAGCTTGACTTGGTGGATGAGATGCGCGTCAATGCGGCCGCTCGGCTGACTGTCTATAGGCAAAGAATGAGGCAAAGCTACAACCGGCGGGCAATCCCCCGATCCTTTCAAGTCAGCGACCTAGTATGGAGAAAAGTGAAATCGGTCGGCGACGTTGGCAAGCTAGAGGCTCCGTGGGTTGGACCGTTCAAGATCGTGGAGAAGCTCCACTCGGGAGCTTAGTATTTAGAAGATGAAGACGAACGGTGACTGGAATGACCATGGAGCGCGAACCATCTCCAGGCGTACCGAGCTGGGTGAAAGGTGCGCCGATGTATTTAGTGACGTGTATCTATTCTTTACCCTACGCCTTTTGACTGCAGGGTTAAAATCGAAAAGTAAAGGATTGCAAGATCATTGTTGAACGGCTGGGCAACTCATAAGACCGTCGAGCGGCGACGTTAGACGCCAGAGCCGAACCGGTGGCTATAAATACTCGGCCTGAAGACCATCGAGCAGCGATGTTAAACGCCAGAGCTGAACCGGGGTCGGAGCGGCGACCATAAATACCCTGCCTGAAGACCGTCGAGTGGCGATATTAAATGCCAGAGCCGAACCGGCGACTATAAATACCCGACCTGAAGACCATCGAGCAGCGACGTTAAACGCCAGGGTCGAAGCGGCGACCATAAATACCCCGTCTGAAGACCATCGAGCGACGACGTTAAACGCCAGGGTTGGAGCGGTGACCATAAATACCCCGCCTGAAGACCATCGAGCGGTGACGTTAAACGCAAGAGCCGAACTGACGGCTATAAATACCCGGCCTGAAGACCGTCGAGCGACGACATTAAACCCCAGGGTCGGAGCGGTGACCATAAATACTCCGCCTTGACACTACAACAAATATGTAAAAGACAACACTATAAAGACAACGGTTTTTGAAGGAACCGTTGTTAATTTGATAAAAGACAACGGTTTTTAGCAAAACCGTTGTCTTTGAGCTTTAAAAAAAAAATAAAAGACAACAGTTTTGTAAAAATCGTTGTTGTGGAGCGAATTGTTTTCTAATCAACAACACATTTTACAACGGTTTTCTAAAACCGTTGTTTTTAAGCGCATTTTTAGAGGTTTAATGCTTTCCCTCTCCGAAAAATTCTTTGGCGCGTGTTTTCCCTCCCCTTAGTCTTCGGGAACCCTAGGCATAATTGTGTCTTTCTCCTCTCCTCATCACACGATCTCTTCACGTTCCCTCTCCTCACACAATCTCCTCTTCCTGATCTCCTCACACAATCTCCTCTTCCCGATCTCCTCACACAATCTTCTCCACTCCTCACATATTTTTGCCTTCCACCCCTTTTCACGAACCCCTATCCTCAAAACTCCTCTCTGCCTAAACCTCTCTCGCTGAACATCTCCGACGAACCCCTCTCCTTCAAACTCCTCTCAGACTAACCCTCTCGTGGCTCATCCTTTTCTCCTGTCGACTCGTCTCTCACTCTCTTGGCGGTTTCCTCGGCGATCAAGCGAGAGGCGGCATGGGATTCTTCAGGAGCCTCACCCGACTGCCCAGCCCAACCGGATTCGGCATCAGTTCCACATCCGAGCAGGTCATGAGGGCATCGACGCTTCCAAGCAGACTGTCATCGTCACCGGTTTGTCCATCCCTAGGATATGGAGAATCACTCTTTGAAAATCTGTTCTTGCTTAAGCAAGCTTAACTTTTTTGAACTCTATCTTGATTCGTGTTTTGATGCACAGATCTGATTTGTTTCCGACTTGATTTTGGTGCCTAATTCATCCAAACTCCCACTCTATCAATGGATTTATATATAGAGAGATACCATCTTCAACAAGATTTATTAATTAAGGTTTATACTTTTAACATGGTATTGTTGCAAACTCTAACACCTGTGCTTGATTTGTTGATGATACTGTTTAGCCTACAAAAGTGGTTAATATCAACATATTTATGGTTAAATGTTTCTTCAAGACAAAATTAAACCCATCTCTGTAAATATGCACAACAACTATATCTGCTAAGAAAACCATGAGGTGAACAATTAACATGACTATGTGTCAGAGAAGGAAGAAGACTGATTCATCTGTAAATTTTGTGCTCTCTATTTTTCCCCCCTTTTTTGTTTCACCATGTTTTCTTTCTGCAGGGTGGGAAAATCCTCTTTGGAGGGTCTGTTATTGACTCTGAAGGAAACTTTGTTCAACCTAGTATTGTCGAGATTGCACCTAGTGCACAAGTAGTTAAAGTAGAACTGTTTGGTCCTGTATTATATGTAATGAAATTTCAGGTAGTTCTTGAATTTGGTTTATCTATTAACTTTTGTTGTCATCCTTTTCATTTAAGAAATTAATGGGCAGGATCTAATATTATTGTTTTGCTTCTCAGCTCTAGATTTCTAATTTGCTATGTCTTATACAGACTTTAAATGAGGCAATTGAAATAAACAACTCGGTACCATAAGGTCTGAGCAGTTCTATCTTCACACGCAAGCCTGAGATTATCTTCAAGTGGATTGGGTAAAAACCATCTTTCAACTTGTTAAATGATTTTGACAGCCTCCAAATTTGGACATGTTAGAGTTTATGATCCGAATTATGTTGGATCTATCCCGAAAAGCTCATGGTGCAACTTTATTTATGAGATTTTGGGGATTTATGGTGGTAGTGAAGGCATTGGACCAAAGTGGTGGTGCAGAGGCACTATGGACCTTCATTATTATTATTTTCACACATATGTTTATGCACTATGTTCGTGCTTCAAAAAGTTTATTTGTCGTTTTGTGATAAGATTCTAAAGATTGTAAGTGTAGAAAAGTCTTTCAGCTTTATCACGATATGGTTTCTAGTTTTCCAGCTTTTTTTTCTCTGTTAATATACAGTTAGTTTCTATAGTTCTTTCCAAACGGTGTGCCTTTATGATGCAGACCTCATGGCAGCGACTGTGGTTTTGTCAACGTGAACATACCTACTAATGGTGCCGAAGTTGGTGGAGCTTTCGGTGGTGAAAAGGCCACTGGAGGTGGTCGAGAAGCAGGGAGCGACTCATGGAAGCAATATATGTGGCGTTCAACCTAGTAAACTTAGTTAATTCATCCATTGATAAGGTTGTGGATGAATTAACACATTTGTCATTTCCAATTCTAAATCAATGTGATACAATTGGTGATGCTATAGGAACATATGTGGGATGGCTGGCTAACTTGGTAGTTATGCTAGATGAGGTAAATGTCATATTATATTTATAGTTAAATTGTCCAACAAAGATTAGTCATTAGTGTTGCACCTAACATGTGTACATTTGCAATTTTTAGAATCCTCAAAGGAAAAGAAGTGTTGTCCAAAGAAATAACCCAATTATTTCATCAAGTGTGTCAAAGTCATTACATCTACTATACTGTTATTGTAAGCATGCTCTAAATGATGAAACAAATATATCAATGATTTGTGAGCATGGTTTCTTTGACAATGATTATGAAATCCTTGTGCACCTTGAAGATATCATTCCTTTTTATCATTTGGATCCCATAACTGTAAATTGTATAGTAATTTACATGTGGTAAGTCTTTTTATTCTATTTGTTTACCATATAAATTGTATAAACTTTATTAATTTAGCATTGTAACATTCTTCATTTTGAAATGGTAGGTATCTTTATAAAAAGCTAAAAACATATAACAATATCCACAAAATTAGATTTGTGAATCCACACATTATCCCATATGTGCCATGTGTGACTTGACTGGACAAAAACAGTAAAATCGAGCACTTGAATGAAAGAGCTAGTGTTTTGGCAGATAAGCTGAGTCAAACATCAAGAAATCAATTAATTTTAGTGCCACATAATGTTGGGTAAGTAAGACTTATAATATCAGTTTTAATTTATTGTTTCGAGAAATATGCATGCAATAATTATGTGATTTGTGTATAGTTATCATTGTATTCTCACTGTCATTGATCCATCTAAGGAGACAGTTTATTTGTTGGATTCGCTTAGTCACCACATTCGTGACGAGGACTGGAAATACGTAGTGGATATGTGAGTACATATTTTAATTTTATTAAGCATTTTTTTAATCAGTAAAACTCTCATATGCCTATTCTTTTTTATGTATAAAGGAGCATAAGATTGTTTAATTCAAACAAAGAAAAAAAAAGGAAAAAACATGTTACATGGGAAGTAATAAAGGTATGCATGTCTACTTATGATTAAATTATAAATAATTAAACATGTATATTAGACATTTACAATTTGTTTCTAACATAGGGTCATCGTCAACCAGATTCGAAATAGTATGGTTTTTTATGTGATGAGATATATGAGAGATATTATTGAAGAAGTGAAAACTATCAAGAGAAATTCACTTCGATCAATAGTAATATTTGACATTCAATTCTCAATCTTCTTAAATATTTGTGTGTTTATCATTTTGCACTTATCATCTTTTGATTATTTTTTACTAATCTAATCTATGTCTTTGATCACAGTTCATCAAAACGCAGTACTCTAGAGAAGAAATTGATGAAGTGCATTCCGAGTGGGCAGAATACATACAAGACTATATTTATGACTAGGTATGTAAAATCATACAATGACTTGATCTATTCGAAAAGTATTTGCATATAATGCAAATTACATAATCTAATCCTAACAGATATGCCCCTGGAAACATCATGATTATTAAAACTTTAGTGTGTAGGACATCCAGGTAGAACATCTCTATTTTATTATTATTATTATTCTTATTCTAGAATGAATGAAGTGATTTCCAACATCTTAAGATTTTGAGATGTTCAAACATATATATCATTTGCTGGTAAACACATTTCTATAGGACTAACACGCTTGTCAAATTATCAGTTAATTAAGTTTGTAGTGATTGTAAGTTTAGGTGGTAGTGATTATCAGTTTAGAAAATCATATTCTGGATTGCATAAATTGATTAACAGTTTAGATGGTTTAATGGATTAGTTTGTTCTTGCTTTTTTTTAGAAATAATGTTGAAACTAGTTTCGTATACTGCTTTGTGGTTTTTATGCAAACTGCACATCCTCAAGCTTTGAGATCTTACTAGAGTGTTGCTGCTGTAATGTTGAGACATAAGGTACATGACTTCCTCTATAATTCCTTCTTTCTGTTGCTGCTGTTAGCTATTCGATCTAGCTGCTTTCATATAATACATGGTTTAAGATATAATGTTAAGTTATATATTCATCAACTTTTTTCATGCTCACTTGCTTGACTACTCATGAAATGTGAAGCGACAATGTTTCTCGTGCTTATTTGGTCATTCTTTTACTTCAACATTTCAGAAGGTCCAGATTTATGTACATACTTCACAATTTGGTTTCTACTGTACAAAAGATACAAAGCTGCAAGAAGTTTATAATTATTTATACATGTTGATAAGTTTTCTACTTTTGGGGCTTATTTGTTTCAATTATCAATTTAGTTTATAGTGATTTATTAGATTTATCCGTTTCAATTATCAGTTTGCAATGATTATCAGTTTATATATGCATGTTTCTACTTTTTTCTATGGCTTTAACTATATTTTATTTTCAGAAAAGGGAGAAAACTGGGTTTGCAAGCTAAGTCTATGAAATTCTGTATGCAGAAAAAGGACCAGTACGTGAAGATTGTTGCACATCCTGATCACTTGATCTATTCAGAAAAGGACAAGTTAATTTGCATGGTTGTGGTATGATAAACTTAATTTTGTGGTCTCATCTTTTGTGGTGGTCATGAACTTGTGGTAATGTTGGGATAGCTTGTAGTAATTGTAGAAGTTTATAAACTTAAGTGAATGTACATATATGTTGTACCAGTTTTTTGTTGAGACAAGATGTATAAAAGATAACTTAATATATATATATGTTCACAACGGTTTTTGCTAATGTATATATATATGTTGTACAGGTTTGTGTGTAAAAAAATTATGTTGACAACGATTTTTGTGAATGTATATACGGTTTTGTGAATGTATATAGACAACAATTTTCTAACCGTTGTGAAAAGTATGCAAAGGATCAATGGTTTTTAAACTAAATTGGAAGAAAGACAACAGTACTGTATTTGTTGTCAAAAGCATATCTGCATGCGATCCAAATTATTGCAAAACTGGCAATTACAACGGTTTTATATGTTGCATAACTGTTGTCTTTGGTATTAAAAAGACAACGCTTTAAATTCATTGCATGACTGTTGCCTAATGTGGTCAAAGACAACGGTTTAAAATCGTTGTCTTTTACTGCACATTTAGCAACACTGTCAATTACAACGGTTTAAAGAGCCTACGACAATGGTTTTTAACCGTTGTCTTTTAATATTTTTGTTGTAGTGTGAAGACCGTCGAGCGACGACGTTAAAGCCCAGCCTTGGAAAATAATCCAACGCATACGCTAAGGGAAGTTGAGCGGCTACTCTAAACCCCGGAGGTATGATCCTAGGCGAATACTTCATTGAGGGCATGGGTTTCACAGCCGAACAGAACTACGCATCCGAATTCTTGGTAAAGCAAGCAGCACATAAAGGAGGACGCAAAATGATTTCATTAATCGGCGCTGCCGAGCGGCAGGATTACACTAAGACTCAACAAAAAAACTCTACTAACCGCTCGCTCACTCGATATATTCGAACGCCTCGTTAGGGATACCCTCCAGGAGCTGGACTCGATTAACATCCCAGTCGAAAAAACCTTCAGGGAGGTGGTCGTTCACCTGCAGTTGGGAAAGCGTGGCAGTAATGGCTAGCTCGAACGAACGGACAATACGGTCCATTGCCTTCTCCAGAAAGGGCGCCGAGTGAAGGTATTAATGCTTCATGGCAGCAAAGCGGGTCGGCTCAGTTTCCTGATAGGTCTTCAAAGCAGCATGTGACGCCATCAACTCATCTTCCAGGCGCTTCACATGGCCCTGTAGTTCAGTCTCTTTGGCCAAGCGGCTCTCCCGCTCGGCGACCAGGGAGTCCTTCGCCTCCTTCAGCTTCTAAGCCAGTTGCCTAGCTTGCTTGTTCTTTTCTTCTAGGTCGGCGACAGCCCGCTGCTTCCTCGTGGAGGCCAGCTCCAACTTCCTATCATAGGTCTTCAGCTGTGCCTCTATTTGACCCAGTCTATTGGCTTGCTCGGCCGATTTATGTTGCTTCTCAGATAGGAGTTGTTGAGACCTCTCCAGATCGGCCTTCAGACGACCAACCGATGGTCCTTGAGAAGAAGAAGCCTCCCCGGGAGAGTTTGAGCTTCTTTAGCTCGTCCTCCACTTGCGCCAGCCGCTGGCACATGGCGATGCTCTCCACCCAGTACTGCAAACAAACATCAATGCCAATCAGAGACAATTCACAAAATGGTAGCTAAGAGAACTAACCCCCGTGGACATCTCCAAATGACTGTCTGCCAACGCGCTCGGGGACTGCAGAGCCGCTCGTGCCCTCGCCTCTTACCATACGCTGCCGAGCCGACCCCGGAAGTAGACCTGATGTTGGGGAGGTTCGGCCTGGTCACCTGGCGTGCGAAGGTCTTCGGTTGGTAGACGAAGGGTGGCGGTGACGAATCGTCTCCCACTCAGTGTTGATTGGGCAGAGGCGGATGGGCCGGAGGACTGGGTAGTGCGAACATGATGAATGGTCGAGCGAGTTATCCTCCTCCCAGCCGGAGGAAGGGAGGTAAGTGGCTGCACGGAAAGTGGCTCCTGCAGCTCGGCCAATGAGGGGGTTCGATCGGAGGATGTGGCCTCCACTGTGGTGGGGGCTATAGATGGGATGCCTCCCGTGGAAGTTTACACGACCGACATGGCGGACCAGGAGGGCACCTCGGCTCGGCGTCTCTTGTGGGTGAGCGACACATCGTCACCCGAGGACCCTGATCCCTCAGCTCGAATGGCGGGGGGCACCTCTTGGGCCACCCCTGGGTCCATAGTCCCGCCCACGCTTAGCGTCTGTTCGGCGGTCCCCTCGCCCGCAGTGGCAGTTTTCCCAGCCGTGACCTCCTGCGAGCCGACCGGGGTCAAGCCAAGTCGGTCCATCTCCTTGCCTGCAGCTGCCTCAATTTCGGCCTGCTTGGCCTTCATTATACCGACAGCTCGGGCTCGCATCATAATGTCAGCTACAAAGGAAAGACAGAATCAGTTAGACTCAAAGGAGGAAGGTTCAAGATATTTTTTACCTAAGTTGCTCGAGAGCTTCACTGGGCTCGGACTCAACCCAAAGATGTACATTACCCCCTCTGGAAGCAATTTATGGATATCAAACTTCAGACCGGCCAACATGTTAGCGGCATGGAGGTAATCTAGCTGGGTCTTGTACCTCTTCAGTTCAGGCGGAGGTGGCAGAGCGGTCTGCCATCGGGTGCGGAAGCAAGGCCGCTCGGGTAATTTGATGTAGAAGAAGTACTCCTTCCAGTGCTTGTTGGAGGAGGACATTCTATCAAAAAACACTAAGCCGATCCGGGATTGGAAGAGATATATGCCCAGCTCGGATTGTTTGGGATAGTAAAAGTAGTGGAAGACCTGAGGAGTCAGTGGGATGTTGTGCACTCTGAACAACACCACCACGCCGCATAGCAGACGGAAAGAATTAGGGACGAGCTGGGCGAACGGGATGCAGAAAAAATTGCAGACTTCGGTTATGAAGGGATGGATAGGGAACCGGAGACTGGCCACGAACTGGTCTCGAAAGAAACAAACAGTGTCGGTCGATGGGTTGTGTGGTCGATCGGACGGTTCGGCCAGGACAAGCTCGTGGTCGGACGGGAGGTTGAAGGCATTTATAAGATGTGTCACGTCGTCGGCATTAAACCTGGTCGCCATGGTGGTATACCAAGGACCAGGGGCCGAGTTAACTGGCTGAGAGGAGCTGGCCATAGCCAAAAAACACAGGTGGAGGGATTGGCTAAAGAAGTCGACGGAAGGATAAGGCAGGATCGACAACAAGTTCGATAAATAGAATTGACGGAATATCGAAGGGCGATGGCAGCCAAAGGAAAAGAAGCGGAAGTTAGAGCTTACAGGAAAATGAAGTGTCGGAGAAGAAAGCTAAGAGGCGCCGGAGCACTGGAGGCAAACGAAGTCGCCGGAGCACTGGAGGCAAGCGAAGTCGCTGGAGCAAACGAGGGAGAAGCGGAAACAGAGCACTGAGGAAGCGGCGATGCCAAAGCATTATAAAGATGGGCACGACCGAGCTGAGCCGTCCGATTTAGGGCACAAGGATCAAAGTGCATATCTTGCCATTGAATTCAAACGGCCAAACGTCATATCAGTAGCTGTCATCTCGGATGTGTGGCGACTGCGCCAGCGACACATGGCATCCCCCCACGCGTCAGCATTTAATGGGCGCGTGCTCGGCCTTAATGGAAGCGATATGTACGTATCACGAGGAGATTCGGACGACGTTAGCAGTAGCCGATCGGCCCGCTCGACAACGGTGAGGAAGAGTATCCAAAATGATCTAAGTACAAAGGCACAAAGCGTCGACCGGTGGAAAAGGGTCCGTTAGGGGGAGAGGAGCCCGTTCGACATTAACCGAACGGGATTTTGGCTCACCCATTAGCCGACCAGCCAACCTCGCGCCAGACTGTTGGTCTGGTCAGTCGGAATTTCAACTAGACTTGAAGAGAAGGTATGTGATCCGGTGGTAAGGGAAGGGGGCCCATCCAGTAGGAGGTCAAGGTGGTTAACGCCCTGCAAGCGCTTGGTCGACAAATTACCCCTCGATCGGCTGGAGGAGTGCCGACCCGGCTTCTCGATAGCTCGGCTCGACGCCGAGCTTCCGACGCTCTTAAAGCAAGATGGGAGAGGATAACCGACGAGCGGGCATGTCGCTCAACCGACGGTAGATGAAACATCGGCTCGGCAATCAAAGCACACTCGCCCGATAGGCTGAGCTCAGCCCAGCTAAGGTGGCCTCCGCTCAGCCCGAGGAGGGTGTTTGGTCGAACGGCCCGTCCGCCCGGCCCGGTAAAGGACAAAGGGAGCAAGTATCGATATCTTCCTAGGAACCAGTGTCGTCTACAGGAGGCACGGTTAGCAGCAGAGAATCGTACGGTGGAAGCTTCTGTTGTCATTTCAGAGATATGCTCATGCTATTGAGGTATGGGAATAGATACGCTTTTCTGACATACCTATTCCAGGTATGCTTTGAGGATCGTGCACGTCTTAGGGAGCATGTACGCACCCCTAAGAAGCCCTATATAAGGGCCTTCAGACTCCAACGGAGGTATGCGCGATTCATCACTGTAGCTACAGTTCTTGTCATTCTACTTCGATTTCTTATTGTCGGAGGCTGACTTGAGCGTCGGAGGGCCGTCGCCGGGAACCCCTTCCCGGCTCGATTTCGTGCTTGCAGGTTCTCGCCGGAGGTCTACATCACTCACAGGGCTGCGCGGAGTCAACGAGAGCACCACGTCCCCAGCAACCGTCGACTCAGCACTCGGACAGGATCACTCACTAAAGTTAATTTAGAAATTAATATGAGTTGTAGGAAGAAGAAGGAGAATAAGCATATTAGATACTTCACGTGTAGTGAGTATGGTCACTACTACACAAAGTGCCCAAGGAAAGGAGAGATCATGAAATTGACACACTTTAAAAAGTAGGAGAAGAAGAGAGCTTCAAGGGTAAGGGAGGTAAACCCTAATTTGAATTCAAGTTCAAATTTAAATTCTTTCATGTATGCTAGAAATAATTTTCATTATTTACCCAAGTATAATCATGGATTTAGATATAATAATAGGAATAGAGTTAATGTAGGAGATAACCCTAGGAGACCTATTTATGCTAAATCTAGTAAGAGTAGACCTAATAAGACTCAAACCACTTTGCTAAAGGGAAGAAAAGTAGGTGAAAACCTAAGCATTAATCCCAAGAAAGGGAGACATATGCCTAGAAAGGTGGGTAGGTCTAGGGATGTCCAAGGTGGACATATTGATTCAAGGGTTAGAACCCTAGAATTAGAAAATCAAGCATTGAAGGTAAGGCTTGAAGAAATGGAGAAAGTCCTAGATAGGTTCACTGTTGGATCTAGAGGACTTGTCATGTGTTTGGGTGGTCAAAGATCCAAAAGTGTCAAATTGGGTCCCTCCTATGCTAAGTGGAGGTTAAGTACTAGGGTGACACATGGCATTACTAAGGGAGGTATGACAAAGGACAAGGGAGAGTCATCTAAGGCCAATAAGAAGGAATATGCTAGGGTGACATATAATTATAGCAAGGATGAGGTGTCCAAGATGAAGGACAAGAAGAAATTAACCAAAGACAAGGTGTTTAAGGTTAAGAAAGTCAAGTTTGTAGACCAAGTGTCACCTATGGTGCACCGAAGTGGCCTAACCATAGTGGATGAGTCACCTAGAGAGGTGGATAAGACTAAGAGCTCTAGGGAGCTCAAAGAGTCTTTGGAATATATGGTAAATGAATCTCAAGCGGACCATGCTTGGGACTCAAAATGGGTCATCAAATATGCCAAAGTGGTTTAGAGACAGACTTGAGTCTCAAATCCAAGAAATTGACACAATTGGGTTGAATATCATGCATGAAAATATGAAAAAGATTTCATATTGCATGAAAATTAGTTTTGGATGTATATATGTCATATAAACCAATGCTAGGGATGCATTGTGGTTTAGTATGGACAAATATATCAAGAGGAAGTCAAAACTAGGACTTTAGATTAAGGTTCAATTGAACCATTTAAATCATTTTGAATTTTGTCTCAATCTTGAGATCTGTAATAAATATATTTATATATATATGTTTCCCAAATAGACATGGATAAAATAGACCTCTCTACAAAATTTGAGATTTTTTTGGAGGTTTGTGGAATTTTTAGTGCATTTCTGAAGTTGGGTAAAAAAAGGTTGATTTTTACTGAAATAGTGTACCAGTCGACTGGTAACAGTGTTTTTGAGCACAAAAGGTCTCTATGAGCTCATTTTGACAAGGGCAGTCGACTAGGGGTTATACCAGTCGACTGGTAATACTGTTCATGAGCACAAAATGTCTCTGTAAGCTCGTTTTGATGATAACAGTCGACTAGGACTTATGACACTCGACTGATACAATCTGAAAATATTTTTCAACATTAGAAAATAGCCAAAAGAGTAATGAACATGTATGTAATCTTATGGGGGATTAATACATGATGCTTATGATCATTAGAGGTCAAAGAATCCAATAATTGGGATATTATTGGAGCTCTTTTTGATGTATGGCAAAGGGTGAGAAGTTTAGGTTTAAGTGAGAAACCTACACACCTTTGTAAGAAATCCTAACTCAATGGGGGAGTTTAGGTAAAGGGGGAGCGATTTCTCATTTATTGGCAGAGGGGGAGAAGTTTACTTTTACAGGAAATTCTAGCTCAAAGGGAGCTTAGGTGAAAGGGGAGCCTAGGGTTAGGTTTCATAACTTATGCATGTGTAGATTGTATGTTTATTTGTATATGTATTGCTATATTGCTTCCCTAACATAAACGGGTTATCAAACATAAAAAAAAGGGAGATTATTAGAGCAATCTAGGTGCCCTAGGTTTTAATGTTTGAGCAAAGGTTTAAGTTAAGTTTATTGTTGTATTTGATATGCATTGTGAATGTGCAGGATATAGGTACAACAAGGAAAGTCCAAGTGTGATCTTGGCAAAGGAGGAAAGTCTAAGGATGAATCTTGGTGGTGGAAGTCCAAGTATGTAGTCTTGGCAACATAAATCCAAGTGTGACTTGGCAATCAATGAAGTCTTGGAGGTGCAACCTCTTGGCAAAGGAAAACCCGACAACAATGACAAGATCGATGGAAGCTCCAGATGGCAAGACGTGAAGGATGAGGAGGCATCCGAGAGACGTAAGGCTGATGGAGGAGGCTAGAAGGCTAGGTCTAGGTTGGTCGGACGAGGATGAGTGTTGAGTGAATATACTTGGGGGTTAAATCCTAGGATTAGGAGTTAAATGTAGTGTCACTGCAGCAGTAATGCAGTGTTACTGTAGCAGTACTGTAGCAGTCGACTGGTGTTTTCATCAGTCGACTGGTAGCCGACCGTCGATCACTTAGGACCAATCAACTGGTGGTTGTACCAGTCGACTGGCGACGGCGAAAACAGTAGTGTTTTCCTCCTGAGCTTTATTTAATAGAGCTCGGGGTGCTTGGCCATGATTGACGAAATTAGTGGTGGTTAACCCTAATTAGAGTCTCCAAGTGCCCAAGTGATTTAGCGTGCTTGTATGAGGTTGTGGTGAGGTTTCTCCACCTGTTGGATCGAGATGCGCTAGAGGGGGGGTGAATAGCATTCATGGCTATTTCGTTCAATTATCGAAATCATAAAAACTCGTTCAGAAATAACGCAACGGAAAGTAAATAATAAAGACACGAAGGATTTACTTCGTTCGGAGCCTGTGACGACTCCTACTCGAAGGCCCGCGATCCTTGATCGCTTACTGTGGGCAACAACTATAGGCTCGAATAGATTTACAAGTTTAAGTACAAGAAGCAAAATAAAGAACGTAAATAAACTTTTATACCGACAACTAAAATGCTAAATTGAAGCTCCAGGTCATCGGTGTAGAGTTGCAGCACTTCGGAATGAGTTCGTTAGCCGTTGAATGCAAAAGAATCACTTGAAAGTTGTTGTTCTTCACTGCTGCTCGAAGACCCCTTATAAAGGGCATCCAAGGCGCCTTGAAAGTCTCCGAAGGCGCCTCCACAGCTCCGAGTCCACCATGCAGATGAGCGCTGACCATTCTGTGCTTATCGCCTTGAAGGCGCCTTCATCCATCCTTACGGCGCCTCCAATGGAGCATCCAAGGCACCTTCGCGCACTCTGAAGGTGCCTCCAGCGGGTCTGCGCAGCCAGGTCACTTTAGCACCCCGAGGCGCCTCCAAGCTCCATGGAGGCGTCTCGGACACTGTTCATCCGAGGCTATTCTTCACACTTTGGTCCCTGTAAGATACATTAATCCCAAATATACCCTGCATCACAAAGTTAGCACATAAAACATAATAGATATGATAATAACAGTCTCCGGACTGTCCGGGTCTGACTTCGGGTTTCCGACCGGAAACCCTAGGTCGACCCGACGCCTACTGTTCCCTTTACGGGGAACGCGTCCTCACCTACTCCCCTCAGGAGATTTACCTGTTGCCAGTGCGATCCTCCAGATCGACTGGACTTTTGCTCAGCACTCGACGCTTCCGAACTTTCTGCTGGACATCCGCTTCCCGGCTAGTCCAGTCTTTCACTTGGTTCGCGACACCAAGACTTTCCACCTAGGGTTACCACCCCCTAGGACTTTTGCCTGAAGCCATCGACCTGCCAAGACTTTCCGAATTGGGTTACCACTCCCTATGACCTAGGGTTACCACCCCTAGGATTTTTTCTTTGCCTAACCGCAGCTAGAACTTTCCTGAAATACTCAAGCAGACTTGTTAAATCACAAAACATCTTAACTTTGAATCCTTTGCCATTATCAAAACACGAGTTCGATCGTCGGATGCTTCCCGCACCAACAATCTCCCCCATTTTGATTATGACAACTCAAATTCAAAGTTAAGTAAACAGATATCAAATAAAGAATAGATGCAAGTAAAAACATTTAAAGCAAGCATAGCATTAATGAATATTTTGCTAAAGTAGACTCCATGAATTTAAGGTATGGCATCAAGTTTAGGCTCCCCCTTAACTATTACTCCCCCTTTAATATTTTGTTATTCATCAATTTGAATTTGCTACTCTCATTTTTGAATTTGAATTTGATAATTATTTGAGTATTTGAATTTGCTACTCTCCCCCTTTGCCATATATAAAAAATAATCAAAATAGTCATTCAATTTATAGAGAGGGATACTTAATATTTTATAATTTTCTTTTCTTAGTAGAAATTTTTTAAAGCAATGAGTTAAATTTTGCAAAACTATGCTTTACTTAGGAAAGCAAGAATTTACAAAGTTAGATTTAAAAGTGGGCTAAGTTTTAAAATTTTGAAAATAGCTATGTAGATAAAAGTTAGCTAAGCTCTTTGCAAAAAAAAAAACTTAACTTAATTTTAAACAATACTTATTAAATTTTAGGACAAGGAGGGAGTGGAGTAGCTAAAAATTTGGTTTAGGTTATTTATTCAAAGTCAATTGGTCCTTAAGTCCAAGCATGAGTCAAGTTCAATAGATTTCAAATTATCCAGTTTTACTTTAAGAGGTATCAGAGCCCTAAAGATCAAACATGCTTAACCAGAAAACTGAGTATCCTTTACCAACTGTCCAACCTTTAGCTACTTGCTGATTGCCTAGAGGGCAACAACTTTCACTTGGTTAGTCAAGTTAAGTCAATTTGGTCCAGATAGATTTGACTAGAGCTGGAAAACTTGACTTGATTGATGTATATTACGTGTTTAACGCCCAGACTCATATTGATGCACAGATATAAGCATACTTGAGTCCAGGCTATACCCTATGCATCTCACGTCGTTCTATGTCTTACAAGCACAAGCAAGGTATATCTAAGTGTTTGTGAGATGCTCTGGCTTAAGTCTAGGGGAACATGATTTCTAGGGGGAAAGCCTAGGCTTAAGTCCAACTTTTGAAAAAATCTAATAAATTGGGATTTTGAAATAAATATTTTTCCTATACTTTTAAAACCAATTTAAAAGTGATTTTGAAAAAAAAACATGTAAAAGCAAGATGATTAAGTAAAAAGAAACATCTAAGTACTCAATATAAGGCAGCTAAATATCAGATAACCAACTCCATGATACAATCCAAAAGATGAGTAAGATAGCCAAATCTAAGAAGTGAGTGACATATCCAGACAGTCTAAAAGATAGAATCAAGCAAGAGGATCGTTAGCTGGAGGATCGGCTAGAGGCTGCTCGAGTGGCGGCTGAGGCTGTCCCTGACGCCGAATCTCGCCTCGGAGAGATGCGAAACCAGCAGCCATCTCAGATCGCATAGATCGAAGGAAGCGATGGCTATCTAGCACAGCTCGCCGCGTCTGAGTGGACTGGATCTCGAGCCGAGTGAGTCTATCCTCGACAGAGAGTGGTGTCACAGATGAAGGCCCGGCTGATGTGGAGGGTCCGGCAGAGGTGGAAGGATCTGTGAAAAAGTCCTCTGCCAGGAAATCGGGCCACTCCTCATCCGCATTTGGTATGTCCTCGGCCTCTAGAGCACCAGGGGTAGCAGCTGGTGGTGGTCGGCCCTTCCAGGCCAGAATCCCCTCTGTAGTGACCTCTGCCCCCGCTAATCTAAGGCTACGCTGGCCTAACTCATCATAAATGGTAAGTGGGATGAGTACCCCTCTAGTGATGTCTATCCTAGAGCTGGAGAATATCTGGGTCAAGATATGGCAGTAAGGCATATGAATCACTCCAGATGTAACTGTACTAGATGCAAGAATGATGTTATGAAACATATGGAGGGCTATGTCTATATCTAGGCGCTGGCTGAGGGCGTACAGAAAGAACGAGTGGGACGGTCGCATCTTCGAGACGTCTCGAGATGAGATGGGTAGGATGCAAGCTATCATGACTCTGTACATAACATAGTCCTGAACATGAAGAGGAGTGGATCTGAACTCGGTCAGGCCCAAGGGTCTCTCCTCCCCAAAAAAATGCATGTAGATGTCATCTAAGGTAATGTGGGAATAGGGATCACCAAAAGGTAGCTCCCTACTCGGGTAACATAAGAATGTACACTGGGACTCCCTAAGCTCTAAGCTGGTGCGAAGTAGGGAGGGAGTAAACTGAAGGTCAGTACCACCAACTCTGGTGGAATAGGTACTATCATCAACCTTTTCAAGGTTGTGATAGAACTGGGCACACAGGTCTTGGTTGACTGTTGTGTACAGTCAACCAATTTATCTAGATGATAGTAGTTTATCATCTAGATCGCGGGTTGACAATTTTGGGATAAAAATTCCCGACCAATATATCTAGATTTAATAGACTCAAAGGTGAACCTAGCGAAATCTATCCTATGCTGTTCCGAGGGGAATCTAGGGTCCGTGGAAGGGGCCCTAACCGGCGTAGGATCCACAATACGACGCTTCCTATTGTTGACATTATACAAGAAAAATAGCAAAAACTAGAAAGAAATTTAGGTAATAGATGATTGAGAAGAGTTTAGATTATACCTTGGAGGCATAGCTAGGATTAAAGGAGGAAGAGATGGGTTGCAGGCACCTTGGTTGGGAAGAATCGGATGGAGTTGTGTTTCGACAGAACACGAACAGAAGGAAGAACTTCTGTTCGTGACAAAAGGGATGAGTGAAGGCGCCTTAAGGGCTCGTTAAGGCGCCTTTGGAGGCGCCTTAAGGGTTCCTTAAGGCGCCTTAGATAGGCGGCGGGAAATTTCCCGCCGCTGTTGAGGGCGCCTCCCTCGTGTGGGAGGCGCCTTCATTCAGGCGCCACGTTTTTTTAAAAAAAAAAAAATTATAATATGAGTTTAATTAGTTTTAAGTTAATACATATTTTAGGTTAATTAAATTTTGATAAAAATAATTTTAAGTTAATTTGTGAAAAATAATTTTAATTAAATTAATTTTAAAAAATAAGTTAATTAATTTTGAAATTGATTTTAAATAAATTTTAAACGATTTAAAATGATTTTGTAATATTTTGAACCGATTTTTAAAAGAAGTTTGAAATTAAAAATAATTTTGAAATTAAGTTTTTAAAAGGATTTTGAAATTAATTTTTAAAAGATTTTTAAAGGAATTTTGAAATTAAGTTTTAAAACATTTTTAAAATAGTTTTTTAAAAGATTTTTAAAGGAATTTTGAAATTAAGTTTTAAAACATTTTTAAAAGATTTTTAAAGGAATTTTGAAATTAAGTTTTTAAAAGGATTTTGAAATTAATTTTTAAAAGATTATTAAAGGAATTTCGAAATTAAGTTTTAAAGATTTTTAAAATAATTTTTAAAAGATTTTTAAAGGAATTTTGAAATTAAGTTTTAAAGATTTTTAAAATAATTTTTAAAAGATTTTTTAAAGGAATTTTGAAATTAAGTTTTAAAGATTTTTAAAATAATTTTTAAAAGTTTTTTTTTAAAAGAATTTTGAAATTAAGTTTTAAAGTTTTTTAAAATAATTTTTAAAAGTTTTTTTTAAAGATTTTGAAATCAATTTGAATTTGAATTAATTATCAATTTGATTTTAATTACTTAGTCATCTCATCCGATCTAAATTTTCAATCAGGTAATTCTATAATTTTCGTGAGATAAATTGAGGTTGATTTTTAGGGTCTGGTTTAACTTTGTGTTAGATTCAGGTTTAGCTTTGGGTTTAACAAGTAAGCATTCTTTGGATAAACTTCTGGGCTATGGTGAGTCACAAGGAGCTCATTAAAGTAACCATGCCTTCGAAGTTTTCCAAATAGTTCTACCCATTGAACTTAATACTAAACCTTGGTCTAACTGGTTAGGATTCATTTAAGGGTAGCTTCGGTCAGTTCCACTTGGTCAAATGCACCAGGTTGACGTCATATCTTCCTAGACATGCTATGCCCAAGCTTCCTTAACGTACTATCATCCAAAAACTTTACCAGTACCGTGGGTCAAGTTAAACCTAGCCCATTTTTTCTAATCTTAATTACCCTGTCGGGTAGTCTACTCTTGTTTACCCATTTCGAGTAGATTAAGTTCGGTTACCCAGTCGGGTAGTTTAGTTAGGGGTGCCAGCTATTCTGGATCCTCCTTCTAAATTTTTACTTGATTGAATTTTGAATTTTGAATTTTAATTAATTTAATTTTGAATTTTGAATTTTAATTTTGAATTTTAAATTTTAATTTTAAATTTTTAATTTAATTTTGAATTTTGAATTTTAATTTTAAATTTTGAATTTTAATTTAATTTCGAATTTTTAATTTAATTTTGAATTTTAATTTAATTTCGAATTTTTAATTTAATTTTGAATTTTGAATTTTAATTTTGAATTTTAATTTTAAATTTTGAATTTTGAATTTTGAATTTTAATTTTAATTTCGTTTAATTTTAATGGTTTTTCTGTTAACTCCCCCTGGATCATAGCCTCGATATGGCCTATCGAGGTAGTGTATTTGATCCTTCAGGACCCAGTATTGACCAAGTCTAACTTGATTGACTAATTTGGACTTGGGGACCCATGCTTTGACTGATTTACTATTTGGTTTGTTTATTAAAGATAAATAAGATTTATATTTCTTTTTGGTTTTATATCCTAGCCCAGTTTTATTGTAGACGGCTCTTTGTGTCCCAAGAATTAGGTCAAGATTCTTGGAGCCTAAAGAAAACCATTCTAAGGTATTTTTTAAATCCTTGACCTGATTTTTCAAACTTGAATTTTCTTCCTCAAGTTTTTGAACTTTAGTTGAATTTCCAGTCTGAACTTGATCAGGTAAGGATTTAGAGTTAGTCACTTCTTTAAGGGCTGCTACTTCCTTTAGAAGTGACTTAATCTTAAGGTTTGACTTAGCTAACTTGCGTAATAAATAATTGACTAAATTATTAAGTCCAGGAATACTTACAGTGGAGTCTGGCCCTTCGGAAACGGATGCGGATCCGTGGCTTCGCTCGGACTCGGCCTCTGACTCGCTCTCGCTCTCGGATTCGTCGATCTGGTCCAGGGCCATCAACGCGAGTAAACTCGTCTGATCGAGTTAGTCGTCGTCCTCCTCCGAAGAAGATTCATCCCACGTCGCCTTCAGGGCCTTCTTCCTTCTTTGCTTTTTTGCTTCCTTTTGGTTGGGGCAGTTGGCTTTGATGTGCCCCTTCTGGTTGCATCCGTAGCAGATTACTTCAAATTTTACCTTAGAACTCAGTTGGACCTCCTTGGATTGTACCACCTTCTTCATGTCTTTCTTGTTGAAGCCCTTCTTCTTCTTGTAGAGCTTCTTCACGAGGTTTACGAGTTCGCTGGTCAGTTCGTCTTCTTCATCTTCTGAGTCGGGTTTGTCTTTTGATTCCGGTTCAATTTTTCGCCGTGATCTCGGTTCCCGTGTTCGACTGGTACCTGCAACCAAAGCAACCCTTTTCTCGGTTGGCTGTGCATTAGTCTGCTCGTGAAGTTCAAACTCAGAAAATAACTCATCTAATTTTAAACAAGACAAGTCCTTGGAGACTTTGTAGGCATCTACCTTTGATGCCCACAATGTACTCCTCGGAAATGAGTTTAGAGCATACCTTATGACGTCTCGATTCTCGACTTTCTGCCCGATCGCATGAAGAGAGTTGAGGATGTCTTGAATCCGTGCGTAGAGCTAACTCGCCGTCTCTCCGTCCTGCATTTTTAGATTGTACAGTTTATTAAATAATAAGTCACGCTTACTTACCTTGGTTTCCGAGGTGCCCTCGTGGAGTTCGATCAGCTTTTCCCAAAGCTCCTTTGCCGTTGAGAATGGACCAACTCTGTTGAGCTCCTCCTTGGTCAGTCCACACTGGAGGATGCAGGTCGCTTTGGCATTAGCTTCCACCTTCTTGATTGTGGTAGATTCCCATTTTTCGCAGGGTGTCGCCTTGCCGTCTTCGTCGGATGTGAGTAGTAGTCCTGTCTTGATTATCATCCACGTATCGAATTGTGTCTTCAGGAAGGTTTCCATTCGCCCCTTCCAATATCCGAAGTCTTCTCCGGAGAAAAGTGGAGGGCGAACGGTGTTGAACCCTTCTTGTTAGGCCATATGTAATATCGACAATATATGTAAAACAAAAACAAAAGAAATGTGCCAAGACTAGGTCTTGGATTAGCAGTGCGGGAAGATAAGGATAAAAAATAATGAACTCGAATGGTGTTGCACCAGCTTCGAGTAAAAACTGATTCGTAAGATAATTAGAATGTAGCTAATTAGCTAATTCTAATTGACTCCGAAAAAACAGAAAATAACCACAAAAAATGCGTGATTGGTGGTTGCACCATATCAACGCGACCCCGCTCTGATACCAATTGTTGGATCGAGATGTGCTAGAGGGGGGGTGAATAGCGCTCGTGGCTATTTCGTTCGATTATCGAAATCGTAAAAACTCGTTCAGAAATAACGCAGCGGAAAGTAAATAATAAAGACACGAAGGATTTACTTCGTTCAGAGCCTGTGACGACTCCTACTCGAAGGTCCGCGATCTTTGATCGCTTACTGTGGGCAACAACTATAAGCTCGAATAGATTTACAAGTTTAAGTACAAGAAGCAAAATAAAGAACGTAAATAAACTTTTATACCGACAACTAAAATGCTAAATTGAAGCTCCAGGTCGTCGGTGTAGAGTTGCAGCACTTCAGAATGAGTTCGTTAGCCGTTGAATGCAAAAGAATCGCTTGGAAGTTATTGTTCTTCACTGCTGCTCGAAGACCCCTTATAAAGGGCATCCAAGGCGCCTTGAAAGCCTCCGAAGGCGCCTCCACAGCTCCGAGTCCACCGTGCAGATGAGCGCTGACCATTCTGCGCTTATCGCCTTGAATGCGCCTCCAATGGAGCATCCAAGGCGCCTTCGCGCACTCTAAAGGCGCCTCCAGCGGGTCTGCGCAGCCAGGTCACTTTAGCACCCCGAGGCGCCTCCAAGCTCCATGGAGGCGCCTCGGACACTGTTCATCCGAGGCTATTCTTCACACTTTGGTCCCTGCAAGATACATTAATCCCAAATATACCCTGCAACACAAAGTTAGCACATAAAACATAATAGATATGATAATGACAGTCTCCAGACTGTCCGGGTCTGACTTCGGATTTCCAACCGGAAACCCTAAGTCGACCCGACGCCTACTGTTCCCTCTACGGGGAACGCGTCCTCACCTACTCCCCTCAGGAGATTTTCCTGTTGCCAGTGCGATCCTCCAGATCAACTGGACTTTTGCTCAGCACTCGACGCTTCCGGACTTTCTGCTGGGCATCCCCTTCCCGGCTAGTCCAGTCTTTCACCTGGTTCGCGACACCAGGACTTTCCACCTAGGGTTACCACCCCCTAGGACTTTTGACTGAAGTCATTGACCTACCAAGACTTTGCGCATAGGGTTACCACCCCCTATGACCTAGGGTTACCACCCCTAGGGTTTTCCCTTTGCCTAACCGCAGTTAGGACTTTCCTGAAATACTCAAGCAGACTTGTTAAATCACAAAACATCTTAACTTTGAATCCTTTGCCATTATCAAAACACGAGTTCGATCATCGGATGCTTCCCGCACCAACACCACCCACAAGGAGATACGCGAGCTAGCCGAAAGTTCTCCGAGATATCATCCACCGACGGATCAGGATCGTCCACCTTACGGACAACCGTGGAGTAGGAGCTTTATCTCCAAACCACGTTAAATCAATGTGTTAGGTTTACTTTCTATTGTTAGTATTTGTTTTTGTATTCCGTTGTGCGTACTAACTATTATAGGGTTTTGGGTGAGATGTTATTCTCTCCCCCCCCCCTCCCCCCGTCTAGCGGGCGTCAAGGTCCCAACACTTTGGTCCCTAGGACTGGGAGGGAGTAAAAGTTGAAGTGTTGCTGATCGGTCAGGCACGACTGGCCATATCACTTAGAGAAGAGCCGCTGAAAAGGACGAGTACTACGAACTCCATTGTCGTAGATGTGCCATCATTGTATAACGTCATACTGGGCCAACTGGCCCTGAATGAATTCCGGGCAGTCATCTCCACCTTTTGCTAAAAGATCAAATTCTCGGTGGACAATGTTCTCGGAGAGGTCAAAGGAGACCAGCTGGCCGCTCGATAATGTTATGTCGAGATGGTCAAGTCAGAGACGAAAGCCGCATAGAAGGCACAGCGTCTAGAAGTGAATGCAATCCTCTAAGAACCTCCCACGCTGGTTTACGACGAAAAGGAGGAGGTCCGGATCCACCCAAGTCGACCGGATGCAACAACCTTCGTGGCTGCCGATCTGCCTCGGGAGAAGAAGGTCGACTTGATTGAGTGCCTTAGGCAAAACCACCACATCTTCACTGTTAGATCATGAAAGTCGCTAGAGGGGGGGGGGGGGATGAATAGCGATCAAAAAATTCGAATCGAGTACGCAGCGGAAATACGAAAGGCACAACGCTAACACAAACCAATTTTACTTGGTTCGGAGCCTTCGTCGACTCCTACTCCAAGTCCCGAACTCGTTTAATGCTTTCATTGGGCAATCACTAATAATTCGTAAAATGTTATACGATTGAGTACAAGAATTATATAAAAAGAAATACCGACAACAACAATAAGAACTTAAGCCGCATGTTATCGGAAGAGCTTCGTAGCGTCGCAAGAGTAGTGTGCAGTAGAGAAATCGTAGCAAAAGTTGTTATTCGTAGCTCTAGAGGAAGGCTCCTTTTATAGGAGTGCTCCGAGCGCCCGGAGCTCTTCCGGACGCCTGGATCATGACGTTGGCCCAGCCAATCAACGTGCTCCACGTTGTGACGAGGATGAGTTTTGCCTTCTGGGCGCTCAGACCAGTTTCGGGCACTCGGACCAACTCTAGGCGCCCGGACCACCATTTTCTAGAAAAACATTTTTCTGTAAGAAAATGTTAGTTCAAGACAAAAATACAATTTATACTACCCCGTAAAACAAAGTGTTAGCACAATTATATTCGAACGGAGTAGTAATTAGATTCTGTCTCTCCGAGACCAGAATCTAGTCAAGATCTCAACTTAGACTTCCGAAATGGATTTAAGTTGGATCGACGCCTACTGTTCCCTCGAACGGAGAACGCGCCATCACCAAGTCACTCCCCTCTAGTGACTTACCTTAACTTACCTGTCAGACATCCGATCAGCCCATCGACCTATTTGGTCTTCTTGCCAGCTACCTGGTCAGCCCGTCGGCCTAGTTAAACTTCCCTACAACACTGAGTTAGCACAATAGATAAGGCAAAATAATGTTAACATAATTCAAATATAACATAGGATTATCTCCCCGTAGGGTTGCCTAGCTTTACTCACTAGGACTTCCATTGCCTGGCTTCACTCACCAGGACTTCCTCCACCTAGCTTCACTCACTAGGGTCCGACTTCACTCACCAGGACTTCTACAACCTAGCTTCACTCACTAGGGTCTGACTTTACTCACTAGGACTTCCACCACCTAGCTTCACTCATTAGGACCTAACTTCACTCACCAGGACTTCCACTAGCTTCGCTCACTAGAGCATGACTTCACTCATCATGACTTCCACCACCTAGCTTCACTCACTAGGGTCTGGCTTCACTCATCAAGACTTCCACCGTGCCTAACCTACAGTTAGGACTAGTCACTCAGTAGACTTCTCACATGCATATCCTTTGGTTAGGTGCATTTGCTAGTCATCTAGTCCTGACTAGACTTCTTTCTTTCAAACATCAAGTCTTGGTTAGATCAACCCTTGATCAAACTGACCATATTTAGGTATATTGTCAAACATTGAAACTCTAGAAGTCGACTGCACCGACATTTACCTGGTTGACCCACGAGCTTCCAGGAATATCGCCGAGTGTGGCTCAGCACGAGCTGCATGTCCGACCAAATGCCCACCCGGTCAAGCAAAGGAAGTGCGACTTTAGCTCGGAGCAGAACTAGATAATTCGGGCAGAGGTCGAGAAATTACTTGAAGTTGACCACATTCGTGAAGTATAGTTCCCGAGCTAGCTTGTCAATGTAGTACTGGTTTCCAAGCCAGGCAACAAATGACGGGTGTGCATCAATTTCTGTGACCTGAATAAGGCCTGCCCAAAAGACTTCTATCCTTTGCCGCGAATCGACCAAATGGTGGACTCGATAGCTTGTTGCGAGCTCATTTCCATGCTCGATGAGTATTGAGACTATCACCAAGTCCCGATCGCCAAGGAAGACCAGGAGAAGGTTAGCTTCATCACGACTGACGGGACATACTGTTACAACGTCATGTCGTTCAGGCTAAAGAATGCTAGCTTGACTTATCAAAGGTTGATGAACAAAGTATTCTGGGGGCACATATTAATAAAGGTTGTCCGAGGTACTGACCTCTGCTTAAACGTAGAGGAAACCTGTCGAACCGTAAGGAGGTATGAAATAAAGCTGAACCCGGGCAAGTGCCTATTCGGGGGTGAGGAGCAAACGCTTCCTGGCTACATTGTCACCGAGCGGGGGATAGAAGCAAACCCGAGCAAGGTAAAGGCCCTTCAAAATATGCCCCCACCTCGCAACCTTAAGGAAGCTCAGCGGTTGACAGGATGAATCACAACGCTGTCAGGGTTTATTTCAAAGTCGTCCGATCGGAGTCATCACTTCTTTAAGATACTGCGCTGAGCTACCAAGTTTCAATGGAACGCCGAATGTGACAAAGCGCTGGAAGAGTTGAAGGAGTACCTTTCTTCTCTTCCTATATTAGCAAAACTCATCGTAGGCGAGCCACTCTGGATTTACTTATCATCTATAGAGTGAACGGTCGACCCAACGTTGGTATGACAAAACAGCTCCGAACAACAACCGGTGTTCTTCTTAAATCATCTATCAAAAGATGTCGAGTGTCGATATACTTGTCTCGAAAAGTTAGCATACAGGCTGGTCCTAACCGCCCAGAGGTTGTGGCCCTACTTCCTCGCACATCTGATCGTAGTATTGACTAATAGTACATTCAGGAAAGTCCTGTTCAACCTTGAAGTGCCTGGTTGGTTGATCAAGTGGACCACCGAGCTAAGTGAATTCGACATATAATACCAACCCCGAACGATGATAAAAGCTCAAGCCTTAACCAATTTTGCTATGGAGGTCCATAATACTGAACCGAAGGTGACATGGAGGATATACATGGACGGTTCATCCACTCGGCAAGATAGTGGGATCAAAATTTTATTAATATCCTCACGGGGGGATAAAATGTAACTCTTCATGCAACTAAATTATCAGACCACTAATAACGAAATTGAATATGAGACCCTAATAATTAACCTACAAGTAACTCGATACGTAAGAACCATAAAAATTCTCATCTATTCATATTACTAGTCGACAGCTCAGCAACTGGCGAGAACCGTCAAGAAAAATAGAACTTAGCAGAGCCTTCACCGGCAACATCCATCCGCACTCTTGTACCCTACTCGTAAGTCGTACCCGCATAGCGTTAGTATTCCTAGACCCGAGACTGCCAAGCGGGTCCAACATCAATAATGGCAGGCGGCAGGTCAAATGGCCTGGGTTCATTTCCCCCACACGATCACACTCATATCTTACCCGCTTCGGATCTTGGAGATCCTCCCAAGCTGAACCTGGTAGATTTCGCGGTGTGAACGCTTGGAGAGCACGAAGAGCGGAGTATGTTATGAGCCGACGAAACCCGACCCGCAAACCTTCCAGCTGCTATTGCGTGCCTGCCCTCTTTTGGGATTGCTTTCCGCCGTCCTGCAGCTCGTACGGACGACAACCCGCCGACCATCGCCTCCTCAGTTCTCGATCGGACGGCTTCCCTGCTTCGTCTTCTTGTCCGCGTCCTTCGGTGTTGGTGCGGCTTCTTCTTTTGAAAACGGCAGTCAACGGGGTGCGAAGCGGGCGTCGGTGGGCGATCGGGGGAGGATGGGGAGGAACGGAAGCGTGAGGCGGAGCTACTCGGCATCGCCAAACGACTACAAACTGCTTGAGGAAGTCGGGTACGGGGCCAGTGCGACTGTCTACCGGGCGATTTACCTCCCCTCCAACGAGTTCGTCGCTGTCAAGCGCCTGGATCTCGATCGATGCAACAGTAACCTCGTGAGTTAGCACCTCTCCTTCTTTACCAGGTTCAACTTTTGTTTCTCGCCGAGGTTTCGGACCAGCAATTGGCCCTCATGAGAAGATTGGATCGAGGCAATCGGGAAGGTCGCTTTTGGAAATCTGAGATGTTATTGAAATTTTGTAACTTTTTTGCTCGCCAACGTTCATTCTTGATTTCCTAGATGGTATTGTACGAGGGCTGTACACTTTCTAAACAGTGCAACTTTCGCTTCTTAGACTGTTCCTATGGAATTTAAGGGTTGAATAGAGAGCTGGTATTTGGATATTTGAAGATAATTAGTGAAGTAGTAACGAATTCCCATGTTCATGACTTGTTTTGACGATGCTTTTGCTTTCTTAGTTTGCTACGGACCATATACTGTAGGAAACATGTTTAGGGCCTGCTGCACTGAATTCGCTTGAATCTAGTCAACTTGCGATTGTAAATTTAAAATTTTTATGTTTGTTTCTGTTTGGAAGTTAATTTTGCTGGATGGACCTCTACTATTTATCATTTGCAACTATCTTATGTTCTAGAGCAAATATCCTTAACATCTGTAATTCTTTTGTTTCCAGCAACCAGGTGGTGTTTAGGATGCATATTACATGATTTGAATCACTATAATTATGGTTTCCTCTTCTCCTTGACTACCATGTCATAAGTACTTTATTCTTCTTGGATGAATAACTCTCCGAATTTAAACAATTTACTTGTAGCAAATACTAGGTGCTAAGTAGGATGGTGCCAGAGGCATCTATACTAAACTAGGAGGACATAATGGAGTAATAGGCATTGATAATGCTTCTAGGTTAATTCTGTTTGGTTATCGATACCTACATTGCTGTCCATTTTTTTCTACCATCAAGCTATATTTAACCTACCCTCTATTTATTGTAATATTCTCTTTATTCAATCCTCTGCTGTGTGGTCCTTGGATTTAGCTTCTTTGATCATTATTTGACTAACCAAATCTTAAATAGCAAAATTAGGTCATAAACTTTCCCTAAATTGTAAGAATTTGGGAAATCAATTCTTTTGCTCAGTTGTTAATTGCTACAATTAATAATATGATGGTATTCTTGAAGCATGCATCTTAGTTGGGGTGGGCAATGTTGATATTAGCACGCCTCATAAAAATTTGAGGGAGAATATTTGAAGTTGCAATTTAGAATTCCCAAATTGAGAGAGTGAGTGAGAGAAAGAAGGTGGGGGTTGGGGTTGGGGGGGGGGGGCGGCGGCGGCGGGTGTGTTCTCCTCCAATGAAGATCTTATGAGGACTATCATGCATTGAATTGCTCATTTGTGAATTTAGATAATCACCATCTCCATATCATAAATTTTAAATATGGGTCCAGTGAAACCTGAATTATGTCACAATCTCTAGTGTATCTTTACCCAACAAGTCTATAAGCTGTAAGAGCATAAGTGCTAGGCAAATCATGTTTAAATAGATTTTTGGCTATCTTAAGGTGCTGTTGCATTATTTCATAGCGAACAAATGCGTGTTCTATGAATCACACTTTTTTCTGTATGAGAAGATGCTACTATATATTTGGTTTATATATTTATTTCTAAATAACAGTTCTAATGCATACCTTTTTTATCCCCTCTAATACATTTATCTTATTTCTGTTTTTTGTTTTGTTTTGTTTTTTGCATTTGATTAATCTCTTTCCCTTAGGACAAACAGAATATATGCTACTGAATGTTATGTACACAATTCAAATGTTTTTTCTAAGCAAACTACTAGCATGATCCTTTATCTATTCCTAAGTTTGAAGTAGATTCTACAGTTGACACAATCAACTAGCATTCACATTATTCCATCCGCCATGGTGATTTTTAGTTACCATATATATGGTGTTAGAGAAAGAGATGAAAAGGGCACTGTTCTTCTGGGTATCGAAGATGGTTACTTTCTTTATAACAAGCCACTCCATTTAATACATCTATGATATTGATCATATGCTACCATCATTGTAGATTTCTATGGTACAGATTCTGAACTATCTCTTTTTTTTTTTCCTCCAAAATGCTTTTTTACTTTGTCATACTGAATTTGAGGAGACTTATTGTATTATATTATGAAATGCTCATGAAAATTCTGCTATGCTTCTTTGTGTTGTTGTAATGGAAATTCTGATAAGCTACTTTATCTAGGATGACATACGAAGGGAAGCCCAAACAATGAGCTTAATAGACCATCCAAATGTAATAAGAGCATATTGTTCATTTGTTGTTGAGCAATACCTTTGGGTTGTTATGCCATTTATGGCTGGAGGCTCGTGCTTGCATCTGATGAAGATTGCATATCCAGATGGATTTGAAGAACCTGTCATATGCTCAATACTTAAAGAAACACTAAAGGCTTTAGAGTACCTTCATCGACATGGGCATATACATCGTGATGTCAAGGTTGCCTTTATGCTGGATTCTTTTTAGAAATTATACATGAGACCTTTTCCTTTCTGAAAAAGTGGATTTGGCTACAGGCTGGGAATATCCTCCTTGATAGTTCTGGCGTGGTGAAACTGGGAGACTTTGGTGTTTCAGCCTGCATGTTTGATAAATGTGACAGACAACGTTCAAGAAATACTTTTGTTGGAACACCATGCTGGTGAGAAATCAAATTTAAATTTATTACATATATTTAATGTTAGTAATTGTTTTTTGATTGATGGTTAGATGCTGGCAAAATTTTTGATGAGATTCTTTTGTGTAGGATGGCTCCAGAGGTGTTACAGCCTGGAAGTGGGTATGATTTTAAGTAAGTAATATATCCGGTAACCAAACATTTACAGACTGCACGTTTTGTACCTATTTGTAATAGTTAGGGGCTTACTTATATGTAGGGAAAAACACAGAGATGTATGTGCAAAGTTACAATGGGGTGACATAAGATCTACAGGAAAGTTCACCCTAACCCCCCCTCCCCCAAAAAATAAAAAATAACATAGTATAGAGTATCTACTCTCCTCCTACTTGATTTTGAATCTCATGCTCAATTGCATCTGCATGACTTATTGAGTCATTGAGCTTTCCTCAAGTAATCTTTGAACTTAGTGCTTCTACTCTGACTTTATTGAGTTGCGTGAGAATGAGGTGGTGTTTGTTTGGCTTGTCTGTGAATCTTCAATTCTCTGCACATTAAGGGATTCTTTTGATCTAGATGAGTTTCTTCATCATCACTGGCCTTTATTCCACCTACATGTTGGAGCTTTTCATTGGTCTAAGCTTCTCCTTTTTTTTTCTTGCATGGTATGCACTTCACCCTTTGCTGTTGTCTTTGATGCCAAAGATTTTTCATTTTCATAGCTTCCATTGAGCAGCATACCTGCTTGTCCATGGTACCCTTTCTTTCATCTACTCCTTTCATGCCTCTTCAACTTCTAATAAATCCAATCTTGATATTCTACTGTGCTACTGGAATTCCAGGTTAATTGTTATTATGTTCTGCTGCATGGTTCTTGACTCGCCGATGCTCATTTTGGGGGATTAATAATGTCTATGTGCTATCAACAAACTTCAGTCTTCCAATTCTTCTTCCTACAATGTTTTGGCTTCCTGTAGTGAGCCAATTTTATGGATCTTCTTCAGCAGCCCCAATCGATAGCATATTCCAATTGAATCCTATGCCTTTGTCATATGGTTATTATAGGGTTTAATTTCTACTCCTCAAAGCTGCCTTCCTAAAAAATAGGATCCTAAACATTTCAACGTCTTTTGCATCCGCTTCTTCCTTGAGCCTCTTAGGCCCTATGACTGTCCCTACAGAGAAATTAAATGACAAGAATTATGTTTCTTAAGTTGTACTATTGAAGGTATAATTTATTGGTTGAGGACAACTTGAGCATTTAACAATAACAATTGCAGACATGCTTGAACTAGACCAAACTATTTGAGGTAGAACTGTAGAACACAAAGTAAACGATCTCACACAGAATTGTAAAAATGTGTGCAGAGACAATATTGTTATCTTTCCTAAAGTGCCCAACAAGAGCACTTGTGTAATTCCCAAACGAGAAAGTTCTACGTGATATCTTTAGAATGCACAAGCATGGATCCTTGAATAGGTAATCATCCATAATCACAAAATCAACCCTAACCATGACAATCCTAATCTTAAATTTCTTAAAAAATTTCCTCAAAGTTAGGCCATGTAAGATATTCATCCTTAGACATTTTCTATCGAGGTAAGGGCAAATAGCTTTGACTTATTTTTGATTTTCGACCAAAGTAATATTCAATTATTTTTTTTGTTATACGACTAATGTTTTTTTAATCTCTCTACCCTTTATATCTTCCATTCTAATTGATTCAAGACTTTTAACTATAAAATTTATGATTATGTCCTAGCTATATTAATCTATTTTTTTTTTCTCATTTTATCATCAAATAGAGCTATACCTGCTTTTGGATATATATATATATATATAATATTATGCTTTCCTTTAACCCCACACATACATTTAAGTATTTTTATATTGCTATACTAACTTTTTTTAGTTGCTGCTTGCTCATAGCTCAACACTCACACAACCTTATACAATAAGTATATAGGACACACAATGATTACCCAAGATTTCAAGGGCTCTCTCCATACAAAATTATCAAAAAATTAATTATAAACTTAAATTTTTATTAGAATTCTTCAAACAAATCACTAAGACCAATAACAACATAAACAAAAAAAGGTATATCCGCTATCTTAATGACCCCCTAGTGTCAGCCGCACAGATATGGAGGGAGGTAAATGCAGGTACATAGGTATTAGGCGCATGGTGGAGTAAACCCTAGGTCGTAAGTTCCTGAGAATCGACCCCTGATCATTACGTTCGGGATGTCATGCGCCACTGCGCTACGCCCGGGGGCAATAATAGCATAAGCAAGTATTGATATACAATTCACTTAGAAGAAGCACCATCTTGATGCGACAACAAGGCCTAATATAATAATAGTGAATGATTGTTCTATGGGATATACTAATAATATTCAATACTCAGTCTGAAAAGTTACAACTCACGTCTTGGTGTTTTTTTAATCTTTTACCTAGAATTTCAAGCCACGTAATTCAATGAATGAAGATAACTAAACATAAGATTTTATGATTTCCCATGAAAGATGGAAAGATGATTCTTGAATCAAACTAGAAGTAGTGGATATAGGTAAAATACAAAACTGGATTTTTCTTGTAACTGTTTTGATTTGGTTTCTGCTATATGACTGGTACCTTTTCTTTCTGCAGAGCTGACATTTGGTCATTTGGAATAACTGCACTAGAATTGGCACATGGCCATGCTCCATTTTCAAAATACCCTCCGATGAAGGTCTAATTAGTCCCTGATGATACCTTGTTGTATGCTTATTCCTATTTGTTGCTGTTGCTTATTATTACATGCTCACTGAATAAGTGGAATTATATGTATTTTTTACTTTTGCTTGATCACTATACATGCCATAAGAACTGTTCATTTGGGAAAGGTGCATTGTCAATCAGTCCATGGTCAACTATATTAACCATAGTTTCAGCTAATATGTGAATTTTGATTAAGGTCAGTTTCAATTTATTACTCGATCCATTTGTGGTTAACTATGTTGACACCATAGACTAAAGTGCCAAGCCATGCTAGTTGTCATGAACAACATTTCATCTGTCGATCGACATGCGAGACATCTTTGATACCGACATGGAGCTTCATGACCTCACTTTGCAACTCATCTTGAATGACGACGATGTGTGGTGGAAATATAGATACAAGTTGGGAGAGAGAAGGGCTATGGAGAGAGGAGAAGGGGATTGGTGGTTGCTAGTGAATGACACTTAGGCATCATGCAAATGGTGGCGCGCTAGGTAGAGGAAGAGAAGTGCCCGAGGGGGGGGGGGCAGGTTTAATGAGAGTACATAGAGAGAAAGGGGAAATATAAATGACTTTCCAAAAATTAGCACTAAATTAAATACCACGAAACTTAATTATCTTATATAAATATTTGGTTGAGTCCTTAACTGACTAAATAAATTCCAAAAGTTTGTTTAGGTTTTAGCAAACAAAGTAATGTTTAACTATCAAAATTGTTATCAAATGCTTATAAATAAATTTCAAACACAATCACATGAACCCATAAAAATGTACCTTCATTTTACAATTTGTAGTGACTATGAACTTAAGTTTTTACTGAAATGTTAGAAAATTACTTAGAAAAAATTAAAAACATTGTTAATTAACATCCTCAATAATGAAGGTCTTTTGGGCCTTCAAATCTGGAATTACTCTAATGTTGTAGAATCTGAAAGTAAAACATGCCCCTATTTATAGAGTAAAGAATGTCTCATTTTTTTCATTGCTCATTCCAACGTTCTATGTGCAAAAGTTGTATAATCATATAGAATGAAAGAAGTATGTATATAGTTCACAAGTCATTAAAGCTAAATATTAAAACTTAATCGAGTACAAACATTTTAAGGTTGAGTACTAATGCTACCAAATTAATAAGCAACCATAAATAAAAGAATAAACATGCATTAACAATCTAATTAATTATTAATTAATTAATTACAAATAAATAGGTAACTAAAGTCACAATTTAATATTATTCTAAGTAAAATTAATGACGCTATCATTAATAATTCAATTAAAAATGGCTGAAACCGTATCAGCACGACATTATAAAAAAAAAAGGACAGCCCGGTGCACGAAGCTCCCGCTATGCGGGGTCCCGGGGAAGGATCCATTGTATGCAGCCTTACCCTGCTTTTTGCAAGAGGCTGTTTCCAGGATTCGAACCCGTGACCTTTTTGGTCACAAAGCAACAACTTTACCGTTGCACCAAGGCTCCCCTTCAATCAGCATGACATTATATGTTATTGAAATTGTCATTTTGGTTAGAGATTGAAAGTTCAGCATGGCTCAAGATTTTTAATCTTGGTTGTCATATTATTCTGGTTGTGACTTGCTAATCTATAATTTTGATTGATAATGATAGCTATGAAGCTAATTGAGAATATAACATTTAGGGAACAATGGGAGTTTGTATAACCTTGGACAACTTGATATGATACTTAGTTGTCTTATGGACAACTTAACCAACCACAAATGTGAAAAATATGACCGGGAGAAAATCTCAATTATTCTAGTTTAGAATCTCATTGGTACATGACACTAAAACATGGGTTGGCAGGCCATAAAATGTTATAGCAAACTAAATTTTGCTTGTCTGTGGTGAACACTGAGTCAGATGATTCTTTGGGCGGTCATATATTGGAGTGCCCTTCCCATTGGTGCTAGTGATTTTGGGTTGGATTGGAGGACAAAGTAAACTTTGCTTCCATCAGGAGCACCAAAGCAGGTGATCCTTTGAGTGGTTATATGAGGGAGTTTCTCTCACCGATTTGGTTGATTATTTTGGGTTGAATTGAGCTCCAGTATATGGTAGTGAAGCCAATTTACACCTCTGCATTTTGTAGGTATGTTATCATTGTTAGGGTGCTAATGTGACAGGGTTTCCCCTTCTAATTAGCTATCAATGTTAAACTAAATTAGTCTCCACCCCTTCAAACATCTTTTACCATGAGGATAAATCTCAACTCTTTGCATGAACTTCAATGTCATGATGAATCCATCATAACTTTGAACATTCTATGTGGTTTTTATTGTACAGCATAATGGATTAACGTGTTTGTGAGATAGTAGTGGTTTATTTAGTATTTATATGGATTTCTATGTTTCTTGTACATTACTGTTTAAATATACTCAGAATTATGGACAACTCAGTACAATCTGGAAGTCTTTTGTGATAGTTAATATGTTCAAGTGCCTCTAAATTACTTGTTTAAGCTGGAATTATAGTATTAATTTATTACATACATTTCTGATCTATACATACCTGCATGCTGTAGGTTCTCTTGATGACTCTCCAAAACGCACCTCCAGGACTTGATTATGATCGGGATAAAAAGTTCTCAAAGGTATTAAAGGTCCCTTTTGATAATGGATACCTGTGAATTTTTGATGGAATAGTTTTACATTGTATTTTGGCAAATCTTCTAACAAACAATAATCAGTTGTACTCAGTCCTTTAAAGAGATGATAGCAATGTGTTTGGTGAAAGATCAAACAAAGAGACCAACTGCAGAAAAATTGTTGAAGCACTCTCTTTTTAAGCATGCGAAGCCTCCTGAGATATTGTTGAAGAGCATTTTAAGTGACCTTCCTCCTCTTTGGGATTGTGTGAAGGCACTCCAGGTAACTGTTAATGCTCTTTTATATCGTGACTACTCCTTTTGCTCCCCTGGATGGCATGATATGAACATAAACTCATTCGCTTGTTCAGTTAAAGGATGCTGCGCAGCTAGTTCTCAAGAAAATGCCATCATCTGAACAGGAGGCACTATCACAGGTTTCTGCTTCTTTTAGTAAATTTTGTTATTAGTTTACATCTTTGAATCCTTTCTAGTTTTGAGCAATTTTCATCATGTTTAAAATTTAATAGGAATGTGTAAAACTGGATTGAATGCATATCCAACTTAATTTGTCTGGACAATACAACATACAAATTCAATTCATAAATCTGATTAATAGGTTGCCAATTTCATGATTTGAAAACTCATGTTGTGGCAATTGACATGATCGGAATCTACCATTCTAGTAAATTATCAAAATCCACTACTCATTGACATGGGTAATCTTATCCTATGTTCTTAGAATCATACTCTGTTGAGACTCAACACCCGGTGACTCATGTCAATGTTTGTTATTTTTTATATCTTGATTTTTCAAAACTCTAATTCAATTCATTATCTAATTGCTATAATTTTATACTTAATTCAATTGATTATTAATTATTATATTACTATTTTTCAAAACTAAACAAGCTAAGTCTTGGAACACTAATATTTAAATTTATATCTATTCATATCGACACGTATTGAAGTAAAAAAAGAGGAAACTCATTTTCAATGCGACTATCTAATTGATATATTAAAAGTAAAAGAAAATAAAAAATCTAAGTAAAAGTAAATTAAATTAGAAACACATCTAAATTTATTTCGGCATGCTCTAACACATGTTGAAGTATGCCAAATAACAGTAGGTCTAATGCAATAAAAATTCAATTGATTATTCAATTGCTATAATTTTATTTTTAGAAGTAAATGGAAATAGTATTAAAGGAATAAAAACCATCTAAATTCATCTCCAGATTGCAACTCTAAGGATGGTACATTAACCTTGCCATTCTTCTGTTTACGTATTTTGCTTAAAAACAATATGGCAGATTCAATGTCACAATTATGGATTATCCAACATCCTAATTTTGAGGTTTGAGTTGTTTGACTTGATTGCCATTTCAACCATTGCTTTTTCCTGAATCGATGAATCTCTTTTTGTAAGGTCAGTAACCCAGCTCAAGAGAGACATTGTTGAAGTCTCACAAAAGCACATCCTTATGGTATTGCTGTATCAAATGCCTCCTCACAAGCTTCCATTTCCAAGACCATGGTCATTTCAGCAATGTGATCTTTTTATGGAGCAGGAGATTGCATGCTTCATTTTCGTTGTTTTGTTGAAGTTATTGTCATATTTTTCCTATAAACTCTCATATAAATGCCTTTTCTCCTCCATGATGCTTGTCCGAAGCTCAAATCCTAGTATTTCCATTATTACTGTTGGTGCTCGGGGCAGCACATTAAGAGGCTTGTATTCATAAAATCAACACCATATATCCCTCTGTGCCTTTTTGCCATCAATTGAACTTTGACCCTATGAAACTTGTATTAAATAGGAAGCTTACATGAAGAAAGAGTGACTAGTTCTATATGCATTGGAGTGCACCGCTTTCATTTTACTTTCAATAGTTTGGAACTGAAATGAAAGCATGAATGGAAAATTACATTGTTGATAAGGATGAATAAGATTAGTAATGGGAAACAGGGTTTTAGTTGGTAGACTTGGAGCATTGTGGTGAGGCAAAAGAGTTTTTGAGGATGAACTGTAATAGGTTCAGATGATAGTTGCTTGCTTTAGGTCCATTATGTAAGTACCCTGGATGAGTTTTGACATGATTAATCGAGTTAAGTTAGGCTATGCGGTTTGATTTGTCTAAGTGTGCAGGGACTTAGGAATACAAGAAGTCGAGTGGAAGATGTAGTTAGCGAGAATGATGACATGGGAAGCGAGTCGACGAGCTCGGTGCATCCGAAAGACGAGGAGCTACGGAAGAGTACACCGGCGGACGAGGACGCGCGCGACACTTCTAAGGGACAAGAAGCCAGGAGGAAGATTGCTCGAGAAGAAGGTTGGAGTTGGGTTCGAATGAGCTCAACTCTAGAAGGCCAGAGAATCACCTAAGTGACCAGACAAATCAACAGCTGAGTTGACTTTGTCCAGGCACCCGGGCTAGGTCCAGGCGCCCGGATGGACCAGGTCGAGGCGCTCGGACGGACCAGGTCTAGGCGCCCGGACGGACCAGGTCCATGCGTTCGGATGGACCAGGTCCAGGCGCTCGGGTTGTCTTGGCCAGATCAGCGAGCCGTTGCAGCGAGGACCAACATTGGAGTCCACACCAGTCGACTCTAGGTGCTTGGACCAGGTCCAGGCGTCCGGGAAGCAAAGATCTATTGGAAAGAAGTCGTTGCAGAGTGGATTGAAGCGACCAAGTCCAGGCGCCCGAAGCAGGTCCAGGCGCCCGGAGTTGCCACGTCAGCCAACGACTAATTTCGGCCAGTGGACTATAAATAGAACCTTGGTCCTCGAAGTTTTGTACAACACTTACTCTTTTCATTTTGTTATTCTTTTTTAAGTTTGTGCTTTCAACGTCTCTAAGAGATTACTCCGCCTGCTTCTAAGGACATCTTTTATTGGAGCTTTCATTGTCTTGGATTAGCAACCTCCCCGGTTGCAAACCAAGTAAATCTCTACATCTTCTTTAATTCATGCTTTTTATTGTTTTTAATTAACCTATGTCGTGTCCTTGCTAAGTAAGTAACAAGAGAAGTGCTAAAATTCTATTGCAGACTATTCGCCCTCTAGCCGGCCTCACCGGTCCTACACATTATGCTTGAGTTTTTGGTGTCAATTGTTTTGGTGTGGTAGATGGTGTAGACAATAAATTAGGTATATGAAGTAGCCCAACTGAAGCACACATGGTAGTAGACCAAATGGATAAAAGGTGGACTAATATATGTTTCTATAGCTGAAACAAAAGCTCAATTTAACTTAGGGGAGTATAACAATGATGCCTTTCTATAAATGCAAATGTGTATGGGAGCACTTAATGGATCTTTGTGCTAGCTTTGTCTTCGTCGGGATGAAAAGGTGCAGGGGTGTTGCACAATTAAGAGAATGCCAAATGACTGACCTCATTGCAATTGGCAAGAGGCGAGACATTCAGTTTAAGGGATGTGCAACTACGGGAGGTTCACACCATGTTAGGTGAACATGGCACAAACAATATGGTGATGAAGAACCTTGTGCGAAGAGGAAAAGAGCCAATATTACGCGCGTGCACACACACACAAGATGCCCTAGATAGCTCCCCACTATCTATCTATTTATCTGTATATGACATTAATGGCTATGAAATATTATAGATACATCCAGATAGTTTACACAATTATATATAGGCCCATAACACCGCTATTTTACCTTACAGGTAGACAATATTTAGCCTTGTACAACTCCCAAAGCTTTGATCCATCTCTTAAATTCCTCTTACTTTTTTTTTCTTCTTTTGTTGACAATAAGGATTTCATCTCTTCTTGTCGTGGTCCTCTTGATTGCAATTTTGATCTCTCCATCGGAGGGTTTCAACTCAATGGTAATGACAATAGAGGTGGCCAGTGACAAAGGCAACATGTGACGATGCCCTCTTTAGAGTATAAGAAAGTTGGTTGAGATGCACAATTCTTCCCTAGACTCAACAATTGGTGTTGTTGCGTTAGTGCAGAAGGCCAAGGACAGAGAGAGGTTATGGTGTAGGGCGGTGTAGAGATGAGGTGGTGCAACTCAGTCTGGCTACTTTTTTTTTTGTAAGTGTTCGAGAAGGTGATGAAAAGTGAGAAATTGGCCAAGTGTTATTGAGTCGACATGGAGTGAGAGGTAATGACTCTCATGTTGGAGAAGATGATTCCAAGATGAGGCATATTGGTGGCAGTAGAGTTGGAGGATTTGTAGAGTGCTTATGCGCTTCTCGTGCAGAAGGTGACGGTTAGAAGAAGGCGAGGTTGCAACACTTGGAATGACCGATTGGGTGGAGTTTGGTGGTGGAGATGCAATTGATGGGTGGTAGCGGAGGATGATGAATAAATGGGTTGAGAATTCCCAACGCAAAACCCTAAATTCTATTCAATTCTTAAGAAATCACCAATATAATAACCAGTATTGCGGAAGCGTACCAAAATCCATAGTTTGCAGTTGATTTTGGGCCATGATCTTCAATTTGTAGATTTTCTTAATAGCTAGAGAGTTTTGTGGATACAAAACATAATTGTCGTACTGCAAACTGGGACCATAACCTATATTGGCCCCTCAACAAATCAAAAATTGCACATGTGGTATCCACACTATTGTATTCATGACAATTACATAGACAATTAATTCTTTTATCGAGTTGATTCTCGACTTCAACCTTAAATGATTTGAAAACATCCCATGTTTGAGCCTTTTCGTATATAAGAAACAGACATGCATATTTAGAATAATCATAAATGAATGATACACAATATTGTTGACCATTCCAAGAAGGTGTTGGAAATGGTCCGCAAAATCTGTATGTATCAATTCCAATACTTTTGTAGCTCTATATGCACCATCTTTCTTTCTTTTGGTCCCCTTAATGCATTCAACACAAATATGTAGGTTTGTAAAATCAATAGAGTGTAAAATTCCATCTGATACAAGTCATTCAACTCTATTTCTAGACATGTGTCCTAGACGTTTGTACTATAATGCACTTGAGTTTTCAGTATTAAATTTACGCTTAGTATCACGTGATTCCACATTTAGAGTTTTAATATAAGAAGCATTTAGATCAAGCATATATAGATTGTCATAAATTATAAGTGAACCAGTTCCAACAACAGATAAACTGAACTGATCTTTTTCAAACGAACAACAATTACCTAATTTGTCCAAATTAGAAACAGAAACCAAATTCCATCTAAAGGACGATACAACAAAAGTATCTATTAAGTCTAAATAATAACTAGTGCTTAACAACAATTTAAAATGCCCTATGGCTTTCACTTCGACCCACTTGCTATCACCTACATTAATGCATCTTTTAGCATCACTTGGCTTTCGGGTAGCACTGGAGTCCAATCACCAAGTGTTTCTAGGTACTGAATCTAAATTTACTTCAGAACAAACCAAATTGAAAAATGTACCTTTTGTTTCTTCACATAAGGACCTTTAGTAGCCTCATTCGTTCTTTTCTTGCCCTATCTTTAGGCGTGTTTGCTAAATAGGCACTTTCAGCCTTGTTTTGCTTCAACCTCTTGTCCTCTTGAACATAGTATGAAATGAAATGAGTTCATTAAGAGTCCATTTCTCCCTTTGACAATTATAATTGATTTGGAATTGACTGAAGTGGTTTAGAAGAGAAAGAACCACTAAATGCACAAGCATGCTGTCCGATAATTCAAGGTTAAGTGCCTTCAATTTTTTGATGCAAGATGGGGCATTTCCATGATATATTCCTGAACATTTCCCGTGCCTTTATACTTCATAGAAATCAAGCTCTTCAGAATTGTTCTTGTTTCCGTCTTATTGCCTTTGGGAAAGTGCTTCTTAATCACATCGAGATATTCCTTAGCTTTGGTGACACTATCAGACATCGCACCCCTAAAAGCCTCAAGTATGCCGTTCTTGATGATTATAAGACTCATATAGTTAGAGAGATTCCACTTTTCATATTTATTCATCTGTTCAGAGGAGCTAGAATCTGTAGGAGTAGGTTGCTCAGTCCTAATCATAAGATCTAGATCCATGCAGCCAAGAACAATAAGAATGTTCTCCTTCCAATCCTTAAAATTAATACCATAACGGATTGACACTGAACTTAAGTTAGCAGAAATAGTAGCAATATTTACAGAAAAGAGAACACAAGAATAATAACATAAATAACATGCTCATTTCGAATAAATTAAAATAAATGGTAAATCTTATCTAAAGATACCTAATGCAACAACAATATCAAGTCTTTGGATAAAAATATTATTTGCAAGTGGTACTCTTATTTTAATAATCAAACACTAACAATAATGCATGACAAATAATAAACCTATCTTTGGATCGATTTATTATATCCATGAAAAATAACAAATAAAATCTTATAATTGTTACATATTTATTATCACAAATAAATGCATAATTTTGTTAAGTATAAATCTTCCTTTGAGCCAACTAATACTCACATAAACATACCCATTTACACCTTCATTAATACCTAAGTAATATCTCAATATTTCAAATAAAATTAAATTCAAATAATAGAGGTCAATTTGGTGACATATAATTCAAATTTAATTTAATTTAAAATAATAGATATTAATATAACCCATACAATTCAATAAAAATTTAAATTTAAATTTAAATTAATATTAGAAAATAATTTAATTAAATTATTTTACCCAAATAATTAAAATTAATGGATTGTTATTAATGGGGACTTTATAAGGGCAATTATGTCATTTTTTGAAAAATGCTAAAATTCAAAAAAATGAAATTGATAACCAAACATGGCTTTCTGTTCTATGCTTTCCCCTAAACGTTGCGTTAGTTTTTTTTGTTTGAATTATCAAAATTTCCAAAACCACCTAACTTTTGAAATTGTTTCGACGCAACTGTTCATCTCCTTCATAAAACGACGCAACGTGTAAGGGGAAGAAACCACTACCAACCAATGACAGCCTTCCGATCCGCTGTCACCGCTGCTCCTTCTAGCCAAACCACCGCCAACTGATGGCAATCCACAAGGAAACGACCAACGTCGTGGCGTCGCCAACCTCCAATCTGCCGAAAGAGGCTGATTTTTTTTTTTTAGCCCTTTTGTAGCGGTTTCCGGTAGCCACTAGTTTTGGCCATTCTACGGTAGTTTCCTGCATGCACTCGTCTCCACATGGTCACCTTGACATGGGTCACTGTATGCTGCCAAAAATCGACAGTGAATTTGACTGATTTCCATATTCTAGCAGGCAACCCTATCCAAAAAAATCGAATTTTTCCGATTCCGACGATGAACGAGAAAGACAAAATAATAGGCGTATGACAACCAAAACAGAATAACTTCGTAAGTATTGAAAATAGATTGCTGTGATACCAATTGATAAATAAATGGGTTGAGAAATTTAAACACAAAACCCTAATCTCTATTCAATTCTTAAGAAATCACAAATATACTAATCAGTATTGTGGAAACGTGCCAAAATCTATAGTTTGCAGTCGATTTTGGGCCATGATCTTCAATTTGCAGATTTTCTTAATAGCTAGAGAGTTTTGCGGATACAAAACATGGTTGTCGTATTGCAAACTGGGACCATAACCTATATTTATAATGACCTAAGATTGCTTATTTCTAATTTGGTCCCTCGACAAATCAAAAATTACACATGTATCCACACTATTATATTTATCACAATGAAGCTCTTAGGTCAATCTCTAATTCTAAATTTGACTACATTAATTTATGACTTATTTAATTGATGACATTAGACATTTATAATTACAATTATGACTCCAAGATTCTAATAGAGGAATGGTAATGTTGGATGAGTGATTGACGAATGATTAAAAGGGCGGACGATGATAAAATGGGTTGGGTCTTAGCATCTCAAGGGAGCTCCATTCTTTTTTTGGCGAGGATGATGAACAGTGGGATTCATTGGGGGATGTTTTGCAGAGGGAAGTGGTTAGTAGTGCAATGAGACAATGTTGTTGTTTGATTGACAAGGTGCTACTATAGTGGCATGGTGCGAAGATGGAAAATGAAGCAACAAAGAGAATTATGGGGTGAATAAAGTGGCATTGATTTGGAGGTGGTGAATGGGTGGATGCATCGGAAAGAACTTAAGGTGGTGGATGGTGAAGTATCAAATACCAAATTAGGAATCGACTTCAGTACCAAATTGATGAAGTACAAAAAATGCTCTGATATCAAATTTATGCCACAAAAATCAAATTCTCAAATCACATAAAAAATTAAAGACAAAATTGATGGAGATAAGTATCTCATACTGAGAAAAAGAACATTTCATAGAGCTTAGAATAGATAATTGAAAAGGAATTTTATTACTTAAAAGATGAAAAATACATAGTGATAAGATATTGTAATATACTAAATACAAACCAAAATAGAAAAAAATACCACTAATTAGAAAATATAATAATCTGCATACATACTGAATTAAATCAAAAGACATTGATTACCTAATCTGAAAATAGAATATTACCAAAATCAATTAAAATATAAAATATAAAATTCTAATCAATGCTTATACTAATTAAAAACTAGTACCAAAAAAGATACCAAATCCTAAATAAAACATTACCAAATCAATTAAAATTTAAAATTCTTGTGATTGTCTACACCAACTAGTATTTGGACATGAACAAAATTATAGGAGCAAAGTTTCCCTTTACATATGTCAAGGAAGAGTTAGCACATTCTCCCATGTGGTTCAAAACCCAAAGTTAAAACTGTTTGGTCGTCAAAAGGGTCAATAATGCTGGTCAATGTATTGTACAAGGGGCATTCACTGCAATCTGCATTCTTAAGTATTATTATATCTTGATTTTACTTTTGTCTACTTTGAATCGTAATACATATATACAATCAAAGTAATATTTCTTTTGTAGCAAGAATCATTATGTAGGATATACCATAGAAAACTCAAAGATGGATGTCTTCCTTTTGAAATACATAAGAATGACATTATTCATTAAGTCTCAAGTATGACATTTAGTTATTATCAAGCTTTGATCATCTTCAGCTATATTCTATGTTTACAGAGTGAATATCAGAGAGGTGTCAGTGCATGGAACTTTGACATTGAGGATCTCAAGGCTCAAGCATCACTGGTATTTCTAATATTGCCTGCTCTGTTGTGATAAGAAAGTTTCTTCCCCTTTTAATTGCTGTCATATCATCATGTTCACTTCCCCCATAAAACTGCTTTAGAGTTCATCTTATACACCTCTAAACTGCTGTCATATCATCATGTTCACTTCCCCCATAAAACTGCTTTAGAGTTCATCTTATACACCTCTAAACTGCTGTCATATCATCATGTTCACTTCCCCCATAAAACTGCTTTAGAGTTCATCTTATACACCTCTAAACTGCTGTCATATCATCATGTTCACTTCCCCCATAAAACTGCTTTAGAGTTCATCTTATACACCTCTAAACTGCTATTTTTTGTTCACAGATTCAAGATGATGATGACCTTTCTGAAATGAAGGAAGATGAAGAAACTATCAAAAATTTTGTTTCCAGCAAGGTTGATCTAACTCCTTTTTTTTGAGCTAGTAATTACTTTCATTTCTTTTAATCGATTGTCAAAATTGATATATATGCTGCTCCACTTCTTCCGTAAAATAAATTATTCCAAGCTTTTTGTATTTTAGGATCCTTCGACACCGAGATCCAGTTGTGAAAAGTCACCAATTAATGATAAAACCAACTCAAGGTGAGTTTTATTATCTTATGAAGGCAAATGTTTCTTTTCATTTTTTTTTTCCAACTTTCTATTTGTAATTCTTGACCTTGCCAGTGATTAACTCTGGCTTCAGTAACCAGTGAAGAGGAGTAAATAATTGCATTTGATTTAGTCTTGATTGTATTAAGGTTTTATGTGGGAGGTGACAAACGAGCACAGGGGCTCCAGATGATAACGAGCACAGGGCCTCCAATGTGAAGTCGCAAGAGAAAGAAGAGGGAGAGGGTTTCATGTGGGAGAGAAGGGGGAAAGCTTGTGAGTTTTAATAAGAGGGAAATGAGCAGAATGAGTTTATCTGAGGCAATTAACCTATCTTGGTGGCTCAATTTGAGCCCAACCAGGTCAAACTAGGTTTGACACTGGCTCAGCTATAGCTCATCCAAGAGTTTGACCCCGGTGTAAACTCATAACAAATTTTAATCAAATATGATCTAGTCCAGCCATTAAATAGTTATTGAACATCACATTGAAACAAGATTGGTCCAAAAACCACTAAATCAACGTCTAAACATCTCGGCTCAGTTGTAGAACTTATAATTTCAACAATTTACCCTTAATTAACCCTTCTAAACCCTAAATAAACTTTATAATTTAATATTTTATGATGCAAAAAAGTACTTAAGTGGTTCACAAAGCTTGGCTAATGCTTTTAACATTTCTTTGCACTTTAATCCACTTGTCAAGTTAGTAATCATCTGGATTTAGAGGAGTGATATGAAAAAATGTAGATCCGCTACATTAACGGCTCCTCTAGTGCCGGCCCCACGGATATAGAGGGAGGTACATGCAGGTATACAGGCGCTAGGCATATGGTGGGGTAAACCTCAGGTCGTTAGTTCCTGAGAATCAACCCCTGACAATTACGCCAGAGATGTCATGTGCCCACCGTCTGTGCTACGTCCTGGGGCCAGAGGAGTGATATGAAGCTTATATTTAACATATTTCACGTTTGGGTGGTTTCCTACTACTTTGTTTTCTAAAGATCTAAGGTGGCGTTTGGTTCTCTCCTAGGAATGAGAATGAGAATGAGTATCATAGTATTGTGGAATAGAAATGGGTATGAACTTGGGTATCATTCCTAAAAATAATGTTTGGTTAGTTGAATATTTTCAATCGGAATGAACTTAAATTTCCTTTTTTACCCTTAGAGGAAAATAAGAGAAAAAATTAGATGGAAGATAAAGTTGGATGTGAGAGAAACATATGATGAGAGAGAAAGTATGATGGGAAAAAATGAAGAGAGGGAAAGTGTGATGAGAGAAAATGAGGAGAGAGAGCGTGATAGGAGAGATTGAGAAGAGAAAAAGTATTATGAGAGAGAAAGTGTGTTGAGAGAGAAAGAGTGATGGGAAAAAATAAAGAGAGAGAAAGTGTGATAAGAGAAAATGAGAGATTGAGGAGAGAAAGTATGATGAGAAAATGTGATGAGAGAGAAAGTGTGATAGGAAAAAATGAAGAGAGGGAAAGTGTGATGAGAGAAAATGAGGAGAGAGAGTGTGATAGAAGAGAATAAAGAGAGAGAAAGTGTGATGAGAGAAAATGAGGAGAGAGAGTGTGATAGAAGAGAATAAAGAGAGAGAAAGTATGATGAGAGAAAATATGGAGAGAGAGTATGGTAAAAGAGATTGAGGAGAGAGAAAGTATGATGAACAAATAAGGAGAGAATGAAGAGAGAGAAAATAATGAGAGAAAGAGTGTGATAAGAGAGAATACAGAGAGAAAATGATAGAGAATGTGTGATGAGAGAGAATGAGGAGAGAGTGTGATGGAAGTGAATGAAGAGAGAGAAAGTGTGATAAGATAAAATATAGAGAGAGTATGGTAAGAGAGATTGAGGAGAGAGAAAGAAAGTATGATGAAAAATGAAGAGAGAATGAAGAGAGAAAATAATGAGAGAGAGTGTGTGATGAGAGAGGATATAGAGAGAAAATGGTAGAGAATATGTGATGAGAGAAAATAAGGAGAGAGAAAGTATGTTGAGAGAAAATGTGATGATAGAATGAGGAGAGAGAAAGTATGATGAGAGAGAACAAGGAGAGAGAGTTTAATCAAAGAAAAATTGAACAAATATACAAGGGTATTTTCATCCAAAACTTAATTCTTATTCCCATTCCATCAAAACCCAAGGGAGGGGGTGAGTTTCATCCATACCTAAATTTTTGGATTTCATTCCAAAATCTTGATTCCATTCCCATTAACCAAACACAAGGTTTGGGAATGAATCCATTCCCTCATTCCCAAACCTCTAAACCAAACGCCACCTAAATATTACTTAGTGCAGTCTCACAAAGAGGTCAATGGATGTGGGATATCATCTATGCTAAATTAGGACTGACATGATTCGTAGTTTGCTCACTCAATTCATCATTCCTGTGGGTGCCCACGCTGGGAACCTAAGTGCAGTGGGGCGCCCCGCATGCACTCAGGCGCCCAGTGTGGGCGCGCACGCGGGGCGCCCAGCATATCGCTGCCGTATATACTCTTCACCTGCTTACCTTCATCAACATTAACGAATCCTCAGGGGGCATTCTCTTTGTTTTATGTTTTATGCCCATGTGAAATCTTGTCCCTTTCTAAGAACAGATTTTTTTTCAGAGATTATTATTGGTATTTTGTACAAATAGCAGAAATGTGCTCATATATTAAGAGTACTCTCAATGCAGAGATTTTTCTGCTTGCACCAATCCATTCTCCCTGCCTCTAATAGGTGATTGGCACAACAAGTGAGCCATGACTTCTGCCAAGCATGTGCAACTATATCATGTTTTACTCTCAATGTAGCCCATCTCTTGCATGAGACATTATGGAATTTGACTTGCACAGATATCCTTACACTTTTCACATTAACTCTATGACATAGGTGAAGCTTTTCCATTTATTTCTTTCCTTTCAATCCTCAAGGAACAAGGTTGAGATAACGGAGGCGAGTAGTGAAAGATTGCATTAATTAATATACTTGAGAATTATTGCAGAACTTTCTGTGTAGTGACTACTGCATTATTGTCATTGAGTGCAATTTATTTACATATTTTATGCTATTAATGCCTAACACAACTTAATATGTTTTACATTTGAACATGCACAGGTGGTTGTTATGTTTCATGGAATTATAATTTTTCTAAATTCTTACACTGAATGTATATTTGTTCTATTGATGTATGGATTATTGATCCATATTATCATCTGTTTGACCCTTCTTGCTTATCAAACCTAAGTCATGTCTTACGGTGTTGCTGCTACTCACCTTGCTTGCCTTATGGAAGTTGGAATGAATCCTTAACGTTCACAAAAATCAAATTGATACAGAGCTAGTCATTCTAATAAAACAACATTTGTTTAGTCAAAATTTTCTTTTGAGGCAAAGGCTCTTTTTTCCCCTCTTGCTAAGGCAGTTAGAGAGAATCCTCTAGCACTTTGAACATCAAATGTATCACAAAGCTTATCATTCTAATAAAAACCATGTTATGTTAATTGAAATCTTCTTTTTCTTAGGTTCTTTTCTTTTTTTTCTTCTGCAGAGGAAGTATACCGTGTGCAGAATCCTTGGAGACAAAATGCTCAAATACAAGGGATGAAATATTGCAAGCAGAGTCTTCAGATGCTAGTAATCAGGAAAGGTTAGATCAGTATGACAGCCGCAGACTGAAAGGTGATTTAGCACCATCAACATCAAAGCCTGATGCACTTACGAATCATAGGAAAGTTGAAGTTGGAAAAAGATGTCAAACTTATAGTGGCCCACTTGCACTGTCAGGCATGCCTACCACCTCAGTGTCAGAAAGAGTGCATTCCGTGGAAAGGTTCATCTTTAGCTTGCTCTATTGAGTTGATTACCAATAATATTCAATGATCAAGGTGGATGCTTTGACAGAAGTTTCTCATTCTTTTTTACTGCTGATAAATGGAGCTATAATCTTCCCTAGTTGATTGTTGTTGTTTTGTGAAGATTTACTACTATTGATTTTCTTTTTGGTTTCCTGATTAAAATAACTGTGTTGGTTAACAAATCATATGCTCATGCAAAAATATGAATAGTCCTTCCTCTATCTCCTAGGGTTGATAATGACAATCAGCAAGGAGCTGAGAGATACATACGTGATACACGTAAAGTTGCAAATCTCAGTGGTCCACTAATGCTTCCAAACCGTGCTTCAGCTAACAGCTTATCTGCTCCTATGCGTTCATCAACAGGTTTGTATTAGTTGGGTATACATTTATCCACAAGCTTATCTTTTAAGTCCTTTTATGAAATTTCCCCAAATGTATGACTGTACTCTTCCTATTTGTTTTTGCACACTTACAGGATGTGGAGACTCATTGGAGGATAAGATCAAGCCTAATGTGGTTCAAATAAAAGGCCGATTCTCAGTTACATCAGAAAATGTGGATCTTGTGAAGGTAGAGGCTTCTGAAAACTATTTATTCTAATTTGCATGGTTTGACTTAACATTGAAGGCTCTGTACATTTAGGACTTGCCATTATGTAACATTTCAAGAAGGTCAACCCAGGTAAAAATTTGTAAATCATATTCTATGAAATAATGCAATTTTGTAGTCATCTGCATTTAACCTTGACAGGTCATTTTGTTGTTTCTTCTTCCTTTCTTCAGGAATCCCCCTTACGAAAATCTGCCAGTGTGGGTGACTGGGTAATTAATCCAAAGCCAGTGGTATGCCTTCACTGTTCTATTCTGTTTTTTTTATTTCATAGCATCTTTCAGTTTATGGTAGATACATATTCCATGGAGATGTTGTTTACTCATGGCATATCATGACGTTTTTCTTATTAAGCAAAGCTGCAATTTATGTGGCAGCAAGAAAAGATTCCACTGTTCTTAGTAGTAGTACTTCACACCCTTAAAACATTAGCATCAAGTGATTTTATATTAAGACATTTCTTTCAACATGATGCATATATCAAAGAGAGCATCCAAACAATCTGGAATTTCTGGAAATCTACTGTAGAATGCTTAAGAAGCAGATATCCTTTCATGATATAGTTATCTCTTATGGTATGATAGAAATGATGCTAAAAATAATGTGGCTGACATGTAATGGTCTAGGGTCAAATAAAATAAACAAGCCTTCAGATAATAATTATTTTACTGACTCAACTATGAATATTGGGCACGGGTGTGGATTAAAATGTGTGACATGATTATTTCTAAAAATTTTTACATGTGAACAATAAAAATATTAAGTGTCCATTTGAAGGATTGATGTCTGAGTGTTGGTATCTGACACAAATACGAAAGGCGTAAATAAAGAGGTCGAGTACCATAGGTTAACGTTATCTTGTTGCACCTTTTTTTTGTTGATCTTAGTCTACTTGTCATGGAGATGGTGCTAAAAATAAATTAATGTGGCTTACATAAAATGATCTTGGTCCAAATAAAAATAATATTATCTTATTGCACTTTATTTTAATGAACTTAGTCTGCTTGTCTATAATAAAAACTTATATGAGAAGCCTAATCTATTGTTTGAGATAATTTTATCAATAATAAAAATTCTATCGTCTCTCTTGGTGGAAGAATTGCCACTTAGAAAACTAAATCAACAATAAAGTATTTGCAAACAAAACAGAATTACATAATTAATCATGAATAAAGTCGTACACCACTCCTTTTAAGTAAATGAAAAATGATCTATATATATATATATAAAATAAACAACTATAACTATTTACAAATTTGTATCTGGGTTGGTGATCTCAACTGTAATAGATTTTGGTTCACAAAGAACCCCTTAATGAGCATTCAGTGGGAATGTAATCACAACATCACAGCTAGTTGGATACAATAATGAATATATGGTAGCAATAGGTGGAATCCGTCATCCTAGCAGCCCCACACGGTCGACCCCACAACCATCCGTGAGGAGGTAAATTGGGAAGCTGTAGTTGGCTAGTGCGGGAAGCGTTTTTTTTTCCTCGGCTTTGTCGAGATTCGAATACAATAATGAATATAGCTACTTAGACTTGATGACGCGGAATAAACTAATCACGCCACTCAAAAAATTTTGAACTCAACTTCAAGGGGAAAATATTATTAAGCTGAAGATACCCTAATACATGAGATCCTAACCCATTTTGTAGACTTGAAATAAAACAAGACCTTTTCGATGTAAAAATATATTTTAAAAATTCTAACAACTCCCTAATAATTATGAACAACCTTTTGTTATTTACAAGTAACAAAATTAAAATAAAACCTTAGACTATGCCATTCTCCTTCATAATGAAGTGCTTGACTCTATCAAATGGCGAGATTAAGGTTCGTGGTATCTCATGTAGGTGCCAAGTGGGGGACGCCTTTGTAGATGGGTTGGTTGATTGTGTTCCATTTCTTCAAGTAACTTGGGAGCAAGGTGCTGAAGCTCGTCCTCAGTAACCAAGTATTATTGGTGTTTGAAAGTCCTCTTCAATGAACTAGGTGCTTCTGACTGTTGCAGTGAAGGACTAGCACCTTCTCACTATCTATAATGTGCTTGATTTAAGGAGTGAGCTGAGTTAGGTTGCATCTGACAACCTTTTCCAATTTGTTGATTATATTTGTAGCAGTCTTTAAAGATTTTAGGTCATCCTCTCTATTTCAAAGGGTTCGGAAACCATCTCTTGCAAAGTAGGGTAAGGCTGCGTATAATAGACCTTTCTCCGGGACCCGCATTAGCGGAAGCTTTGTGCATCGGACTGCTTTTTCTCTCTATTTCAAAGGGTCCTAAGCTTGTGTTCTGTTATCTCTCACCTACCTTGTATGACAATGTGAGCTCTTGTCATAGTCAATATGGAGGTTTATCAAGTAATGAAAATTATAAAAGTATCATTAAACAAATAAGGGTGATTATATATATATATATATATATATATATAAAGGCTGTTGTTATGCTTTTTTAAAAGCAATAATAGATGTGTGAGAAAAGACAAATACACTTATATTAACTAAGCCAACTAATTTAAATAAAAGGAACTTCAATGAAGGGAATGAAATTACTAACAATGCAAGCCTTTTCTACTATGAAGTTTGCACCACGTGATCGTTGAACAAGCTGACTTCTTTGCTAATAATGTACGTGCATTATTTTCACTATTTTAATTCTAAATCTTATGCATGCATACAACTATATGCAATATTTCTTCTATTCTTTTATATTTTTCAGTCAGCTTTTCATCTATCACTTTAAATAGTTGATTTCCTTCATATGGTGCACCATCTTTTAATTAGGATTTAGGAGTATTAGAAGTATGCGTATGACAATTCTTTTCAAACCTGCCTCTTCTAGTGTTGTTTTTGTATATGAAAATCAAGTTTTAATGCTTTCTGTAACTCAAATTAGATATTTATATCTGTCTGAAATAATCACATTAGATGCAGAGGTCTCATGATGCAATCATTGTTGGCCATTCCTTGTTGAAACTAACAATAGATGCATCCATATTTTCCTGTAATTTTGCCTATTCCATCTCTCTATTAGTTGGTATAGGTCTTAGGTACTTGTATTTCTCTACTTTCAGTCACTGGGCCAACCTCCAAATGGAGATGGCAACAACAATCTGAAGGAAGTCAAACCTCCAAATGGAGATGGCAATAACAATATGAAGGAAGTCAAACCTCCAAATGGAGATGGCAATAACAATATGAAGGAAGTTAACAGTACAGTGCCTGCACACATTCTCAAGCCACATCTTGAAAATCTTTTTCAGCAAACATCTTTTCAACAGGTTTCGTGATCCTCCTCAATTACCTCCATTCCTTCACAAATTCATGCGTCCTTGAGTGAAATCTAACAACAATGTTTAAAGTTGTTTATAACACTGCTAGTGGTTTTAATTGTCAGGATCTCATTATGAATCTGTTGAATAGTTTGCAGCAAAGGGAGACAATTGATTGTGAGTTTAAAACTATTCCGGTTGTGTATTTGGGAAGATCAATGTCAAGTAGAAAAATTATATTGAGCTTTTCTTTTCCTTTTCTTTTCCTACAGTGCCTTACCTAACTCAAAATATGAGGAATGAGAACTTGGTAAGTAGTATGCAATACTTCATACTCTTCTATCTGCATGATTATATGCTGCTGGCCTATATTGACCTTTGAGTGTCAACTCTGGTATTATTATGTTGAATAGTTGTGTTTATTGGATTTCAAGAGAAACATTCGGGTTATATCAACTTTAGTATTATTATGTCAAATAGTTGTGTGTTTATCAGATTCCAGGAGAAACATTTGGGTTATCTCCTGATCCAACTATGTTAATCTTGCCGGAGAACATGGTTTTTGGGTAAATAACAAAATTACTAGTTTACTAAAATTTTACATTTGATAATTCATTGCAAATGCAGTTGCTATTACAGAATTGCAGTTACTTTGAACAAAATGTAAAGCCAACAAATCTTGTCTATTTATGGCCAACTTACTTCCCTACCACCTTTAGTGTGGGAATCACAAGAAAGATTGAAGAGAGGAAAGAAAAGAGAAATTCTATGGTGACTTATTTTGCTAGGCTAAATTTTATTCCTCTACTGGCAGCATACTCATTTTTCTTCATTATGTTGGGGAATAAATCTCTTAAAATAGAGATCGAGAGATATAATAAATAATCTATCACTATATACAGATAAATGACGATTCATTCTGGTTATACTGGAGGCATACTCATGAATCATACTATTCTTTTGCTGTTAATTTAGGACTTGATCATCCCTTTCTCACTTTCAATTGAGTAGAAATAATGTAAAGTATGGTCTACTACTGAGTGAGATTTTTTTTTTAATAGCTGGATGCTGTGAACAGTGAAAGAGAACGTATACTACTGATTAAAATCTCAGAGCTGCAAGCCAGGTAATATTTCTCTCCAGTGTAGGTTATTATAAATCAAAGACATTTATCAACAACCAGCGCTGGACTTACAAAAACATAGTCAAATGCTCCAATATCAATGATGAATTATGATTTCATTTTTAAACCGAAATTAAAAAAAATCGTGATTTTCAAAAATCATATGCAACTGAACCCAATATTTTATTATGGACCTCATGGATAATCAATGTTTGTGCCGCTGTTTGTGTAGCTAAATTAAAAGCGTTTTTTTATTGAATTAGAAAAAACAAAGAGGTACTCCCTACCGACTTCTCTAATTTTCAGATTATCAGAGACACCTTTTGTTAAATACTCTGGCTATTTAGGCACCTAATTTGTCACACATTGTGCTTGTGTGGAGATATTTCTGCTTGAATCGGTAACAGAATCTGAGATTCTTTTTTATTAATTTCTATCAATATCTTCCTTGGCTAAATATGTTTCATTAACCATCTCAGGTAGGTTATGTACGGTACATATTTTCCAAATTTCAATAGTTGTAGACATGCATTGTTAACAAATATTTACTTTTGCATTGCAACTTAATGATGTTTATCAAGAAGCATAACAAATGTATTTCTCACTTGCATTGTTAATAGTTGTAGACTTTGCATTGTTAACAAATATTTATGCTTTAGCTCAAGTGGAAATGGCCAGTAAATACTGATCATTGTTATCATTTTAATTGATTAAATGATCAAATTATCCATTAACAAACACATGGGACATAGTGGAAAGATAATTTATGATGCATGTCCCTTCAGATAACGTGGACTTGCTATATACTGCATTATTGAATTGTCTACCAAACCTAACCACTATGCCTATCATTTAGGTTTCAATTCAGACCTTATTTAAAGAGGCGCATGTTACTGGAAAAGTCGGTTTCACATTCATAAATTTATATATGTTTTGAATGCTAAGCTGGTATATGCATTAAAAAAATTCGATAGTAGTGTTGTACTTCTGAGGTGCCTTGTAACCAGTTAATTTATCTCTTCCTGTTGCAGGATGATTACTCTAACTGATGAGCTTACTGCAGCAAAGCTGCAACATATTCAGGCAAGCGAAACTGTTTGATACTACAATAAGATGTTAGGAACGAGTTGATAATGCTAATACACATATCTAATCATTTTTATTTTACCTAAAGTCCTGTTCTTGCAATTTTTACCAATCCATGTTGGCTATAAGGCTAAATAGTATAGTTATTGCTGTCACTTATGAAAAAGTACCTGAAAATAGATTGTAGTTATGTTTACTGGTTTTATATTATTTTATTGGTTTGATTCCATCAAGAAGAGAAGTGGATGCTTAGAAACAAGGTTATAGAAGTAATTTTTCTTTCTCAATACTCTTTCTACCTTCTAGAAAGCAAAATTGTAGGAACACTAATATATATCTTGAGATCTAGCACCAAGCAAGCCAGTTTAACAGGTCATAGAACTAAACAGGGATGCCATATCTCCAATAATGTAATGTCAGCGTGTTTCTTCTCCGATTCTTAGTACATTGCAGAAGAAATTACAATTCTAGATTTCAGGAAAATGTTGAGAGTTGCATTTCTAGACAAAGGGCAGTTTCTGTTTGTACCACTTAAACTTACCATTATTAGTGATCCAGATTTGGTTTATAAGTCAGTTTTATGATTGCCTATTCTGGCCGTGCATATAGCTACTTTTAATGAATGAATTTTAAGAATTGTAGCATAATATGACAAGAGGAAAGCAGAGCCTGTGATGGGATGCTTATATATATTTATATTTTGCTTAGCTTAACCAATCTATTTCCTTCATATTTCAGTTACAACAAGAGTTAAATGGATTGTATAGCCGAGAAGAAAACAAGAGGAATGAAGAAATAGCAGAATCTTGATCTAGTTCCTACTTTCTAGAGATTCTAGATCATTGTCATGCCAGAAATATAGATATTCCTGTCTGAGATCTTCCACGTACTTTCTTGTTACCCCTCTAAGAAGATCTAATGGAAAGGAGCTAACTGAGATATCGATTTCTCAGTTCTCACAATGGCATATTGCTCGGATAGTTGGGAGATCATATTGTCACTAACGCAATCCAGACATTTCTTCTGTTCAACGCTACAAACCGATCATGATCATGATCATGATGTACAATTTAAGCTGTTAGATTTTGTAGTTACCACCTCTGTTGCTGGCATGCTTGGCGTCTACTTGTATTTGCACCGTGCCGCAAGGCTCCTTTTCTTGGTTCAGGTTCTTTGATGCTTTGGCTGTATGTGCATTGTTTTCCGAAGGAGTTTGAAAATCAACAAGCAGATGAAGCTGCTCTCGCAACTCCTATTTATTGTATTCAAACTTAATGCTATCATAATAATCATATTCATATTCGTTTGCCTTGTCGAATTTGCAAAGAACTGTGTTACTCTGTTCATCTCTCAACTTTCTCTTCAACTCAATGACATCGTCTCTCCAATGCCAATCACTAACTTAGCACCTACACCACTGCTGGCTGTTGCTGGAAGACAAGGCCTCATGTACACATCACTACAGGCGTCCACACAAGTATTTGTGATGCTACTTTTCAATTAATTGATCACCTACCTATCAGAGACTGAAAGCCATACAAATATATATCACTCAGAAAAAAAAATCAATCAAAATCCCATCGAAAGTGAGGACTTTTATCATATACCAAGTACAAGATGACAAGCTGAAGTATCATGTTGATGGGAACCCATCCTTGAGCATTGATAACGAGTCAATCCAAAGCACCACGCTGTATGATGAACAAGTACAATTGAGCCTGCTGTGCAAATATGTGCAGTGCATGTGGATCTACTTTTTTGGCCCTGCAAGAAATTTTTTAATATCTAGAATCAGATTCGATGGCTGTATATTGATAATCAAGCATCAGCATCGCCACTAAACTTTGCTGGATGTTTATTATTATTATTATAATAGTATTTGAGTCATCTCACTGAAGTCTTGAGATCCTAAAAGGAACTAGAGGTTCATAAAAAGCTACTTAATTAAGAAGGAAGATGTTTAATCATTTGAATGTAGAACCGAAGGGAAGAAGTGAACTAGAAATTATTTGAAACATTGAAGAATTTTGCATTTTGCTTGGATTGAAAGTGTTTACTAACACCAAAATGGCCTAACCCGCCATCAATTAGTTCATTCTCGACACACTTGGATCGAACTCTGGACAGTTTAGCCAAATTAAACTAGTTGATCCACAAACTTTTTTATTTCTTCAAATATATTGTTCAGACAATAACAAGTTGTCAAAACAGACATCTAGATGCTCCACTTGACTGGTTTTAGTAAAAGTCTTTGTTCAGACGGTCAAGTTATCAATCAATCGAACATGCTGACACATGCACATACTCTTTGGGGATCGAAAGGAAGGAAATGAGAGGACTTGAAATACACTCAGATGGAGAGTTAGATTACCGTGGGACGAATCAAGTTAGGGTTTACTAAAGATGATGTGTGAAAAAATGAAAAAGGAGATAGAATCCTGTGGAGTTAACCAAAAATTGAGAGAAAAAAAAAATCCTCCTTTGTCGTTACCTTGGTGGGTGCTTATATGGTCGTCCAGAAAGTATCTCCACGTCAACTAGAAAACTATCATTGTGAGAGCTAAAACAGAGACTAGATCCAACAATCGTTGGCACCTCCCCAATTATCCATCGCAACGTGTCAATAGGGAAGTATCTAGGAGATCAGATTTGACAACCTCTTAACCGCTCCTCTATTCTCGGATTACAACTTGTCCCAAAATATTTGTAGTCACTATCAACTAGGCCTGTGTAGGACGTCCTAGGGTGAACAAAGATGAAGTGGATGTGGAGTGACCTTAGAATAAATAATGTTAAGTTCTGAGACCCATATCTAAGAGAGGTCATTGAGACCCTAGATGTTGAGAGGTCGGTATGACCCAAGACACTGAGAGGTTGTTGAGACCCAAGATGTTAAGAGGTCGTTGAGACTAAGATGTCGAGAGGTTGCTGAGATCCAAGATTATGAGAGATCACTGAGAGGGGCATGCGCCTTAGAATGGAAAGGGTTGCCAAGACCTATAATTATTGGAGGCCACTTGAAAAAAGGGGTCATTGAGACCTACCTTTGCATCAAACATGAATCTTTGGGAAACAAGCGAGTGTGATGAGACTTGGATCTCATCTAGGCCCAGTTTGATGCTTTTGAGAGTCAGCTTGACTTTGATTGATAGTTTGTATGATTCTAGACCCGGATATGTGGGTATTACATCATACTGTATCACACATTTCCTTTAAATCTAATTGAAAGAGGTGTAGTCTGGTTGATTAGACTGTGTTATGTTATTTTTTTATTTTCTACCCCGAATGTTGGGTTGAGGTGTTAGTAATCCCTCGGTACAGTTGCTTGGTTTCTCTAAGGAGAGAGGACATTAAATGAACATGATACGCTAAGTTGCATATCTTACTGCTAATTGGACCATCGTACCACCGTATAATAAACGATGTGTGATATTTGCCTCGGGCTGCAGGCGCGCCTTGCCGCAATTATTGCGGTGGTGTGTGACTAGGATGCTACTGATGCAATCCTAGATTTGATGATGGGTGAGTCGGTGCTCTTTTTTCAATTTCTGTATCCAATGGTAACGCATGCATTGTCTCGAAAATTGATGGGTTGTCTAGTAACTTCTCCCTCTTGTCTTTCAATGGCGAGGTCCACTACTGCAGAAGCTCAAATACTACATCTCTAAAGTGATCTTCATTCCGAGACACTAGCCAAGGAGAAATGGGCGCTAGAACTAGCCGAAGCCAGAGGCCTGAAATGAAGATGACTTCTGAACTAGAGGCCCTTAAGTTTCAAATGGTGTTGGAGTTAGGAATTGCTGTAGAGAAAGAGAGGGCCATGAACACATAATTGGAAGCCGCTCAGAAAGAGATAAGTGACTATACAGAAGATGTGGAAAGTCAGTTAACAGAACAAAAGAAAATCTTTCTGACCTCACCTGAATTTTATGAGCCATTGTCTAATAGAACCAATGACATGTTAATGCATGGGTTCATGAGTGCCCTCAGCCAATGTGTTAAAAAATGCTAATACCCAGAGGAGCGAATATTTCCTATTTAAGCCTGCAATAAGTCTAGGATGAGCTTCTTGACTCCAAGAAGGCAGATTAAAAGAACCTCCCAACTCTTGGAGCATCTCCAATGTAAGATTTTTAAAGAGGTTTGTAAAATAAAAAAGTTAAATAAAAAAGTTCTAACGATTGTGGATGTAAGGTTTAAAGTTTATTGTTAAATAACAGTAGTGAAATTTTAAAGCTGTTTTTTTTTTGTGTTGCAATTGATGTAATTACATATTATAAAATGGAGTATACAAAAAATCATTTAAATCTTTAACTATTGGAGATGTTTCAATAGGTTTTTAGAATGTTGTGTGGCATGATGTGACATATTGAGATCATAAAAAAAAACTTTTGTAAAATTCTAATTATTGGAGATGTCCTTACAACTCTTTTAATTTTATTTCATCATTTATTAGCAACTATTTTTGGTTATCTTGTGTGTTTCTTGCCTTTGTATTTAGGGATGTCTCTGTTTGAAACTTGTCTCTTTTTGATGAATGTGGATTGTATGTTATTGTGACTTGCTCAAGTGAGATAGGAAGGTAACTACAAGAAAGTGTGTTAAATTGAAATTATATAAAATTGATGACGAACTTATTTGTCGGTATAACTTGAGTTGATAATCTCATGTTGTCACGTAATTGAGATGCCTGATATAGAACTCTTTGTAAGACTCAACTACTAGCGCAGGGCTAGAGATAAGGAGAACGTCGGGAGACTAGTCAACACATTGAGAATGTTAGTGCTAAGAGCTCCCACTGTGAGTTGACATCTCTTTAAAAATCTCCCTCCCATAGTAAAGGGAGGTTTTTCGATTTAATTAAAGCGGCTCCGTAATCACGGAGCTGCTTCTTCAACTTTTTTTTATATTAAGATATATTTTTTAATAATTGTAAAAAAATAGAGAACAGACAATAGTCGTTGTTTGCTATTGAAAAATGGTTAATTTTTATCTGTTGTTCAATGGTTAAAATTTATTTTTTTTTAATTTAAAAAAAATCTATAAATATAGGGTTGATTTCATTTTTTTCATTCATCCCATTGTTATCTTTGCTCTCTACTTATTCCTTCCTTTCATTCCATATTTATATTCGAGATGGATGAAAATCTCAATACCTCATTTACAAATCTTTTAAATTCTTCAAATACGGAAGCAAATACATCTTCTTAAAGTACTCATATTACTCAAAATATTCAATATCCTCATATTTTCTCTCACACACAATACCTTCCAAAATTTTAAAATATTTCATATGTTCCGCAATATCCTTCAAATTTCTCAAATTCCCAAAATTCTTAAAAAATTTTTGACTAATCCAAGTAACGTCGTCCTAGCTCCATTTGGTATGTATCTACCCCAAGATTGGTTAGTCATGGGTAGCCTATTGTCCCTTAACGACCGACTAGAGGAGAGTAAATGACCTACACAATAAAAACAAACTCTTCTCAACTTTATAACTATATTAACATAAACATTTGTACAAAAGAAAACTAATCAAAAAAAGAAGAGGCCCAGAGATTTTACTTGGTTACAATTAAGGAGGTTTTTAATCCAAGGAAGATGAAAAGCTCACTAAACAATCTCCTTTAGGCGGAGAAGTCTTTTAAAGCAGTTGAAACACTCAATTACAAAATAAGACTAAAGAATAAACAATTACAAGTGTTGTTCTGACCTTCTATGACCAGGGCTATATTTATAGCCCTGGTCGGGGTGCCTGGAAAGGTTTCAGGCACCTGGAGGAGGATAAACTTTTATCCCCGTCGTAAATGTTAGAGTGTATACTAAAAGTCTAGTTTTTTGTATGAACATATAACAATCACATTGGTCAAATGCCTACATTTATGCTAAGTGTAGTTGCATATTTAATTTATATTGTAGATAACATGGTGTGAGGAGACACACAGAAGATCATATTATTAGATCCTTATAAATTATAAACAGTTGCTCACAACCAAGATTGAATGGGACAAACCATTGGAGTGGTTGTAGTGTAATTAGGTATTAGTTTATCTTGACTAATAAATTACACTAGTACACTATGAGTGTATTGAGCAGGACCAATTGAGATAGTATCTTTTTATACTGACTATATAAAATAATAATACCATTGTTATTATGGAAGTGTGTATTCTTAATCATGATATAATAACAAGCACATATACTTAGTATTTATTTCTTTGATTTATCAAAGGGTGCCATTTAGCTCGTTAAATCAATAGACCCGATAAGTTGGGAAATGTTATTATTTATATGGTGTGTTTTTGATTATAGAATGAAACTATGTCCTAGTAATCTAGGTTGATGATGTCCCCTTGAGGAGCTCATAAGAATTTCCATGTAAACCCTGCAGGTGGACTTAGTCCGACATGACGATAAGGTTGAGTGGTACTACTCTTGGAGCTAGATATTAATTATGTGAGTTGTCAGTAACTCATTTAATTAGTGGACATTCAATATCTTAAATACAGGGAGACTAACACACTCATGATAATAAGGAGCCCATATAGTAATATGGGATTGGTGCGGTAGTGCAATAATAACTCTTTAGTGGAATGAGATATTATTGATGAACTTGAGTTGGGTGTTCGGGGCGAACACGGGAAGCTCAAGCTTATCGGGAGACCAAAACCAATTCCTCCTCTCGGTCCCTATTGTAGCCTCTTATTTATAAAGTCTTATATCCACCCAAATCCAACTTCTTACCCACCTTAAGGTGGTCGGCCAAACCAAGGTTAGATGGGTTCAAGTTGTGCCCGACCCTAACTTGGAGCCCAAGCAAGGGTGGCCGGCCACATTGAATTCAAAAGGAAGTTTTTTTTGTAAAATCTTTCCTTTTATAGAGATCCATTAAAAGAATTTAAAAGGATGATTTTAATATAATACTTTCCTTTTTTAGATCGGTCATAAAAGGAAATATAAGGAAGTTTTTATTTTGTTGAAAACTTTCCTTTTATGTTGGTTTTAAAAGAGAGTTTTAAATTTTAAAATATTTCCTTTTATAGCTTTCTACAAAGAAATAAAAGAGAGATTTGAAATCTTTCCTTATTTGTAGTTATCTATAATGTGAAAGAAAGATTTTAAATTTTTGATAAAACTTTTCTTTCTTGAAACCATGTTTTATTTTAAATCTTATCTTTTATAGATATCCATAAAAGGATTTAAAAGAGATAGATTTTAATTTATAAACATTTCTTTTAGAACTATCCACAAAAGAGATTTTTAAAAGAGAGATTTTAATTTTTGTTTAAAATCTTTCCTTGCTTGGAGAATAAGCATGTGGCCGGCTATGACAAGAAGAAAAGGAAGTTTTAATTTTTTTTTGTTTTAAAACTTTCCTTTTTAGTCATTGGCAAGGAATATAAGGAAGTTTTAATTATATTTAAAACTTTCCTTATTTGCCAAGACCAAGGAATATAAAAGAGAGGGTAGAGGTGCTTCACCTCACAACAATACATCTTCTATTCCTCTCCCCTCTTCCTTGGTGGTGGCCGGCCCTTACTCTTTCTCTCTTCTCCTTTGTTTTCCCTCTTGGTGGCCGACGGCATATTGGTGTGGAGATCCATTGATGGTAGGTTGCTTGAAGGAGAAGAAGAAGAGAAGGAGGTTCTCTTGTCTAGCATCCCTTGGAGGAAAGTTGGTGGCCGAACTTCATCATCTCTTAGAGAAAGTTGGTGACCGAAACTTGAAAGGAAGAAGAAGGCTTGGGTGGATTCTCGTCTTGGTAGATCGTCGCCCACACGACGTCCGAGATAAGAAAAGGAATACAATAGAAGATCAATAGGTCTATAAGTTACAAGAGGTATAACTAGTTATTAGTTTCCGTATCATAACGAGTCCATCTTTTGTATAGATCTTGAAAAACCAAACACAAGAGGTTATCAATTTTAATTATCATTTTTGTTATCGATTTTCGTTTCGATTTCATGTTTCGATAATGTGTTTCTATTGAGGTCTCTATTGTTAAACCTTGTTTACCGTGAGAAGTTTAAATATCCGATTTCTTTAAAAGGCTTTGTCTAGGCAGTGGTGGAAGATTCCATACCCAAGAAGGCCTAGTGCCTCGCCACGTTTGACATGGAAGCTGATCATTGAAATAGATATTTGATCAACTTCTGTAATATTGTAACGCCCCGCTTCCTACTGACTAAGCTGTAAGGCCGGGGGTTACATTATGCTAACTATTCTTGTGCGGAAAAGGAAAAGACTGCACTAATTAAAAGTCTCCACTATTTACTATGAACTCTGGAAATTATTCTTAGAGTATACTTCTAAAGTTGTACACATGCTAAAGGAGGAGACTTAACTTTCTATTTGGTCAAAATCTGAATTTTTGGCACTTTTGGCTGAAATCAGACATTCCAATCGATCGGTTGATTGATTGGAGTTGTCTGATCGATCCATTGTTGGATTCAACTCGCTACTGTGCACGGGGTCAAAATTGGATCGATCGGCTGATTGATCCAATCTGGTCAATCGATTCAGAAGCTCTCTGTTCGCGACAGATTGCGCTTCGATCGATCGGCTGATCGATCGGGGCTCCCCAATCGATCAACTAATCGATTCACTAGTGTTCTGTACGCGAGGACTTCTCCCAATCGATCGGCTGATCGATTGAGGACTGCTCAATCGATTGCTGATCGATTGGGTTTCTGATTTCTGTAGAAATCAGATCCGACCTCATACAGAATTTTCAGAAATTAAACTACAACCACCACACTACTACTGGGCATGCCATTACTCATGGTTAGCTATCTACTATCATGACAAATAACAATCTAAGCATAACATAGTGCATACTCTCATGAATCAAGACACTTAACATCCAAAAGTGCAGAAAAGTAATACTATAAGAAATACTAAGTTCTTAATTTGCTAGTTTCCCCCAAGGATCTTCATTCCAAGTTCCTGCCCACACACACCTTCATCACATTGCCTCCAGCCTCCGCTATTCCATCTTCCCTTTACCTTTATCTGCAGTATAAGGAAAATGCAACTGTAAGCTTGGGAGCTTAGTAAGAAACCATCTACCTCACAAAAACATGCATTTGCAGAAATCATGTTTTTTTTTAAAGATGCTATGCTGATATGTAAGCTGAGAATCATACTAGAAATGCTAAAACATGGCACATGAACATGTAAATCATGGCAATCAAGAACTAAACATAGAGCTATCTGCTATATCAATAGAAAACTGAACTGAAGCTAAGCTGAATTCACTTATCTGTTTTGTGAAGTTTGAAAACTATTTTCATAAATAGGTAAAAATACTAAACATGCTGCTGATGGGCCCGACAACTGTACTTGCTGTGCGCACATCCCTTACTAGGCCCGAGGTAGCAAGTCTCGAATCTAGTAGGGTACTAGGTTATCTAAACCTAGGGACGACTATGGGAGCCCAACCCAAGGACAACTGAAGTCCAGTACAGTGCCACTGATAAAGTAAAATACTGTTTATAAACTGATTTATCATATCTTGCTTTTACTAGGTTATCTAAACCTAGAGCTAGGTTATCTGAACCTAGAGGCGACTATGGGAGCCCACCCTTTGGACCGTAGTCCTTTATCACTGAAGGAAGGCTATATTTGCTAATTAAAATGCATCTAGGGCATTTAACTGAGCTATGAAAATGCTTACTTTAGCATTTAACGATTCTAGGCATCTTATCGAGCACTTAGTGTGCTCTAATTCTGGATATGGCTAAACTGAGAACATAAATACGAACTAAGGGCATAGAAACATACAGTTAGCTACTTATACTGTAGGTGAGGGGTTACTTACATCCTGCGCTAATTTTTCTTACGATCCGATCGCTAGGTTTCCGGAGAAGATGACCGTTTTGGCGATCCTCTTGCGTCTATGCTTCCTTCTCGCGAGGGGAACGCTCTCGTGCCGGAGTTGTCGCCGGAAAGTGTTCCTACGACCCTAAGGATTGAACCCTAGGTCTCCTTGAGGTTAGCGTGCCGAGAGGGTGTGGAAGGAGAGAGGCGCCGGGTGAGGGTGAGGGAAAAGAGAGTTGTCGTTTGGAAAAATAATAACTCCCCACTTAAATTCCCTATTTATATTAAGTGATTAATACCCCCTACTAAACCTTAAGTATAATTGTTCTCCTTTCCTTTCAGCACACCCCTGCTGGGGCCCCTTGGTTACTAGAGTCATATATAAGGTGTAGAGTCTAGTAGGTTTCGGGTTCGATTCCCGCTTAGGCTATTTTACGTTTTTATTTAATTTTGCTACTTCGGCCATTCTAAAAATTTCATAAAAATATTCTAAAATTTCAGAAAAATCATAGAATATTTCTAAAATTAATTTGAGAATTTTCGGGCGTTACAAATATGGTTTAATTTAGGAAGATCACATTGGTTGAACTTGAAGTAAGAATGTTAAGTTTCGTTCCCAAATCAAGTTTAACTTCTAAAGGGAAAATTTGGATTAATAATGTTAAGCATCGTTTGCAATCCAAATTTAACTTTAGTAGAACACATTGGTAGCTAGGATAGTTTTATGCTTGTACAAATTTTTGTATAGGGGAACTAGGACGATATTTCGAGTAGCAACCAACAGTAAAAGCTCGTGACACCTGGCGTGTCAATAACTTTTTCGATCCGAGCGCCTAGACTAGTTTCGGGCACCGGACCGACTGAAACATACTCTGCGAAGCCTCTGAAACAAGGCGGCCCGGGCTGTCCCGGAGCGGTCTAGGCGCATGGACCAAAAAGTCAAGCTGATGTTGACTTTTCAATCTCGATCTTTTGTTCCGGTTCCGCACGCATTGGTCTAGATCTTCCACTCTGGTTCCACTCCCTTGGGTGATTTCGGCCATCTGAAATAGAGCTCACTCGAACCCAACTTCCGGCCTTGTTGAGCAAACTTCCGCTCCAACTTCTCATCCTTTGGAAACGTCGCGCGTCTCTTTCTTGTCTGCCCGTGTACTCTTCCATAGCACCTCGTACCTCGGATGTACCGAGCCCGTCGACTCTCTCACGTGCCGTTCTTCTCGCTAGTTGCGTCTTTCGCTCGACTTCCTGTGCTCCTAAGTTCCTACACACTTACACACATGAGTTAAATACCAACAGGACTTAACCTGACTTGGTTGATTGCATCAAAACTACCTTGGGATATTAACAATCTCTCTCTTTTTGATGTGAGCAATTCTAAGTTAAGTTAGGGTAAATTACAAACAAATAACAGTTTATAAATATTTGTAAGTACAAAAATTATAAAAAAATTATACTACCCTCCCCCTAGACTTAATCTTCACTACTCTACCTTTGATCACATTAAAAATAAGGTACTTAAAAATACTACTTGAAAAGTCTAAAATAAAAAGTTTAAGGGAAAACATTATTATGACTATTATCCAGAAAATTCAGCTATTTAAATTTTGAAAAATCTGGATTTGTACAATATATACACTAATTTTTAGAAAAAATAATTTTAGAATTATATTAATTGTTCAAAAAAAAATTTTGAAAAGTTTTTTTCAACAGTGAAGCAGAAATATCCAATGATGTAAATTTTTTTTTACGAAATTATGAAGTTGATCTAATCAGTAATAAGTTATTTTCTAAAAAAAATTCAAAAAAAAATATTTAAAAATACTTTCTAGCCTAAAAAAATTGTGGGAAATTTTCTGAAGAAGTAATAGAGCAAGTATTTTTACAGATTTTTTTTTTCAAAAATTAAACAAAAATATTTTTTTTTATTTTTAAAATATGATTTTGTAAAAATCATAAAAAATAATACACTGAAAAAAATTCAAAATTCTTCCATTTGGTTGATAACATGATAAGTGTTCACAAAAAAATAAAGTTTGCAAAAAAAATTACTTTGTAAATTATTTTAAATTGTTAACTATAATTTTTGTAAAAAAAAATTTATAAAAAATAATTTAACTGTCAGAAAAATTTAAATTTTTTCTTATAGATGAGTGATGAAAAAAATTCTCTTTCTCGTAAAAATCAATTTCCAATTAATTTCTATAGATATTATGTAAAACAATGTATTTGATAATTCTAAGCAAGTAACAAAAATAAATCAATTTAAAGTTCAATATGCAAAAAGAATTAATTTAAACAAGATTTTGGAACCTAATATATGTTCCTTCAAACTGAGTCTATTAAAAATTTTTTAAGAATTAATTATTTATCTACTTTTACAATTTGACCCTTATGATATCTAAAATACCAGTTAAGCTTTCGATGATCTTTGAAATTTTGTGGAATATTCGAACATGCATAGTCATTTTTCAATTTGACTATTTGTGCTATTAATTTTTTATTTTCAATTTTCAACTTATCAAAATCTTCTAGTCTGCATACATTTGCTAAAGTCAATTTTAGCTTTGTGTTTTCTTTTTTAAAATAAGCCATACTTTTAGAATGTATTTTGATAAACTTAAATAGTTCTTTAAGGGATTGGGAAGGTGCCTTACTTACCGTTATTTCGTTGTCCGATGCTCCCCCTTCGTTGCTGCTTTTTTCCGAGGTCTTTCCCCCTTCATCGATGCTTATCTTGGATGAGCTTTCTTTGTCTCCAGGTAGATATTCGGCTATGAGAGTTGTTCCGATAATTTTCTCGGTCTCGGGTTCTTCTGATGACGACTCGGTGTCTATTGAGGAGTTGGATTCAGCTTCTTCTGGTTCTTCGTAGAGCTTCAAAAATTTTTCCCAAAGTTCTTTTACACTCTTGTATTTACCAATTTTGTCAAGATCCTTGGCAGGCAAAACACTCAGAAGGTGGAACTCAGCCTTACCATTTGCCATGCAATCGTTGCGCTGCTTTTCAGTCCATCGATGCTCCTCAAGGTCTTTTCTTTCTTCGCTTTTGGGCATATCAAAGCCATATTTTATCGTTAGTAAACTATTGAAATCAGTTTAAAATATACCTCAATTCGATGTCTCCAAAATGTGAACTCCCCCTTGAACACTGTGGGTAGATGCTTGCACCGGCCATTTCTTGTGCTTTAGTCGGCGGTTAGTCCTTCTGAAACGACCTCGCTCTGATACCACTTGTTGATCCCTTGACAACTGACTAGAGAGGGTGAATAACTTGCACAATAAAAATAAACCCTTCTCGACTTTATAGCTATATTAACATAAACACTTGTCTAAAAGAAAACTAATCAAAGAAAGAAGAGACACAAAGATTTTATTTGGTTACAACCGGGGAGGTTGTTAATCCAAGGAAGATGAAAAGCTCACTAAACAATTTCTTTCAGGCGGAGAAGCCTCTTATAATAGTTGAAGCACTCAATTACAGAACAAGACTAAAGAATAATCAATTGCAAGTGTTGTTCTAACCTTCTGAGACCAGGGATGTATTTATAGCCCTGGTTGGGCCGTCTGGAAGGGTTCCAGGCGTCTGGAGGGGGATAAAATTTTATCCCCATCGTAATGGCTTGCGACACTTGACGGGTCAATAACTTTTTTGGTGCAAGCGCTTGGACCAGTTCCGGGCGCCTGGACCGGTTCCGGGCGCCCGGACTGGGTTAAATCTGCTCTGCGAAGCCGCTGAAACAAGGTGCCCCTGGGCTATCCCAGGGGGTCCGGGCACCCAGACTAAGTTCCGGTGCCTGGACCAGGTCCGGGCACTCGAACTTAGGTCTGGATGCCTAGACCAAAAAGTCAACCTGGTGTTGACTATTCGATCCCGGTCTTCTGCTCCAGTTCTGCTCGCATTGGTTGGGATCTTTCGCTCCGGTTCCACTCGTTTGGGTGATTTCGGCCATCCAGAATAGGGCTCATCCGAACCCAACTTCCGGCCTTCTCGAGCAAACTTCCGCTCTGGCTTTTCATCCCTCGAAAACACTGTGTGCCTCCTTCTCATTCGCCCGTGTACTCTTCAGCAGTACCTCGTACCTCGGACGCATCGAGCCCATCGGCTCTCTCCCGTGCCGTTATTCTCGCTAGCTGCGTCTTTCGCTCAACTTCCTATGCTCGTAAGTTCCTGCACATTTAGACATATGAGTTAAATACCAATAGGATCTAACTTGACTTGGTTGATCAAATCAAAACTATCTTGGGGTAGTAACATAACTGTTAGGATCGATGGTCGCGGCTAGAGAGGGGGGGGGTGTGAATAGCCGACCCCAAATCTTAGTTTCTTTCTACAAGTTGACGTTAGCGCAGCGGAAAATAAAACAAAGAAACAAAGACAAGAAGATCAAACCTCAACACGCAGCGATGTAACGAGGTTCGGAGATAAACTCCTACTCCTCGGCGTGTCCGTAAGGTGGACGAAGCCTACCAATCCGTCGGTGGATGAGACCCCGGAGAACCGGCTAATGAACACTCCTTCTGGGTGGAGAAACCTCGCCACAAACTTTGCAACAGCAAGCAGAAGTACAAGTACAGCAAGAAGCTAAGAACATAAATGTAACAACACTAGCTTGCCTTCTTCTCTTCGACTGGATGAAGCAGCAGCTTCACAAGACGCCTACAACAGCAGGAACCAGCCGATGAAGCTCACATGAAGCTTCAAGCAGAAGCGAGCTCAGTAAAGCTCAAATCACAGCAGCGAAGAAGAAGAAGCAGAAGCTTCGAACCAGAAGAAGAAGTTGTTCTGTAGAAGCCCTTGATCTCCTTTTATAACCTGCACTGCAAAGAAGACAGCGAAGAAGACGGAGATAGCCGTTGTCACTCATAACGGCTATACCTGGACCGATCAGGCTCCACCCTGATCGGTCCGAGGCCTCCCTGATCAGTCTTGGGGATCGATCAGGACCTATGCTGATCGGTCCCCAGACCGATCAACACTCTTCACAGAAAACTCGCCCAACTCTCTGATCGTCTCCTGATCGGTCCACAGACCGATCCCCTCCTTTTCTCTTTGCCTTCTGTTCGCTTTCTGATCGATCTGTAGACCGATCAGATAACATACAGTAGCATACTGTTTGGTTACTGATCGGTCACCAGACCGATCAGATAACCCAGTGTATCACTGGATCGATCCACTGATCGATCCAGCTCTTGGTTTTTGCCCAAACCAAGTTCCACGCCTTCCAAACCAATATCTGGTCAACTTTGACCTATTGGTATCTCATGCTTAGCATCTGGTCACTCCCTTGACTTGCTAAGACTCCCTACCAAGTGTCCGGTCAATCCCTTTGACCCACTTAGACTTTTCTCTTCGTGCCAAGTATCCGGTCACTCCCTTGACCTACTTGACCTTCACAACACCAGATGTCCGATCAGCCTTGATCCATCTGGATTTTTCCTTGCCCGGCTTCACTCACCAGGACTTTCCCTTGCCTCGCTTCACTCACCAGGACTTTCATCAACTGCCTGGCTTCACTCACTAGGACTTTCACTTTCACCTAGCTTCACTCACTAGGGTTTTCACCTGGCTTCACTCACCATGATTTCCAATCTGCCTGGCTTCACTCACCAGGACTTTCCTGTCTGCCTGGCTTCACTCACCAGGACTTTCCATCTGCCTGGCTTCACTCACCAGGACTTTCCATCTGCCTGGCTTCACTCACCAGGACTTTCACCTGGCTTCGCTCACCAGGATTTTCACTTGGCTTCACTCACCAGGAGTTTCCATCTTCCTTCCTGATCTAGAGAACGAGCTACCGAGCCCTCTCTGACCTAGTTCGGAGAACGAGCTACCGAGCCCTCTCCGACTTCGTCCGGTCCAGAGAACGAGCTACCAAGCCCTCTCTGACCTAGTCCGGAGAACGAGCTACCGAGCCCTCTCCGACTTCCACTTGCCAAGTTCCCATACTTGAACTTCTCCGTGCCAAGTCTCCATACTTGGACTTTCTCCCGTGCCAAGTCAACTCACCTCGGGTCAACCAGGTCAACCTTGACCAATGGTTGCACCCACAACCTCCCAAGTTTCTGTTCTTGTCAAACATCAAGATACAACTTGAGTCAGGTCAACTCGAGTCAGCTCAACCAGGTCAACCTTGACCTAAGGTTGTACTAACAATCTCCCATCAAAGTACAACTCTTCTGTTCTCGTCAAACATCAAAATACAACTCGAGTCAGGTCAACTCGAGTCGGGTCAACCAGGTCAACCTTGACCAAGGTTGCACCAACAATCTCCCCCTTTTTGATGTTTGACAAAACCATAACCTAACTTAGGTTTTCTAATGTTCTTCCTTGAACATTCTCCCCAAACCTACACTCTCCCCCTTTTTGACACACATCAAAAAGAGTGAATCAAGGTCAAGAGTTTCTTTCTAATGAAGGTCCCATACCTTTTATTGAAACCCTTAATTTCCCCCTTGATACTAAGGTCAACAATTAACTTAGTGATAATCCCATATGACTCAAGTCTTTAGGAGTAAAAACTCCCCCTAAAAGTCAACTCCCCATTGACTAATAGGTAAAACTCCCCCTTGAGCATTGCACCAACAATGTCTTGGAGAGTTTCAAGCCTTTAGAAATCCAAAACACCAACTCCCAGCTGAAATTTCAGACAAAACAGTCGAAAATCAGCAAGTTGGCATGCGCTGATCGGTCACCTGACCGATCAGACCTTCCCTGGATCGGTCACCAGACCGATCCACACTTCCCTAGATCGGTCCAGTGACCGATCCAGAGTGTCCTGGACCGATCAGAATCCCCTCTGATCGGTCCCAACTCTAATATCAGAAGTTTCTGATTTTTCTACTTCCGAAATTCAGAAACCTCTCAAAAATCACATAAAATTTCAAAAATTGTAAAATTTTGAGGATACATTCCTCATAACATATATTATCACGAAAAAATAGTTTTCTATGAAAATAACTTCCATTTTCAAATCTTGATACAAAGTTCAAAAGTCTTTGAAATAGCTCAAAGTTAATCACTCTTTGTATCACTTGTTCAATGATGAATGCTATCACTAGAAAAGCTTCATCAAGGTTTTTCAAATCAATTTTAAAATGATTTTAAACCCTTTAATTTAGGACCATAATCTCAGGACTATATGTACATGACTCGTACACAAGTTTTCCCTATGATCCCCAATTTATAATTAGGCTCATCTAGGTACAAGAACTATGCACCTTGATCCTAACTCATCATCCTAATATCTCACACACATCTAAGGTGTATCAAACACATTCAAGTCAATTTTGATGTGAGATATGGGTCTAGGTTATCTTAAACTAGATTCTCATGCGTTTTTTAAACTACAATTTGATCTCCATATCAAGTTGTGTTTTTGTCCTTAAATCAATTTAATTGATTATACATGCAAGAGATGATGACATGACATAAAATAGTATCATAAATGAAAACATGTGTCAATGTCATGATGTCATGGCATAAAGTGTGAAACTTAACTAGAGCATGACATATAAATAACTTAAGTATTATCATGACATTTCAAATGATGATAAATTAAGTATGATGTCATGACATGGCATGTGGCAAACAATATATGGCAAATAACATGTAAAGGTATAGGAAATACCTAACTCTAGCCTTAGTTGCCATTTTTGATCATTTTGTCATAAAATCCATACTCCTAAGTGTATTAGACCTAAAATCATATACTAAGGATTTTTAGATCACTATGTGCCAATTAGATTGACCCTAGAAAACTCTTCAATTGTGATTGGCACATCCTAAACACCTTAGGAATAATTTTCCATTTCATTTCCAAGGCTTGATTACACCTTGAAAATTCCTAAAGTGCCACCTTTTGCCATGATTAGGTTAACTACCTATTTAAGTAAGGTTGGCACACCCTAACTCATCTAGCGTGATGAAATCACGCTCCTAGGAACCCAATACCTATTGGAGTTCATTGGGTTCACTAAATATTCACTAGGGATGTCTTCCCTAGCAACCCTCCTAATGACCCTCCTAGGCTTTAAAGCCTTGGTCATTTGGGACTCATCAAGATCCACTCTAGGGGTGACTCCCCTTGTGACCTTGGTGATGGTCTTCCTAGCCCTAGATTTTGTTCCATAATCGAATGGAACATTATGATAAGTGGGCTTGACCACTTGGGACTTAGGTTTGTGACCCAAACCTTTCTTGTCCTTGGACATTGGTTTTTGACCCTTAAACCCTAGAGATGACTTCTCCAAGTTCTTAAGAGCCTATTCCAAAGTATCAAGTCTTGACCTCAAGACTTGATTCTCCTTCTCTAATACCTCAATTTTTAATTTTTCATTTTTCTTTGAGGTATTCCTAGGCATGTGTCTAGTTGTTTTGGGGTTTCTACCTAGATTTTCCTTAACCTTAGATGAATTAATCCTAGGGTTGGTATCTCTAGTGTTGTCCTTACCTAGACTAACATGCTTGGCTCCTAAGCTCATGTATTGGTTCCTAAAGTTAACATGCTTATCATTATTAACAATTGTAACAAAACTACTAGCATGTGTCTTATTGCAAGAATGAGACTTAAATGTTACCTTAGGGTTTGCCTTAGCTCCCCCTATTGACGTGCTCGGTCTCTTGTCCTTGTGAGGTTGCCTCCCCCTCGGACATTGACTCCTATAGTGTCCCTTTCGCTTGCATTGGAAGCACACCACGTGCTCCTTGCCTTTGCGTGTCGGGACTCCGGCTTCCTTGACCTTTGGCGCCGGTGGAGTCTTCCTAACCCTCTTTGGACACTTACTCTTGTAATGCCCAAATTCCCTACACTCAAAGCACATTATGTGTAATTTATTTGAAATTAAATGGCTTGAGTTACCTAGGGTTGAGGATGGATGTGAGCTCTCTTCTTCATCCCTTCCGGAGATAGAAGCTTCTTCTTCTTGCTCCGATCTTGAAGAGGAACTCTCCTCCTCTTCTTCCTTAGATGTTGAGTAGCCCTCAACCTCTAAATCCATGCCTCCATGATGTGAGCTACTTGGCTCACTTGACTTCTCTTCATGACTTGAAGTGGAGTTCTCCTCATGGAACTTTGCCAAGTTATTCCACAACTCCTTGGCATCGTTATATCCACCTATCCTACACAAAACATCATTAGGTAAAGAAAATTCAATGATTTTCGTTACCTCATCATTGATGGTTGATTGGTGGATTTGCTCCTTCGTCCACTTCTTCTTCTCCAAAAGTTCTCCTTCTTTATCCAATGGAGGAGTAAAACCTAATTGCACACACCTCCAATTTTCTAGGTTAGTCATAAGAAAGTACTTCATTCTTACCTTCCAAAATGCGAAGTCGTCGCGATCGTAGAAAGGTGGAATTGTGACGTCTTCTCCAAATAACTCCATTCTCTAGCTCGTGCTCCCCCGGGTGTTGATCCAACGAAGAGCGACCTCGCTCTGATACCACTTGTTAGGATCGATGGTCGCGGCTAGAGAGGGGGGGTGTGAATAGCCGACCCCAAATCTTAGTTTCTTTCTACAAGTTGATGTTAGCGCAGCGGAAAATAAAACAAAGAAACAAAGACAAGAAGATCAAACCTCAACACGCAGCGATGTAACGAGGTTCGGAGATAAACTCCTACTCCTCGGCGTGTCCGTAAGGTGGACGAAGCCTACCAATCTGTCGGTGGATGAGACCCCGGAGAACCAGCTAATGAACACTCCTTCTGGGTGGAGAAACCTCGCTACAAACTTTGCAACAACAAGCAGAAGTACAAGTACAGCAAGAAGCTAAGAACATAAATGTAACAACACTAGCTTGCCTTCTTCTCTTCGACTGGATGAAGTAGCAGCTTCACAAGACGCCTACAACAGCAGGAACCAGCCGATGAAGCTCACACGAAGCTTCAAGCAGAAGCGAGCTCAGCAAAGCTCAAATCACAGCAGCGAAGAAGAAGAAGCAGAAGCTTCGAACCAGAAGAAGAAGTTGTTCTGTAGAAGCCCTTGATCTCCTTTTATAACCTGCACTGCAAAGAAGACAGCGAAGAAGACGGAGATAGCCGTTGTCACTCATAACGGCTATACCTGGACCGATCAGGCTCCACCCTGATTGGTCCGAGGCCTCCCTGATCGGTCTTGGGGACCGATCAGGACCTATGCTGATCGGTCCCCAGACTGATCAGCACTCTTCACAGAAAACTCGCCCAACTCTCTAATCGTCTCCTGATCGGTCCACAGACCGATCCCCTCCTTTTCTCTTTGCCTTCTGTTCGCTTTCTGATCGATCTGTAGACCGATCAGATAACATACAGTAGCATACTGTTTGGTTACTGATCGGTCACCAGACCGATCAGATAACCCAGTGTATCACTGGATCGATCCACTGATCGATCCAGCTCTTGGTTTTTGCCCAAACCAAGTTCCACGCCTTCCAAACCAATATCTGGTCAACTTTGACCTATTGGTATCTCATGCTTAGCATCTGGTCACTCCCTTGACTTGCTAAGACTCCCTACCAAGTGTCCGGTCAATCCCTTTGACCCACTTAGACTTTTCTCTTCGTGCCAAGTATCCGGTCACTCCCTTGACCTACTTGACCTTCACAACACCAGATGTCCGATCAGCCTTGATCCATCTGGATTTTTCCTTGCCCGGCTTCACTCACCAGGACTTTCCCTTGCCTCGCTTCACTCACCAGGACTTTCATCAACTGCCTGGCTTCACTCACCAGAACTTTCACTTTCACCTAGCTTCACTCACTAGGGTTTTCACCTGGCTTCACTCACTATGATTTCCAATCTGCCTGGCTTCACTCACCAGGACTTTCCTGTCTGTCTGACTTCACTCACCAGGACTTTCCATCTGCCTGTCTTCACTCACCAGGACTTTCACCTTGCTTCACTCACCAGGATTTTCACTTGGCTTCACTCACCAGGAGTTTCCATCTTCCTTCCTGATCTAGAGAACGAGCTACCGAACCCTCTCTGACCTAGTCCGGAGAACGAGCTACAGAGCCCTCTCCGACTTCGTCCGGTCCAGAGAACGAGCTACCAAGCCCTCTCTGACCTAGTCCGGAGAACGAGCTACCGAGCCCTCTCCGACTTCCACTTGCCAAGTTCCCATACTTGAACTTCTCCGTGCCATGTCTCCATACTTGGACTTTCTCCCGTGCCAAGTCAACTCACCTCGGGTCAACCAGGTCAACCTTGACCAAGGGTTGCACCCACAACCTCCCAAGTTTCTGTTCTTGTCAAACATCAAGATACAACTTGAGTCAGGTCAACTCGAGTCAGGTCAACCAGGTCAACCTTGACCTAAGGTTGCACCAACAATCTCCCATCAAAGTACAACTCTTCTGTTCTCGTCAAACATCAAAATATAACTCGTGTCAGGTCAACTCGAGTCGGGTCAACCAGGTCAACCTTGACCAAGGTTGCACCAACAATAACCAACTTAGGATGCCTTATCCTTATATATTTTCTTCTACTCAACCACAAGTCATACTTTTGAATGAATCAAGAAGGGCTACTATTGATCCATCTATCAATGACAAAGAATATCTAACACCATCATCTGCTCCAACAACTCAGTAACTACCACACTCATCACAAGAAGAGTGTGAAGTTGAATCGGAGAAAAATGAATCGAAACGAAGATTTTAGTTTCTCGATGAAGGTGGTCCTTGCGAAGTCATGGGAAACTATCAACACCGATGCAATCATTGGTAATGACCAGAAGGATCAAGCTTATTGAAAATATATAGCTGATTACTGCAACAAGCATCACCCCACTGGATCTATGACGAGAAGCTATCAGTGGCTGAAATCACATTATTATAGGTTTGCACATAAGGTAAATGAATTTTCTGTAACCTATAATATTTTTTATACTCATCATCAAAGCAGTTGGAGCGACGAGAATATGTATGAGAATGCACTGAATATGTGGAAAGTCAACAATAATAACAAGACTTTTAAGTATATGCATATGTGGAGGGTTATCAAAGAATATGAGAAGTATACTCCACAGTCAGTTGCTCATTACTTTAACAAGAAGGCAAGGGCATCCGAATAAGGAGGAAACACTTCAACATCAAATCTAGATACTAGTGTTAATTTGGATGACTCTGAAGTTCGCATTTGTCCGATAGGGCAAAAGGCAGCGAAGAGAAAGCGTAAATCCAATGCTAGAAAGGGAGACACAATAGAACATAGCATCGACAAAGAATGACAAGATATTAAAGAATATCAAATAAAAAAATGGCTTTGTAGAAAGCCGATATCTTTCATAAGGATTATGAAATTATTATGAAGGATACTAGTGAGAAGACACCAGGGCAATTTTATTTACATGAAAAAATGGTTGAAAAAATTAAACAGAGACATGACCTGGTATAGATGTGTTTAAATTTATTTTATATATTATTATAATTTATATTTTTTTATTTGATGTACTGTAATATTTATATATTTTTTAATTATTAATATTATTTCATGTTAGCAATTTATGAATTTAAATTTTATAAAAATTTAATGATATATAATGTAAAATATGAAGGAGAGTAGGGATGGCAATTTCACCCGAACCCGATGGAGGATTCGACATCCGACCCGAATGGAGGAGGGTATGGAGGGACTATCAATACCCGATACCCGACCCGAATACCCGATTAAATAATATATATACATATATTAAAGAAAATTTTCTTTTTCTAAAATCAATTTACTATTTTTTGTTGATATTAGTAGGCCTATATAGATGTTTAATTTATTTTTTATAATTATATATAAGTTTTTTAATAGGATGTTAATTTTAATATGTTTTTGTTGAATGATAATAGCTCGATAGAAAGAAGAAAAATTACACGTATAAAATATATGCGGTCCTTTAATGGGTATGGGTATACCCATTGGATATCCTATACCCGATGGGTATGGGTACGGAGGATATAGAATCCGACCCGAACCCGACCCATTGCCATCCCTAAAGGAGAGATGAAAATTATATATAATAAAAAGTGTGGGACCCATGAAGGAGTTGTTGAGAGATTTTTTTTGATAGTAGAGTGTGATTTTTTTTTTACTTTTGACGTGGCACGAATATGGCAACGAAGGAGCTCTTAGTGAGCTCTAAATACTATGGATGCCCTAAGATTGAGATAAGAAACTGAGTTTGAGATCAAGGTATTGAGAGTATGGGCAGTTGAGACGGTAGCTGAGACGACTGAGAGGGAGTCTATAGTCGAGATTGATGGAAGTTTGACATTGAGACTAAATAAGAGTCTGTTGCTGAGACTGCGAGAGAGTCTGACTTCAGGACTAAGAGGGAGTCTATGGCCTAGACTGTGAGAGAGTCTGACGTTGAGACTAAATGGAACTTTGTGGCCGAGACTGAGAGAGAGTCTAGTGTTGAGACTAAAAGGAAGTTTGTGGCTGAGACTGTAAGAGAGTCTGGCGTTGAGACTTAAGAGGGAATCTGTGGCCGAGACTATGAGAGAGTATGTTATTGAGACTTAAGAGAGAGTCTATGGTCGAAACTACGAGAAAGTTTGGTGTTAAGTCTAAAAGGAAGTCTGTGGCCGAGACTGCAAGAAAGTCTGGCGTTGAGACTAAATAGGAGTCTATTGCCAAGACTGCAAAGAGTCTAGCATTGAGATTAAAGTAAAGTTGCCTTGCAAGAGGAAATAGATGAGCAAGAAGTTGCAATTTTACTTTGACTGACTTCTTGGGCGAGATGTTGGTATTCTTATGTGTCGTGTGAATGTGATTGACGACAAGTGCAAAAATGGCATGTTCCTTCTGAAGGAATTTGGCTCAACCTTGTGGCAAGTGTAGGAACTAGATTTACAGTTTGCACTTCTCTCTCTGATCCCATCCGGGAGCTGAGTCGGATGAAGGCGGGCCGTGCTATCGCTGGTGTTGACAGAAAGTCGTTGCGAAGCCGGGTCGATCTGGCACCCGTCGGGAGAGCTTACACGAGCGGATGACCGGGGGTGGTGATGAAGAAAGGCTCCTGCGCACATTCAGATGAGCCCACGAATCGTTAGAGACTAGAAATCAGGGGAAAAGTCCCCAGGTTCGGCCCTCCGACGCTCAAGTCAGGTACTTTTTTCCTAGAAGCATAGAGAAAGGACGAAAAGTGAAAGACGAGTGAGTGTACCTGCATAGGGACAAAGCTTCCCTTTTTATACTGCTGGGGATGTTTCTGGAGTCTGCTGAGTGTCAGGGAATGTCGGGTGTCAGGCCTTGTTTGGCAGTGATTGACACGGGGCATCCTCTTATAGGTCGAAGGAGGAATCTAGAGGTAATGAGCCCTAGACCGTTAGCATATTCTCTGACACGCTGTGATTATTCTATGACGGGTGGTTACGATTCCCTGCCTTGCTTGTCGTGTAGTGTATTCTTGCCTTGACCTGTTAACCCTAGACTGGGTCTTCATACTTGCCGACCCCGACCTGTGAGCATAGACCTGTAGCTAACTTGTACTTGCCGTATCACAAATCCAGATCTCGTATAGAGACCTGTACACTTTAGTCTGGTTCTGATTATCCTGCCTCCAGACCTGTATGCCTTAGTTCGATTCCACTTATCCTGACTCCCAACTTGTACACCTCCATCCGATTCCGTCTGTCGCGACCTGTATGCCTTGATCTGTATTTCCCGACCTGTACGCTTTGATCCATGTATCCTGCGCCGCAAAGCTATAAGTCCTGACCTGTATCCTTGGCTGACCCATACCGACCTGTATGCTTTGATCCATGTATCCTGCGCCGTAAGGATATAAGTCTTGCCCTGTATCCTTGGCTAGCACATCCTGCACGTTTTGATCCATGTGTCCTGCACCACAAGGCTGTAAGTCCTGACCTGTATCCTTGGCTGGCACATCCCGACCTGTACGCTTTTGTCCAGGTGTCCTGCACCGCAAGGCTATAAGTCCTGACCTGTATCCTTGGCTGGCACATCCCGACTTGTACGTTTTGATCCATGTATCCTGTACAACAAGGCTATAAGTCCTGACCTATATCCTTGGTTGGCACATCCCGACTTGTACGTTTTGATCCATGTATCCTGCACCACAAGGCTATAAGTCCTGACCTGTATCCTTGGTTGGCACATCCCGACCTGTATGCTTTGATCCATGTGTCCTGCACCGCAAGGCTATACGTCCTGACCTGCATCCTTAGCTGGCACATCCTGACCTGCACGTTTTGATCCATGTGTCCTGTGCCGCAAGGCTATAAGTCCTGACTGTTGGGGGATCGGACGGCCGACTTGAAGGGGGGTTGGATAGACGGCACCCCAAATCGAATGTTATTCCTACACTTGTTAGTATGCGCAGCGGAATATACAAAAACAAACAAGCTAAAGGAAGTTAAACTAAAGATAAGAAAGAATGCAAACCAAGCTACACGATCATTTACGTGGTTCGGAGATAAAGCTCCTACTCCACGGCGTGTCCGTAAGGTGGACGATCCCTATTCATCGATGGATTACTCCCCGGAAGACCTCCGGCTAGCTCACGTAGCTCCTTGTGAATGGAGAAACCTCACCACAACTCTCACCAAGGACTCTTTACAAGCTAGGGCACAAGTAGACTACTAATAGGGGTTAACCACCTCTATTTCGTCAACCTCAACCAAGCTTCCAAGGCTTGGTTATATAGGCCACGGGTTGGAAAACCCCGCCTACCATGCAGTCGACTGCCCTCTGTGAAAATTCGACCGTTACATCCCAACGGCTCGATTCCACACTAACCGAGCGAACAGAGACATTCTATTCGCTGCCAGTCGACTGCTAAAACATGCAGTCGACTGCTACAGTACTGCTACAGTAAAACCCTAAAACTATGATTTTACTCCGAGTACAATCTCTCATGCACTCGTACCCTCACCCTTATGACTCATTTGATGCTTCATTTGCAGCTTTGACCTTTTGCCTTCAAGCCTACTTCCTTTGACTCTCGTCCCTCGGATGCATTCAAGCCCGCGGCTCGTCCCCAATGCCATCCTTCGCGTATGCCTCGAAGTCGCTTCCCTCGGCCCTTGTCCTCGCTGCCTTGTCCATGGTCCCTCGGATACTCCATCCTTCACCGGACCCGAAGCCATCAACCTGAGTCACATGTGTATCCTGGAGTCCTGCACAACTCAAGTACACATATCAAATACAAGAGTGAACCTAACTTAAACCTTTTGCCCAAACACCAAAACACATGGTCCCACGGACCATCGGGATTGCTCCAACAATCTCCCCCTTTTTGGTGTTTGGCAATACGTTTAAGTTAGGGAAAATATATAGCAAATAAACATGCTAAAACAAATGGACTTACGTTGCTAAGGCTACACACTTGGACTTACACTGCCGAATGGACTTATGTTGCCAAGGTTACACACTTGGTAACCGCCGTATGAAAAAAAATAATGCAACATGCATTTGAACCTATCCCAAGGCTCCCCCTACGCAAAGGCACTTTCAGGTTTTCCCAACTAAACCTTACTTCTCCCCCTTTGCCTAACATCCAAAAAGTCCTCCAACAATATCCAAATTGTCGAAAACTTGTCATTCCAATTGACCCTAAACTCGTGTGTTTATCCCCCATAGATTTCATACACTTGTATGAGTTGAATTGGTCAAAATTCAGTGCTGAAGGCAATTTCAGACTGGTATCAGTCGACTACAAGAAGTACCAGTCGACTGGTCACCACTAGCTGAGCGAATAGAATGCTTCTGTTAGCTGCCAGTCGACTGCAACTTTTAGCAGCCGACTGCTAAAACTAGCAGTCGACTGGCACAGTTTTTCAGCCATTTTCAGCATTTCTGACCCAATTTGAGAAATGCACCAATAATTCCACAGACCTCCAAAAATCCCCAAATTTTATGGAGAGGTCTGTTTTACCCATGTCTACTTGGAAAAAATACATTCAAAAATGTATCTATCACCAATCCCAAGATTGACACAAAACTCAAAACTAGCTAAATGGTTCAATTTATCCTTGACCTAAAGTCCTAGTTTTGGCTTCCTCTTGATGTATTTGCCCATACTAATCCACAATGCATCCCTAGCATTTGTTTATATGGCATCTATACATTCAAAACCAATTATCATGCTATATGACCCCAATGTCATATCTCCAAGCATGAAACACAATCCATGTGTGCCAATTCCCTAGGTTTGATACTCAAGTCCGTCTCCAAACCACTTGACACAATCCATGACCCAACCTAAACTCCCAAGTAAAATCCACCTGAAATCCATTGGCCATGTGTCCCAAATTGACTCTTAGAGCTCCCCCTAGAGCTCTTTGCCTTAGCCACCTCCCTAGGTGACTCATCCACAATGGCTAGGCCATATCGGTCCACCCCCGGTGACACTTGGCCTACAAACGTAACTTTCTTAACCTTGGATACCTTGTCCTTGGTTAATTTCTTCTTATCATTAAATGGATTTCCCTTGCCATTTATTAGTTTCTCCTTGCCATAGTCATATGTTACCCTAGCATAAGATTTTCCCTTAGCTTTGGAGGACTCTCCCTTGCCATGATCATTTGTCACCCTAGCATATGATCTCTCATTAGCCTTGGAGGGACTAGATCGGTATCCCAAGCCCGATCTATCATTGTTGGGTCTTTGGCTACCCAACATCATCCTTAATTCCTTAGATCCAACATTGAATCTCTTAAGGAATTGTTCTAACTTATCAAGCTTTCCCTTTAAAGCTTGATTCTCCTTCTCTAGGTTTCTAACCCTAGAGTTAATTTGTTCAAATTGGACATTCCTAGACCTACCCTTCCTAGGCATGTGTCTCCCCTTCTTGGGATTAATGTCTTGGGTCTCCCTAGGTCTATTGTTTCTAGATTTTTCATGCATAGATTTCCTGGGGTTTTGATCTACATTAACCCTATTCCTATTATGATATCTAAATCCAAAATTTTGCATGGGTAAATAATAACAATTATTCCTAGCATGCATGGAGGAATTTAAATTTGATTTCAAATTTAAACTTGGTTTTACCTTACCCTTTACATTTGGAGCTCCCCCTTGACATGAGCCTCCATTCTTCCTCTACTTCTTCTCCTCCTTCTTCAAATGTGCCAACTTTTTGATCTCTTTCTTCTTTGGGCATTTGGTGTGGTAATGACCCCGCTCACCACACGTGAAGCACACTATGTGCTTTTTCTCCTTCTTCTTCCTACAACTCAAATTAGATTCAAAATAAATTGAATTGAGTTTAGGAGATACCTTTTTCTTACCCATAGGACATCTACTTTTGTAGTGTCCCTTTTCATTGCACCCGAAGCAAATTATGTGGTCCTTTGACTTCACTTCGGTGGATGTGCTTGCTAGATTGACCACTTCCAAGACCTCTTCTTATTCTTCACTTGCCTTGGAATTTTCTTCAATTCTTGAGGATATAGATAATGCCTCATCTTCATTTTCCTCCTCGGATGTTGAGTATGGCTCAACTTCCATTTGCTCCTCCTCAACTTGAGCAATTAAACTCATCTCCTTGGGTTCTTCTTCTTTTGATGTTGAATTGGTCTCCACATCCGATTGGTCCTTCTTCTCCTCTTGGACCACTTCATCTTTTTCTTCGAATTTTTCTTCTTCTTCTTGTGTAGGCAAAAATTCCTCCCATGGTAATTTCTTCACTTTGCTCCACAATTCATAGGCGTTCTCATATATACCTACACCACTTATCACATTAGGAGGCAATAAATCAATTAAAATTGCTATTACCTTTGAGTTTGCCTCCGATCGTGAGGTTTGCTCCTTCATCCAATGTCGTGTTCGGAGCTTCTTTCCTTTCTTGTCTTTTGGGACTTTGAATGACTCCTTTACCGCCATCATGGTGTCCCAATCCGTGTTGAAGAAGATCTCCATCTTCATCATCCAATAGGTGATGTCCCTAAGGCTTCCTCCTTCAAACTTTGGAGGGACAATCAACCCGGCCATCTTCTTATGCGTTACTCTTCTCGGCAGTTAGTCCGGTGAAGTGCTCCCTTGGCTCTGATACCACTTGTTGGGGGATCGGACGGCCGGCTTGAAGGGGGGTTGGATAGACGGCACCCCCAAATCGATTATTATTCCTACACTTGTTAGTATGCGCAGCGGAATATACAAAAACAAACAAGCTAAAGGAAGTTAAACTAAAGACAAGAAAGAATACAAACCAAGCTACACGATCATTTACGTGGTTCGAAGATAAAGCTCCTACTCCACGGCGTGTCCGTAAGATGGACGATCCCTATCCGTCGGTGGATTACTCCCCGGAAGACCTCCGGCTAGCTCACGTAGCTCCTTGTGGGTGGAGAAGCCTCACCACAACTCTCACCAAGGACTCTTTATAAGCTAGGGCACAAGTAGACTACTAATAGGGGTTAACCACCTCTATTTTGTCAACCTCAACCAAGCTTCCAAGGCTTGGTTATATAGGCCACGGGTTGGAAAACCCTGCCTACCAGTCGACCGCTAAAACATGCAGTCGACTGCCCTCTGTGGAAATTCGACCGTTACATCCCAACGGCTCGATTCCACACTAACCGAGCGAACAGAGATATTATGTTCGCTGCCAGTCGACTGCCCCAGTCGACTGCACCAGTCGACTGCTAAAACATGCAGTCGACTGCTACAATACTGCTACAGTAGCGCTACGGTGCTGCTACAGTAAAACCCTAAAATTAGGATTTTACTCCGAGTACAATCTCTCATGCACTCGTACCCTCACCCTTATGACTCATTTGACGCTTCATTTGCAGCTTTGACCTTTTGCCTTCAAGCCTACTTCCTTTGGCTCTCGTCCCTCAGATGCATTCAAGCCCGCGGCTCGTCCCCAATGCCATCCTTCGCGTATGCCTCGAAGTCGCTTCCCTCGGCCCTTGTCCTCGCTGCCTTGTCCACGGTCCCTCGGATACTCCATCCTTCACCGGACCCGAAGCCATCAACCTGAGTCACATGTGTATCTTGCAGTCCTGCACAACTCAAGTACACATATCAAATAAAAGGGTGAACCTAACTTAAACCTTTTGCCCAAACACCAAAACACATGGTCCCGCGGACCATCGGGATTGCTCCAACACTGACCTGTATCCTTGGCTGCCACATCCCGACCTGTACGCTTTTGTCCATGTGTCCTGCACCGCAAGGCTATAAGTCCTGACCTATATCCTTGGCTGGCACATCCCGACCTGTATGCTTTGATCCATGTGTCATATCCATGTGTCATGCGCCACAAGGCTATAAGTCCTGACCTGTATCCTTGGCTGTCGCATCCCGACTTGTATGCTTTTGTCCATGTGTCTTGCGCCGCAAGGCTATAAGTCCTGACCTGTATCCTTGCTTCCGAGTTCCTACTTGACGCGTAGGCCTAACCTCGGAGTAACACTTATGCTTGACCAGGACCATCTTATAACCTGACCCTTCGATCTCCACGTAGGCCGGATTATTGACCTCCATGTAGGCCAGACTCTTGACCACCACGTAGGCCTGACTTTTAATCGCCCCGTGAGCTTGACTTCTGACCGCCACGCGAGCTTGACTTATGACCCTCCGAAGGGTTTGACTTCCGACCATGTCATCTCCCTGACTCTACGATCATGCACTGTATCACAAGCCTCCCCCCTCAACTCTAGTCGAAAGAGGCTATAGTCCGACTGACTAGACCCCCGTCGCGTTGTTGCCTAACCTAGTTTTTGCGTCTCTAGCTGACCCTTTTCCCGCTATCTTCAGAATTGCTCGCCCTCCTAAAAGATTGGCCAACTGAAGAGCACCATCAAACTTATTAAGGAAGAACTGGCTCAAACTCAGGCTAAGCTGGCAAAGAGGAATCATGCCTCGGGATCTAGATCTTGTAATGATAATGTGAACTGACAACTGTTCTTCCACCTTGCTTAAATAATACTCCGTCTCTCTTTATCTTCAAGGTTGTGGGCCTGTATTTCAACTTTTTATTAAAGAATATTCCTTGCGGTGCTTGCCTTCAAAGTTGCGGGTCTGTATTTTCTTGTTTCTTATAGCACTATGTTCCATAGACCTACCACTCCCAGGAAATTTGCTAGAAAAGAAAACTTAGGAAATATGATCTACTTACCATACCCTTTTCTTACCGGAAAGGGTGAGAAAGTAGTAGTTTGCATGGACTTAACTGTTCGTACCCTCGTATTGGCCATAGAAGTACGACTACAGATCTGTTGAGCACGAAAATAGACCATGCAAATTCGTGTTGAGGCCAAAGGAAAAGATATTGACCGAGAAAGTCGCTAATCGTGAGGGCGGACTCACTTATAACTCGCCCTGAGACGAGAGTCTGGGACACCGACCTGAAAGGTCGTTGGGCATGAGAGCATACTCACTTATAACTCACACTGGGGCGAGAGTCTGGGACACCAATATGGAAGGTCGTTGGGCATGAGAGCATGCTCACTTATAACTCGCACTGGGACGAGAGTCTAGGACACCGACCTGAGTGGTCGTTAGGCGTGAGAGCATGCTCACTTATAACTCGCACTAGGGCGAGAGTCTGGGACACCGACATGGACGGTCGTTGGGCGTGAGAGCATGCTCACTTATAACTCGCACTGGGGCGAGAGTCTGGGACACCGACCTGGACGGTCATTGGCCGTGAGAGCATGCTCACTTATAACTCGCACTGGGGCGAGAGTCTGGGACACCGACCTAGACGGTCATTGGCCGTGAGAGCATGTTCACTTATAACTCGCACTGGGGCGAGAGTCTGGGACACCGACCTACACGGTCGTTGGGCGTGAGAGCATGCTCACTTATAATTCACACTGGGGTGAGAGTCTGGGACACCGACCTGAGTGGTCTTTGGACGTGAGAGCATGCTCACTTATAACTCGCACTGGGGCGAGAGTCTGGGACACCAACCTGGACGGTCGTTGGGCGTGAGAGCATGCTCACTTATAACTCGCACTGGGGTGAGAGTCTGAGACACCGACCTGGACGGTCATTGGGCGTGAGAGCATGCTCACTTATAACTCGCACTGGGACGAGAGTCTGGGACACCGACCTGGACGGTCGTTGGGTGTGAGAACATGCTCACTTATAACTCGTACTGGGGCGAGAGTCTGGGACACCGACCTAGAAGGTCGTTGGGCGTGAGAGGATGCTCACTTATAACTCGCACTGGGGCGAGAGTCTGGGACACTAACCTGGACGGTCGTTGGGCGTGAAAGCATGCTCACTTATAACTCGCACTGGGGCGAGAGTTTAGGACACTGACTTGGACGGTCGTTGGGCGTGAGAGCATGCTCACTTATAACTCGCACTAGGACGAGATTCTGGGACACCGACCTAGACGGTCGTTGGGTGTGAGAGCATGCTCACTTATAACTCGCACTGGGGCGAGAGTCTGGGACACCAACCTGGACAGTCATTGGGCGTGAGAGCATGCTCACTTATTGATAGATCGTTTGAAGCGATAGAGGGGGGGGTGAATATCGCTCCTTTTAAAAACTATTTCTTTTCTTTTATATCAAAGTCGTGCAGCGGAACTTAAAGAAAGAGACACGTTTATTTACTTCGTTTGGAGCCTAGCTCGACTCTTACTCGAAGGGTGCGGTCCTTAACCGCACTGATGGGAAAAGCACTAAAACTCTTTTCTCCGAAGTCCTCGGAGAGAAGCAGATCGTACAAATACAATGGAATAAGATAGTAACAAGCCTACTATCTTATTTACAATTACGTGAAATATTAAATAAGTATACCGACAATAGTATGCGTAGAATGTAGCTTGGTCGGTACTTCCGGACGGAGTTACTTGTTAAGCTGTTGAAGATGTGTAGCACAATCCGTACGTGAAGAAGAACTTTTTAGATGATCAGAATAGTTGTTTTTGCCTCTGTCTTCGAGCTTGGTTTTATAGGCGTACTGAAGGTTCGGTCGACCGATCCCCTGTTCGGTCGACCGAACCAGCTCCGATCACCTCCAGTTGGCAATCTGACGCTGGCTCGTAATTGTGCTTTAATTTGCCTTCAATGGTTCGGTCGACCGATCCCTCTGTTCGGTCGATCGAACAGGCTCCTTCCCTGTTCGTCGAGATTTACCGTGATCTGCATTTACTGCATCTTTAATATTGATGGTTCGGTCGACCGATCCTCGGGTTCGGTCGATCGATCAGTGTAGTTTCCTTCTGCATCTGCTCGTTGCTGATCTGTGCTGAGTCATCTTGGTTCGGTCGACCGATCCGGCCAAACCTGCAACACAGTATTAAGCAAAGTATTCCTGTAACACAAAGGTTAGCACAGTAATATATAATGCATGAGTATGATAGTTAGGACTGTCTTGATCTCAACTTAGAAACCTTCCTGGTTTCTTTAGTTGGATCAACGACCTTAGGTTGTTCCCTTTAGGAACCCGACCTCACTGTCGCTCTTCCAGTTGCTTACCTCAACTTACCTGCCAAACATGATCCTCCAGACATGTTTGGTCTTTTGTCTGTTTAGTGTCTGATCGCCTGATCCACTAAGACTTTTCCTGCAATACCATATTAGCCAACAACAATAATAGTAATACAGAAAACAATAGTAAACCTAAACCTAGATTTACCGAGATCCGCTGGTCCGGTCGACCGCCGATCAACCTTGCTTGGAGTTCACTCCTCCAAGACTTCTCGTTACCTAAGGTTACCACCCCTTAGGATTTTTTCCACTTGGCTTCACTCACCAAGACTCAGTATTCGGCTACCCAGGGATTAAGTCCTCCAGACCTATCCACCTGGCTTTCACGATATACCGAGATTTTCCTTACCTAGCCTACAACTAGGACTCAGTATTCGGCTACCCAGGGATCAAGTTCTCCAGACTTATCCACCTGACTTCCACGATATACCAAGATTTTCTCTCCTTGCCTAGCCTCCAACTAGGACTTCCCTTGCCTAGCCTACAACTAGGACTTCCCTTGCCTAGCCTACAACTAGGACTTCCCTAGATCAAGCTCCATGCTAAAACATTCTTACTTAAACATATTTGTCTGACATTAAAACCTAGGAGGTTGATTGCACCAACACTTATAACTCGCACTAGGGCGAGAGTCTGGGACACCGACCTGGACGATCGTTGGGCGTGAGAGCATGTTCACTTATAATTCGCACTGGGGCGAGAGTCTGGGACACCAACCTAAACGACCGTTGGGCGTGAGAGAATGCTCACTTATAACTCGCGCTGGAGTGAGAGTTTGGGACACCAACTTGGACGCCATGAAGAAACTCTTCTTGGTTGGTCCAGGAGTCAGATTAATAATTACAGACTGGCCTGGAGATCGTTCTTGAAATTCCCGCCCAGGTGTTGTACTGTAGATGCCTAGCCAGCTGCACGGTACTTGGGCTATTTCCTGCAAATATCTCAAGAAAATTTTAATTAGACCAGTGTTTGTTTATTTTTTAACCTTAAGGAGCGCCAAATTCAAATTCTTGCGTCCCTTCGTTTTCTCTTCTCTTTCCTGAGGTGGCTTCACAATCATGACGTGTGGCCTTGCTTTACCCGAGGTAACCGCATGGTTGCCTCTCCTGATGATAGTCTTCGCGCCGGAATGTAGTCGTACCAAAATCCCTCTTTATGATTCTCTTGTCACATCCATCATTAAGACCTTTTTAATGTCTTTCCTAGGGAAGCGACACGTGTCCCACGAACCCTTACTGCCACTGTAGCTAATCAGCGCCTTTTAGCACGCGACCCTAGATCCGACGCCTCACAGCATCATTCCTTTTCTCCTTTTCGAGGCTCCCTAAGGTTTTGGCTTTATAAACCCTAAAGGTTGTCTACCGTCGCCTTCTCACCTTGACATCCGCTTTCGACTCTGTCGCTTCCTCTTGCTCTGTATCTTGAGTTCTTCTTTGATTGTTATTTGCAAACGCTTCTTCTCTTCATCTTCGTCCTCCTCCTTACTCTCCAATGGTGGAAGGTAACATGGCACCTTGGTATTTGTATTACATTTCTGACTTAGATGGTAGCGACTTAGCCCAGATTCAGGAAAGCCTGCACCGTACGACTGACTACCAACTGTGTGCTCCCAGACCGACTGAGCACCCTTCTTCCCCTCCTAAGGGCTTTGTAACCTTCTTTAAGGACCAACTCTTGGGAGGTCTCCGCTTTCCTCTCCATCCCATTTTCTCTTCTTTAAGTCAGTACTTTAGGATCATTCTTTCACAGTTCGAGCCGAACGCTATTCGTGTCATCTGTGGCATGGTCATCCTCTGTAGGGTGTACCAGATTCCTCTGACCGCAGAACTTTTCCATCATTTCTATTCGCTGAAACGCTCCAAGCCTAGAGTGTTCATGGTGCAGTCCAGGGTCGGAAGTAAATTTTTCTCCGATATGCCTTCCTCCAACAAAGGTTGGAAGTCTCATTTTTTCTTTATCCGGTTGCCCGAGTTGGTGACCTGGCGAACTCAATGACGTTCCGCTCTTCACTCCCCCTTCGAGTTGCGTGATCATACCCATCATCCTACCTGTCATGCTGCCTCTGAGAAAATACAAGGAGTCCAACTTCTCCTCTCTGTGATACTGCGAGAAGGTTTTTTACACTTCTTCGGACTCAGCCTGGTCTCGGCAAATATAAGAGCTCCTTTTGGTAAGATGTTGCTCTTCCTTCCGCTAGTCTTCACTAACTGAGGTGTTTCCTTCTTGCTTTGCAGAGGCTACTATGTTTCGGGCCTATTCAAAGGGATCATCCCGAATGCCCAGTGATCTTTTGCAAGCTGTGGGTGATGAGGTTACAAAGGGCCTTGCTGCCCCTTCGGCGACTTCCTCTCATGAAACCGCGGAGGAATCTTCAGAATCCTCCACCCCACTATTTTTGCCGGCGGTCCCTTCTGAGGCTGGCCCCGCAGCTCTGGAGCCCATTGAGAAAGAGCGGACTCCCTCTCCTCCTCCGGACAAACGCCTGCGGCTCCAGCGCAAGCGTAAAAGAGTCGCGCCTTCGGTCCAGGCTTCTCCGCTTCACCCGCCCGAACGGGCTTCTTCCAAGCTTCCTAAAGTCCACATGCCAACACCCAAAGTTCCCGCTCAGGAGTCCCCCCGGGTGGCGGAAGTCCCGACCCCTACTCCCGTCCGGGGTTTGGCTCCGGAGCAGGGCGGTCCTTCTGCTGGAGACCAGCCCGGGAGCTCTACGACCCCTTCCTCTATTTTGACCGCTTCCTCCCCTTCAGTCGCCCGCACCAGGGGACACTCTCAGAGGAATGAATTGGATTTCACTGCCTCCTGGTGTCTACCCTCCGAAGCTGAATCAAATCCCACAGGGACTTCAGCAGAGGCAGATGTCCCTCCGGTCCATGGCAAAATCCATCTGCAAGGTGAACTGGCCGCCCTTTGGCGATCAACCAACGAGTAGTTCCGTGAAGGCTCTCAGTGGGGGAGTCTGGATCTGGCCTCCCGACATATCATATCAGTGGATTTTCCTTTTCTAGACTTAATTCGTACATTATTGCTAATTTTATTCTTTTTGCCGGACATGCCTGCTCTAGTGGCCTGTGCTTGACCCATTTTGTCGCTAATCTGCTCCGGGAAATTGAGCCGCTGAAGGCTCACATTCAAGAAGCGGAGTTGTCGTTGATTCCCCGTGATTCGTTTAACCCCTTTGGATTCCTATCTGTATGCGACCGGGGAGTCCACTCAGTCTGCCCGGGAACTGGTCCAGGAGTCCACTGAAAAAAAAATAAAAGAGCTACAAGCGGCCTTACAGACCAGTGACTCCAAGCTGAATTCGGAGGGTCAACGTCGTCGTCAGCTGGCGGACGAGTTGAAGGAGAAGGACTCCAAGCTGGACGCTCTTACTGCAGACTTGAAGGCACTCCAGGAATCTAACAAGCTCATACAAAAAGACCTGGAGGTTGCTTGAGTGGACTTGGTAGCCATCGCTGACCGAGAGAAAACTGGTAAGGCTCAGCAGGATAGGGATCAGGCCACCATCAAATCTTTTTGCGAAGTTTGCGAACTTTCTTGGTATGCCCGTCTATTCCACTATTTCTTCACTCCTCGCCAGTATAGTGAGGGTATGTTTCGCTTTCAGGGTCGCACCCAGACCACCTTTTTCTGCCCCATTCCCTCCTCTGATCCGGCTTGGAAGGATAAGTACTTTTTCCTTAAGTTCCCTTCCGCTGTAGAGTGGCCCACTCGCTGGCAGCGGATCCTTCCCATGATACCTGACCTGGGGAACTTTAGTAATGACCCCCTCTTCACAGACGCCTTGGCTCAGTTCAAGTGCTGGCGATTGGATTTAATGAGACTAATATCCGAAAAGGTATTGTCTTTCTTCAGGCTGAGTCGTATCCCGTCTTCCGAGCTGCCTCGCTCCCTAGGTAAGCTTTGTTTGACCTTGAATATCTTCACTACTGTTCGATGTGGTAACTACAACTTTGGTTTCTCTGTGCAGCCAACACGCTACTTCGCCATCCGACGTCTAGCCTCTCCCCTTTAGCAAACAAGAAATAATACGGTGAAGCAGGACCATACTAGATAGGAGACTACTTCCTCATTCTGCACCTGCTCGGCTAGGGGCGACTACCACTGCCACTCCTCAGTCGGTCCCTCCAACAATGCCAGGGTCTTCCGTCAGACCGACCCCCTGACCTCCTTCGGGGTTAGGGGGCATTCCCCCGGCCAATCCTTCCTTCCGAGCGGCATCCCGGGCGTCCTGGCAGGCCCGTCTTGTTGTTGACCCTTCCGGAACTGCTGCACCTCCTTTAGCTCTGCGATCACGATCATTGCCTAAAGGCTCTGACTCAGATGACCAACCATTGGCTCACAGGTCTCGCCGCCGCCGAAGATATGTTGAGCCAGACCTGGATGCGGATAGTCCATCCGATGAACCAATCCCTCCGACCCAACACGTTCCGAATCCCCCTATACCTATCAACAGTCCTGCGACCGCTGCGGACCTTCCTTCCATGCGTGTAAGAGAGCAGGCTCCACCTTCTTCGCAACCCGCTTCTTCCTCCGTGCCTGTTGATGCTCCTTCACAAGTGCTAGGCGACACGGTAGGTCCTTCAACTACCCCCCCCCCCCCCCCCCCACCGAACAAATCACAACCGGGGCCATCTCACCCGGCTTCTCCCCCTCCTCCTCATCCTACGGCTTCAGCTTCACAGCCGCAGAGCCTTTCTTACCACTGGTATTATTCTACCAAGCCTTCCGAAATAGGGTTGAGGCGACAACAAGATGCCCCCACCAGCCGTCTTACGTTTAGATGTGAACTAGCCACCTGCTGGGAGCAGAGTTTTCAGCTAATGGAGAATCTATCCGTACCTGATAGGATGGATAGGTTTTCTGAATTGTATGTCTAGGTGAGCTCCACCCTTTCATGCGACAAAACTTCTTCCCTTCTTAAACTCTTGCTTTCTTGGCTCAGGCTCATGCTGAATCAATGATGATAAATCAAACGCTCCACCTTAATTATCACCGTAATAAGGTATTATCAAATAGGGTAGTTGAGCTGGAGTTGCAATTGAATGATCCTGCAGTGGCCGGACGTGCTCAAAGAGCTAAAATAGCAACACTAAAGAGGGTCAATGCTCAACATTGCCAAACTTTACAGACGACCGACCAGGAGCTCCAAGCCCTTCGCGAAGACAAAAGTCAAGCTGAGGGTCTCCATAAGCAAAATGTAGATCAGTTGACCCAGGAGCTAAAATCTAAAGAGGCCCTCTTGCAAGAACAGAGCCAAACTCTGGAATCCCAGACCGCTCAACTAGTTGCCCTGAAAGATGAGCTGTCTCAGGCCCGTTCTGGCCTCGTTGGAGTTACCTCAGCTCTAGAAATTTTATAAAGTAGGGGAAGACGAACGCTGCAGGCAGAGCCGAGATGCCTACCTCCGTTCTCTAGAGTTTAGCGTCTAGGTCGGGGACCGCTTTGTGATCTCTGTAGCTTCTGGCGTAGCGGGAGCTCTACGATAGCTATATGAACAAGGATATCTCAAATCCGCTCCTCCCACAGACTTTTTAGATCATCATCACATTTTGGACGAAATGTCTGATGAAGTTTTTTCTACTTTCAAGTAGTTTGCACTTGTACATCATGTAAATTGAACTGTCATATGCGTGACATTCTGTTTTACTTCTCATTATCTGCTTTCTAGATGAATCCCAAAATAAGCTTAATGACTTACATCCTTGACTGGCATCCTTGACTGACACATCCCGACCTGCACGTTTTGATCCATGTGTCCTGTGTCGCAAGACTATAAGTCCTTACCTGTATCCTTGGCTAGCGCATCCCGACCTGTACGCTTTTGTCCATGTGTCCTGTGTCGCAAGGCTATAAGTTCTGACCTGTATCCTTGGCTGGCACATCCCGACCTGTATGCTTTGATCCATGTGTCCTATGCCGCAAGGCTATAGGTCCTAACTTGTATCCTTGGCTGGCGCATCCCGACCTGTACGCTTTTGTCCATGTGTCTTGCGCCGCAAGGCTAAAAGTCCTGACATGTATCCTTGCTTCCGAGTTCCTACTCTACGGGTAGGCCTAACCTCGGAGTAACACTTGTGCTTAACCAGGACCATCTTATAACCCGGCCCTTCGATCTCCACGTAAGCCGGATTATTGACCTGCATGTAGGCCAGACTCTTGACCACCACGTAGGCCTGACTTTTGATCGCCCTGTGAGCTTGACTTCTGACCGTCACGCCAGTTTGACTTCTGACCCTCCGAAGGGCTTGACTTCCGACCACGTCATCTCCCTAATCCCACTATCATGTACTGTATCACTCTCCATGAGTTGGGACGTAGTTGAGAGGTTGGTGAGGAAGTTGGTTCTTGATGGGTGGCTGGCGGGGCTTTTTGTCTGAATGAGGGGAGGTGACAACATCCCCTTTGCTCATCAATTGAGCTTTCTTCAAATATATGTATTTTCATCCTTTTCTAATAGTTTTTTATAGTTCACAGGAGGCTTTTTCACCAAGGATATAAAAAAAAATCTGTCTATCGAACCTTGAGAGAAGGCACTGGTCAAAATCTCTAAATGAGTTGATGGAACGTCTTAAATGACTCGGTTGAATCGTTGGAGATACTCTTAGGGTCCTTGTTTTATGGTGAACAAGTTGAGAGACGTCTTTTGATACCTCTTACTGCTGTCGAATTTATTCAAGAACGCAACTTTAAATTCAACAAAAGAATGGATAGAAGAGTTAGGCAGTATACTAAACCATCGTTGAGCTAATCCTAATAGAATAGTCAGGAAAACTCGACATTTAACATCATTCGTGTAATGATGTAGCAGAGAAGTATTTTCAAAATGGCACAGATGATCTTCTTGATTTGATGACTTCGTGTATTCACCCAACTCTGGTTGTTGAAATCTTCGAGGCAGTTCTTGTTCAAGCATTGCTTTATAGAGAGACGTTTTTGAGTCATTCCCCTCATTGGAGACAATTGCGATCATAGGATAGTGTTTCCCTTACTTGTGATTTATGTGAATCCTTAACAAAGAGTCCAACACCATAATTGATTGAGACCATTGCAAGTGAGACCCCTATTAAGGGTGAAGGCACCTTACCAGCAGGAGGGGACGCACTTGCTAAAGGGGGAGTTCTCCAACCAATGGGAGTTGTAGGAATTAGGGTTGTAAATGAACCAAGCATTCGTGAACAAGTTTGGTGTTCGGCTTGGTAAGAGCTTGTTTATGTTCGTTCGATATACATAATCTTAAATAAACAAGCTTAAACAGCTCGTTAAGCTAAACAAACAAGTTTGAACACATATGTGTTCATCTCGTTAATGTTCGTGAATAACGTTCGTGAACAATGTTCGTGAACAACGTTCATGAACAATGTTTACAAACCGTATTCATTAATAAAACTTCTTTCAATATGTTAAATAAATAATAAAATAAAATAAATAAATAAATTTAAATTATCAAGCTCAATAATCAATTAAACAACTAAAAGTTTCAAGCAATCAAACAAGCTTGAATTGAGAGATTGATAACATCTAAACGAATCAAGCTCGAATCAAGCTCAAGCCAAGCTTGAATTGAGAGCTTGATAACATCTAAATGAACCAAGCTCAAGTCAAGCTTCAAACAAGCTCAAACTCATAAAAAATAAACCAAGCCAAGATTGAACATTCATTTCAAATGTTTGGTTCATTTTAAGCTCGGCTCGACTCGACTTGATTACCTTATCAAATAAGTTTGAATACCCCAAAACTTGACTTGACTCAACTTATTTACAGCCCTAGCAGAAATTGGTATTATTGTAGGAAACCCTATAAGACCTTGGACACCATTTCGTTAACGTTCTCTTGTGTTATAAGCACTGCTCTGCCACGCCTTCTTCGTCCCTCCGGTTGATACTAAGATGTCGAGAAGTGGCTGAGACCCAAGATGCCTGGAGGACACATGTCCTGGAATGGCAAGGGGTCGCCAAGACCCATAATGGCGGGGGGCCACCAGAAAAAAGGGTTGTTGAGACCTACCCCTCATCAAACGTGAGTCTCTGGGGAATGAGCCGGTTTGATGAGACTCAGATCTCACCTAGGTCCAGTTTGATGCTTTGAGAGCTAGTTTGACTTTGACTAACAACTTAGAACAATTGTCGACTTCATGCAATCTGTGGGCGTTACATAATTCAGCCTTATCAGTCTTGTTGCTGGGTACCTAAAAATCTAGATGCTGTCAACTTCTTTTGAATGTCCAAACACCTTAGTTTAGATGCTGTCCACTTTTTTTTGGATGTCCAAACAACATCATAACTGATTATTTAATTGTGGTCGTCACTTGTGAATGTGACTAAACTTGGATGTATTCATGCCATCAGATAGAGATTTGTTACATGTTATTTATCCAGAGGTGTCAGTATCATACCAAAATCCTTGACATATATATTGGTGGATTAAGATTATTCATGACAATTTTATATAGAGATTACGAGTGCATAAGGGTTAGTTGCTTTTAAATAGTTGAGCATTCAGTTTATTATACAGAGAGAGAAGAATCTTTTTTTGTTCTCAGCTTTCTTCATGTGAACCTTTATTGCAGTCTAAAGCCTGAACCTTTCGGCTGCTGCATTACATCACCTACAGAAGAGTATCTTCTCTATTTCTCCTACTAAAAGATTTCAATTTTCTTCTTCTTCTTCGATTTTGAATCAATCAAGAAAAATCCAAAATAAACATCATCATAATTTCTCCAAATTGATTGCAACCAAAGTGGATTTGAACACTCGAGTGGCCGAGCAGACATCAGTCTAGCTCTGCTCTGTTCCATGTCGACTCCTTTCTCTTAACTTTTGGTTGTTGTGTAGTTAATGTCCCTGGAGCACTCGCCCTTAGCCATTGATGATGCTCTTTAATGCCTTTTCTTCTTTCCTAAAACGATGCAAACCACTGCCCGGAGCAAGATGACAGAATCTCTTCGCCACAGCTCCTTGGGAGTGAAAGGTGTTCTCTGATGCGTGTCAGAATCAATAAAGCTCGATAATACAGTTATTGCAATGAGTTCCAAATGCTGAATTTGTTGAGTCTTATCAAGAACTAGTGAACAGGGGCACGAAGTGCAGATACAGATAAGAGAAGAAAGCAGAGGTGCAACAGAGTGCCGTGAGCACCAGCAACTTGAGAAGACTTGGCTTATCTGAACAGATTCCTACGGTTCTTATTTCTTTATTACTATTTTTTTAATCCAGCTATATAACTCTTCAGTCCAACTAATTATAGAGGTGCACGATTCGACTTCACATACCGACTATTGTATAAATCGGGAAAGCACAAGTGGTTCAGACATGGCACCCATGCCTCACAAATGGTTCAAACTTCACATTAAATGCCCAACATGAGATTTGACGTAGATGAATTCTGACATAATATCACTAGTAATTCAAACTCCACAGCAAATGCTCAATGTGAGATTTGAACCCTTGAATGAGAATAGTCTTTGTGTCTTACCACAGCACTGTGCCCCGTGTTGATGTTTCTTTGTTTTTCTATGCTCGCCACATTCTCCACTGAGTGAAACTTATTCGCCTTCCAAAATCCAAATACTCTACTCTCTACCTTACAAATAAATAATTAAAACAGTATGTTACCAAACTGTGCTTCTAAAGTTTTATAATATCTAAATAGGGTGCATCATTTTTTCCCCCCTATTTATAAAATCCTAATCTCTTTTTCCCCTAGCGTCTTTAATCTAGAACACTTATTGATATAAAACTTTTCAAAACTATCCTCTAGTCTACTATTAGCCATAATACCTTGAGCAATCCCACTATGACCTCAAGCTTTTTTGGACATATAATAAACTAAAAATATTAAAAAGGAGTCTTGGTGTAATGGTAAAATTATTATTATGTGAAATTGAGGTCATGAGTTCTCGAATTGCAATCTAATGCTAATGTGGTCCGACTCTTTTTTGATTAATCATCTAAGACCTCTAGAGAGTTAAAAACACAATTTACAATTCATCCATAGTCTCATTTACTAATTTGGAGGGTTTTGCCTATCAAACTGCTTTAGACAAAATAGCTGGTTGGTCTAAAACTTTTCAAAGTGGTTATTTGAGACTACAATGAGACTAGAATACCTTAAGCAGCCCCTCCATATGGTTAATTTGGAGTGTCTTTGCCTATCAAGTTGTTTTGGCCGAGAGGTTTGGTGTTTGGAATCAAGCAATATTGACTTCAAATATAAAACCGACTCTAACTCGGTCAGTTTGAGCATCTCACCTGGTCATAGCGTGCAATTTGAATATTCTGAAATTTTAGCCGTGAGGATTTGACAAAATGTTGATGAAACGACTTAGACGTCTGACCTGAATTAAAATCAGCAAAAGACAAACTTGTAGACTAGAAGGGGAGTTCTCACGTTAGATACTTGTCAAAGCTGAGTGTCAGCGTTGACTCGGGGCCTGTTCGTGTTGAACAAATCTGATGCCGTGTCGTACCATTTGCTTAATGGTAATGTGGCACGATTCTAATTCGTCTTTCAAGCACAAACTTTTCCAGCGATGGAGCATTATCGTCCACAGTTTCAGGCCATCAGTTTTGATCTCAGAAGCTCGAATGAAGAATAATTTTTTTTTCCTGGCAGAGGAAATATTTGTTCATTCGATGAAAAAGAAAAGAAAAGATGAAGAAGAAGAGTTGATAACTGAAAAGTAATCTGAGCAAACTGTGTCATTTACAGTATTCACAAACGACGATCGATTGAGTTTGCCTATCTTTCTACAGCTACAATGGCTGCTTCTTTCATCTCCAAAACAAAAAAATGAAGGCTTCCGTACCAATTCTTTGATCATCCCATGCTAAGAAAACAAATCTAAGATATTTTTTAATAAAAAAAAGAAAAGAGGGAGTAAAAAGATCGAATTTTGCATGAAAAAATCGAGTAAAGTTAGTTCTTCAACGTGGAACGGTCCTTATCGAACTCCACGGGCACCGCGCCTTCCTTCTTGCTGCCGCTCCTCATCCTAATCAGCCCGTACAGCTTCTTGAACTCCTTCCCGAACCCCATGGCGCTGTTGCTGCTGGAGTCGCCGACCGAGTTCTCCAACCTGCTCCAGCCGCCTCCGTCGCTCAGCCTCCGACAGGCGGCGCTGTTGATACGTGAGGCGGACGGCGCGTGCTGCTGGAGCGCGCTGATGACCGACTTGAGAGCCCGGCTGGGCGAGCCGCGGTTCGCGATCATGATCTCGCCGACCTCGGCCGGGCTGATCCTGGCGCCGCTCTGGAACACCTCCTCCACCTGCGGGTACAGCTTGTGGTCCTTGAGGCCCAGGTAGTTGTTCGCCAGCGTCTTGAAGGCGATGAAATCGCAAAGGGGGAAGTGGATGTGCACGTCGAGGCGCCCAGGCCGCAGCACCGCCGGCTCGACCGCCTCCATCCCTCCGCCGTCTGAGTTCATGGTGAACACCATCACCCGCTCCTCGCCGCAGCAGGAGAAGACGCCATCCATGAAGTTTAGAATCCCCACCTCGCCAACGCCCTTCCCCTTGAGGTGCCGGTCGAGGTCCTCCACCAGGATCACCGACCGGGGGGTCGTGCCGAGGAGGAGCGCCTTCAGATCGGTGCCGTCGGCGGAGACGCGGGAGAGGTCGACGTCGTAGATGTCGTAGCAGAGGAGCTTGGCCATAGCGGCGACGAAGGTGGACTTGCCGGTCCCGGGGGGGCCGTAGAGAAGGTAGCTCCGCCGCCAAACCCTACCGAGGCGGTGGTAGTACGCGCGGCCCTTGAGGAAGAACTCCAGGTCGGCGCGGACCCGCGACTTGAGGTCCGCGTCCATGGCAACCGTCTCCATGCTCGCCGGATGGGTGAAAGAAACCGACCGCCACCGCGGGCCTCCGCCGGACAAGGTGTACAACCTGACGTCCCTCCGCCGGAGCTCGAGGTCGTCGGCGACCGATTCGACGTGCTGGAGGTAGGGGCGAAGGAAGCGGGTGCGGTCCTGGCGGCGAAGCCGCAGGACCAGGCGGCCAGAGACGTTACTCCAGGTGACGCGGGCGCCGAGGAAGGAGTCAACGGCGGAGTGGCCGGGGCCGAGGAGGAGGAAGAAGTCGTTCGGCTTACGGCCGGAGGAGAACAGCATGGCGGAGTCGGCGTGTTCAAGAGAGGGGAGGGCGGCGACGTAGGTAGCGGCGCAGCGGTAGAGCGGGTTGTCTTCGCCGACTTCGGTGCGCTGCGGGATCTCGAAGCTCTGGTAGGCTTGCGTGCGCTCCTCCGCCCAGCGCCACCACCGGCCCAGCCAGAACACCAGCGACTTGAAGGAGAGCACGAGCCGCACAAAGATTACTCCGCCCACCACCGCCACAAGCAACGATGTGGGACTATTCACCACCATATCTCCCCCTCCGGCGGCCCCGCCGCCGCCTCAACCAGTGGTCGAAAACTATAATACAGCAGCGGAGAAAATTTATCAAAACCGAGGAAGAGCGGAAAGAGACCAGAGAAAAACACGCAATTCGTTTATTTGGAGAGAAAGAGAGAGAAATATTTGTGAATAAATACAAATAAGCCAAAAGAAGAGAGACGGTATTCACTATGCTGAAAATAAAAATAAAAAATAGCTGTGGATTGGGAATTGTATTCTACGGCGACGGATGGAGTTCTGAGGTTTGATTCCTTGGATGGAAAAGGAAAACAATAAATAAAATAGAGGAAGGGAATCCGTCCCTTCCCAGTTCCCTCCCTCCTTCCAAGTTATTATTTTATTATGACGGCTGGCCTGTTGGTTGGTTTTAAAGATGGATTAAATAATGGCGTCATTAGTGACTGTTTAATCAATAATGTGCCGTCTTCGGTTGGTCTTGCGTTTTCCTCGTCCGAAAGGGCGAAAGTAGATTCCGACGTGTTGTGTTTGGGTGTTCTGTTTAAATACGCAGCCTAAGTAAACACTATTCGTGGAGATTTTGCTATAGTAATAGAAATTATTTTTAATCAATTAAATTGGAAATTTAATACCACGATGGGAGTCGTGAATAATCTCATATTCATCCCCCGTTATTACACAAAGGATAAAACAAAAAATTATTTTACTTTTTATAATATTATTTTGAGGAATTATTTAGAGAAAGAAGTTATAGTTATAAAATCAATTATCCTTTCCTTGTGTAGTTTTTCTTTCTTGCTTGGTAATGGAAAATATTGTAAGGTATTTGTGCCCATTGCCTAATATATATATATATATATATATATATATATATATATATATATATATATATATATATATATATATATTTCAGTGAGTAGCAAGTGGTTTATATATTTTTTTAATTATACAAAAGATATATATATATATATTTTTCAGTGAGTAGCAAGTGGTTTATATATTTTTTAATTATACAAAAGATGTTTGCATGTGTCTATACTTTATTGTATGTTGAAGCGTGAATGGTGGAGGGAAAGTTATCATGTGGGAAAAACAAATGAGCAGTGGATTGGAACAACATTTATCTAATTGGAGCTATAATCTTAAATTGATAAATAGATTGACACTAAGGAAGATTTGATTATTTGAATTCCTTGCTCATTCAAGACTATATTAATGCGAGTATTTGAAGGAAACTGTATCACAGCCCTCTGAGAGGGCCTCAAGAAAATGTGTAATCTTTTTTGGACTTTTGATAAACTTATAATCACAAATATATCCCATGACTTTTTTGAACTACATTATTATAACTTCCTTTTTTGCTTTGATTAGCTAAATTACAAAGACGCAATTGGCGAATACTGATCGTCTCTCAATGGGTAGGTGAACTCCAACTCTAACATCGGATTAAGGAATATATTAATTGAATTGTTGAATCTAAGGCAGCAATAATTGATTTTCCCAACGCACACCTCACTAATATTCCCGTCCAAAAGCGAAGAAGACGGAAATCTGGGAGGTGGCTAGAAGTTTGATGCGACAAAGACTTCACGTACTCTTGTAACACAAAAATATCAATGCCGAGCTAGAAGGGGTTCTCGGCGTTGATCTTCCAACGCTCAAGTCAATCTCCGTGAGATAGAGAAGGGCAATATTGTAGCAAAAGAACTTGTAGAATGATGAAGTTATGTATACCTCTTTCTGTAGATGGGAACCTCTTTTATAGTGTCATTGTAGTCTTGTGCACGTATCTTAAAGTATATGCATGTTTTCACAAGTGTCTTATGAAAAGACAAGTCAAAAAATACCGCTGACACATTTCCTTAAACAAGCATGCATATCTCTGATGTAACAATCTGGAAGCTCCTACTGTACAATTTGCTTGCGGAAAGTGCTTTGTTGTCTGTGGCACAAACTTACAAAAGAATAAGAGGAGATATACGGATGGGTCCCGCTTTAGGCCGAGCAGTGGCCACTCGGCCGGGACATGCCCGCTCAGCTATGCTGCACCGAGCAATCTCTGTTTACTTAGCTTTCCCATTGTCAGAGGGCTACCTCTCATTCGGACAAACAAGCCTCCCGCTCGGCGAAGATGACAGCCAGGGGATGCACTGTTTGTTTGTCTCTTAACCTCGAAATACCTGTTTGGCCTTGTTCGTCCACTTGGACATGGCCGGTCGTAACTGGCCTGCTCGGTCGTAGCTAACTCACTCGGTCATAACTGACCCACTCGGCCGGCTTTGACTACTAGACTTTGACTTCTACGTCAATTGGTCTTCCTTGCTTTAACCTATCTTTAATGGGGCCCCTCTTTATCATCGCATCACAAGCAATCAAAGTTCTCCCGAGAAATATACGGTGCAGCGTCAAAATGATTTTACGGATGAGTTCAATCTTAATGAATTAATAAATAATTTTTTTAATAAACAATTAATCTAACATCGTTATGTTGATGAATCGTCCGCTGTGCTTATTAATTTATTTTGATGGTCATTGCCCCTCTGCCTGACTCCCTTCCCCTCAAACCTTAAATCCCACGGGTCATCTGAGATAGTAAGTGGTGGATCATTTGCCACTTGAGGACGCGGGGTCGAACCGCAGGGCTATCGGAGTGTAAATCTTCGAACCTTGTGCACCTCACCCCACCACCACTTGCCCTCTCGACTGCCGTAATTTACCTCCCTCGTGATGGCCCGGGGTCTGGTGCGACGGGGACACTGGAGGCAAGCGATTTCGCCTTTTGCCACTCTTTCTCCATCCTGAAATTTTCGAACAATCTCCCGACCAATGCTCTTAAACAGAATGGTAAGCAAAAGTCATTGAGTGGACTAGAACTATCATAAGTTGATAGACAAATGACACTCAAGAGTTTTAGGTTTACCTGTATCATCCTGTAAACGAGTTGAGTCGAGCTCGAGCCACCCTTAGCTCGACTCGATTTAGGCTAACTCGGCTCAAGCTTGAGCTCGATCAATCTTGTAAATTTGAGCTCAAGCTTGGCTCAATAATTTAATCCAGGGCTCGAGCTCGATTTGGAAGGCTCAAATCAAAATAAAGCTTTCAAGCTCGAGCCAGAGTCATAACCTAAGCCAATTTTGTTATAATTTTTTAATATTATAAATCAAATAATAATAACTTTAAATAAAAAATTGACCAAATTTATCCATAAAATTAAACATCAAAACACTAATTATCTCTCTCTAAGATAAAAGAAAACCAACTGAACATTACAAATTCATAATACAAATATCTCCGTCTCAAATAATAAAAAAATCATAAATAAAAAACACAATTATCTCATAAAATACTATTCTTGTTGCCAAAATATCAAACTTCATCACAACAAAATTAACCAAATCTAAAAACATGATATTCCAAATTCAAACCACCTAAACTACTCAAAACACCAAATTTCTACGACATCCAATATCTTTCCATCTCAAATTCTCAATCATACCACATGCACTGCTACCTGCATTCAATAATATGAAGTGATATTAAGCTAAACTATAATAGCACAATAATTACACCAGAAACACATGTCAAACAAAGAACTGAAATCTTACTTACTTTAAGAGGTAGATACTGTAAATACTCCGCGGTAGTTTTGATGTGATCAACCAAGTCAAATTAGATCTTGTTGTGTTTTGACCCTTATGTCTAAGTGTGCAGAAACTTAGGAGCACAAGAAGTCGAGTGAAAGAAGCAGCTAGCGAGAAGGATGGCATGGGAAGGAGTTGATGAGCTCGGTGCGTCCGAGGGACGAGATGCTGCGAAAGAGTACATTTACTGATGAGAAAGAAGTGTGCAACGTTTTCAAGGGACAAGAAGCCGGAGCGGAAGATTGCTCGAGAAGGCCGAAAGATGGGCTCGGGTGAGCCCAATTCCAAATGGCCGAATCATCCAAGCGAGCGGAGCCGGAGTGCAAGCCCGTACAAAAAGTCAACTTTGAGTTGACTCTTGTCAGGGTACCCGAAGTTATTCCGAGTGGTCGGAGCTGCTCCGACCACCCAAACCACTTTGGTGCCAACCGGGGCGCCTCGACTCCTCGACACTACGGATCAATGTCAGAACGGTCTGGGCGCTTGGAGTTGGTCGGGGCACCCGAAGCGGGATAAAATTTTATCCCATGCCCGTTGCGTAGCCATTCGTGAGAAGATATGATTTACCACGCTGTGGGCGCTCGGAGAGGATCCGAGCGCTTGGACCATACCACATCAGCAAACAGTCATTTTCGATTAGTGGACTATAAATATAGTCTTAGTCTTCTCCATTTCGATCAACACACTTTGTACTTCGAATCTCTTTCTATTTTTCACTTCCAAGCTTTATTTCCATATACGAGGCTTCCTCTCCTCCGACGTTTTGTTCGAAAAGGAGATCTTTATAGTGACTTTATTTTCCTTGGAGTAGCAATCCTTTAATTGCCAACCAAGTAAGTTGTTTATCTCGTACTTCTCTTAATTCTATTATTATTTCTTTAAGTGTGCAATTGTTTGAAAGCCCGATAGTTTGAGAAATGTATTTGTTATTTTATTATGCAGGGTAATTCACCTCCCTCTTGCCGGCCGTAAAGGACCTACAGATATTGAAAGAAAATTTTCTTGGTAAGTTTTCTCTTTTTGAAAAAGCAAAAATCAGATAAATATGGGATTAAATTTTGCAGTGTTCAAAAAATCGGCCTAGGTGGCCACCTAGGCGCCAGTTAGCCACACCGAAAACATGCTAGTCAGCTAGCCTAGATGGCCTTGGCGCTTAGGTAGGATTAGGTAGTCCTAGGCGCCGACTAATTAGTTAAATCATCTAAGTACCGCAGAAATAATATAAGGTTTTCATGATTTTTTTTAGTTTGAGCTTTTAAATTTAAAGCTCTAAAAAAATTGAAATGTTACCTTTTTGTATTGCACTTTAGTTTTATAAACCCTAAACTTTGATCGAATAAGAAAATAGATTTGTTGGCTTACCCTAGCAGCTAGCACCAAACTTCATCTTCAGAGTAAATAAAGAAGCCCATATTTTTAGAGAAATCAAAGAGTTAAAAGGTTGAAGAAATCGATTTGAAGAAAAAATTGTTGTTTGATTTTTCCTTAATTGAGCAACTTGAAAGAGATTGAATTAAAGGTTGGTGAAAGCCTCACCCTTTGAAAATATTTCATCAAACACTCGCAACATTCATTAAAGTCAAAAGGTAATTTGTTTTTATTTTGATACTTGAAAATTGAAAGATAATTTATTTAATCATTATATAACTTATGTTGATACCGTGAAATTTGTCTAACGACGCTTAATCCCTGCCTAGGCGGTTTAGGTGTTAGGCACTGGTTTGACATTCGATTAGCGTCTAGTAAATTTTAGAACCTTGAAATTTAGTATGTAACTTAGAAAGCCAATAATGAAATTTAACTTACTTTTGTCTTCTTTTCCAGTCCATGTATATGTCGAAGCCAATCACCCCCACACAGTAGAGTTTGCACCGTGTCTGGAGAGAGTGATGAACGATAATAATCAATAACCCTTGCCCCTACACTAAATGTTGCTTCTGAAGCTATTGAACCAACTGGAATAGCTAAAATATCAACTGCTATCTTTGACAATATTGGATATTGCATTCTATTATCCTTCACCATTTTAAACACAATTTTTTTTTAAGAATCTCATTCTTCTTTAGATGTCCCTTTTCAAGATAATCTACCAATTCAGATCTTAGTCTCTGAAGTTTCAACTTTTGCACAATAGTCATCAAAATCATCCCAATTATATACAGAACTTTGTTGACTTCTTCTAGCACTTGAAGAGCCAAAACTCTCAGACTTAGATAAATGAGATGCTCCTTTATTAGTTTTTTCAATAGCATATTGTTGGCGCAGCAGGCCGGCAAGAGAGGAGGGGTAAATTGTCTGAAATAAGAAAAATACCCTCCTCGTTCTTTCAACTCTAAAAATGCAACAATAATAAAATAACAAAACTAAAGAAGACTCAGCAGTTGACTTGGTTACAACCTGGGTGGTTGTTAATCCAAGACGGTTAAACAGCTCACTAAGAATCTCTTTCTTTGAAGGTGGAGAAGCCTTTTATACACTGAAAGCTCTAAGAGTTGCTAGGAAGTTAGTACAAGAGTTGATTTCTATTTCCTAGCTCAGGGGTCTTTTTTAGCTCCTGAAAATTCTATCTAAAGGCTTGAGGGCGCCTCCCAAGGGGTGGAGGGCGCCTCCAAGGCAAGATGAGTGGATAAACCTTTATCCACTCGCAAACGGTCAAGTTGACTGGTTTGAGAGCGCCCTCAATGACATTGAGGGCGCCTCCAAGGCATGGAGGGAGCCTCCAAGACATGGAGAGCACCCTCTCGTATCAAGAAAGCGGAGGCACCCTTAACACTGCATTGAGGGCGCCTTTAGCTTGCTTTTCTAGCTCCTTTAGGCCTTCAGAAGTTCCGATCGCTTGGGTGATTGTGGCCAACCGAAATAGGGTTCACCTGAACTCAATTTTCGGCCTGCTCCTCGAGTAGGCTTCCGCTCCGACTTCTCATCACTCGAACATTGCGTACGTTCTTCTCGTCCACCAGTGTACTCTTCAGCAGCTCTTTCATCCCTTAGACGCACCGAGCTCGTCGGCTCTCTTCCTGTGCTGTCATTCTCGCTAGCCGCGTCTTCCTCTTGACTTCTTGTGCTCCTAAGCTCCTGCACACTTAGACACAAGGATTAAAACAAAACATGACCCAACTTAACTTGGTTGATCATATCAAAATAACCACGGGGTCCAACAATCTCTCCCTTTTTAATATGCATCAACCCAAATTCAAGTTAGGGTAATAACAGACAAGTAGAAAAAAAAACATTTTAAGTATAAAATTTGCTAAAAGAAATTGCAACAAAATTTATTTTAGAAAAAAAAAATTAATTTTAACTCCTCCTAAATTTGTACCTATTTCTCCCCCTTTGATCACATCAAAAAAAAAAAAAAATAGGGTACTAAAAAAAACAAGGCATAGAGAGGAAAAAAAAATCGAGAGAAAAAAAATTCAAGTTGTAAATTTTCAAATTTTCCAAGTTAAACAAAACTTGAAACAATTTCCAAGTTAGAAATTAAAAAAAAACTTGAAACGCTTAAATAGTTGACAAGAATTTAAAAGCATTATCTTAATTGCTTGTCAGTTTGTCAATTAAACATTTAATTTGATAATCGACTTCCAGGCTATGTGAGACACTAGGCCTTTTTGGTTATTGAATTATCAACCACTTCTAGACAAAGCCTTTTAAGGAATTGAAACATTTAATTGCTTCTGAAAGTCTTGATTAACAGAAGGTTTTAATCTAGATGTGATTTTGGAACCCAATAGAGGTTCCTTCCTACCGGGTTAGTTAGATATTTGGGGGGTACATATCCTTTAGGTATTCTTCTAAGTTATCCTTGATGGTTTCTAATGTTCCAGTTTAATTTTCTATAAATCTTAAGTTTTGACTTTTAAAAATTATTCAAGCATGCATGGTCATTTTTCAATTTTTTGATTTCTATTTTTTATTTTTCATTTTCTAATTTTAGATTATCGTACAATTGTAGAGGATATATTTTTGCTAAATTCAATTTTAATTCAGCATTTTCTTTTTCTAGTTTAACTAGATCTTTAGTAAAACTTATAATAAATTTAAAGGACTGTTTGGGAGATAGAGCATGTACCTCACTTACCTCAATTTTTGATGCTCCCCCTTCATCGCCACTTTCTTCTTCTGATGATCCTCCCCCTTCATCTATGCTCATTTCTGAACAGGTCTCATCTTCATCTTGGTGGATTGTTGTTAGAGCAAGTCCGACGTAGGCTTCAACTTTAGATTCGGAGGACGATGATTCATCCCATGTGGCATTTAGACTCTTGCGTTTAGAGGATGTCGGTCTATGAGACTTTTCTTTCTCCTTGTCCCTTTTCTTTAATTTTTGGCAGTCATCCTTGATGTGCCCTTCCTTGTTAGAGTTGTAGCATCGAACCTTCCTTTTGTTTCGATAATCTCTCTTTGTTTGCGATTTAAACTTATTAGACCGAACAAATTTATTGAGTTTACTTACCAAAAGAGCTGCTTTGTTTTCATCAACTGATTCGTCGGAGTCTAAATCGTTGGTCCTTGCCTTCAGGGCAACGTTCTAACTCGGTCCTTTTCTTTGTCCAGTGCACCGAGATTTGTGTAATTCGAAAGTAGAAAAAAAGATTTTTTAAATTACTTACCTCGAGATCCTTGGATATATAGTAGAAATCTACTCTAGTTGTCCATTTGGATGTTCTTGGGAACACATTTAACACATACCTATGTGTGTCTCGATTCGTTACTGTTTCTCCGAGGTTTGTTAATCCGGTGATCAACTCTTTGATTCTTCCGTATAGTTGTGCTACTGACTCTCCTTCCAACCGGAGGTTCATCAGTTGATTTCGGAGCATGTCCCATCTCGCAAACTTTGTTTCGGAAGTCCCTTCATGTAACTCCAAGAACTTTTCCCAAAGTTCCTTCGCAGAGTTGTAATTTCCAATCCGATTTACTTCCTGAGGTGGCAATACACTAAGCAGGTGGAACTCGGCTCGTCCGTTCGCTACGAAGTCTGCTTGCTCCTTCTTGGTCCAATGATACTCTTCTTTTTCTTCTCCTTGGGGATTTTTGGGAGCTACAAAACCATATTTAATTATTAATAATATTTCAAAATCGGTTTTAAAAAATACCTCCATTTATTTCTTCCATGATGCAAAATCTCCCTCAAATTTAGGTGGAAAGATTATCGGTCCGTCAATCGTCTTGATCTTGTTACTTCAGACGGTGGTTAGTCCTTCTGAGGCGGTTGGGCTCTGATATCACTTGTTGGCACAACAGGATGACAAGAGGGGAGAGGTGAATTGCTGCCTGAAATAATAAAAATATCCTCCTCATTCTTTCAACTCTAAAAATACACCAACAATAAAATAACAGAACTAAAGAAGACTCAGCAGTTGACGTGGTTACAACCTGGGTGGTTATTAATCCAAGACAATTGAACAGCTCATTAAGAATCTCCTTCTTTGAAGGTGGAGAAATCTTTTACACACTGAAAGCTCTAAGAGTTGCTAGGAAGTTAGTACAAGAGTTGATTTCTATTTCCTAACTCCAGGGGACTTTTTATAGCTCCTGAAAATTCTATCTAAAGGCTTGAGGGCGTCTCCCAAGGGGTGGAGGGTGCCTCCAAGGCAAGATGGGTGGATAAACCTTTATCCACTCGCAAACGGTCAAGTTGACTGGTTTGAGTGCGTCTTCAATGACATTGAGGGTGCCTCCAAGACATGGAGGGCGCCCTCCCGTCTAAAGAAAGAGGAGGCACCCTCAACACTGCGTTGAGGGCGCCTTCAGCTTGCTTTTCTAGCTCCTTTAGGCCTTTGGAAGCTCCGATCGCTTGGGTGATTACGGCCAATCGAAATAGGGCTCACCCGAACTCAATTTTCGGCCTTCTTCTCGAGCAAGCTTCCGCTCCGGCTTCTCATCCCTCGAACATCGCGTACGTTCTTCTCGTCCACCGGTGTACTCTTCCGCGGCTCTTTCGTCCCTCGGACGCACCGAGCCCGTCAACTCCCTTCCCGTGTCGTCCTTCTCGCTAGTCGCGTCTTCCGCTCGACTTCCTGTGCTCCTAAGCTTTTGCACACTTAGACATAAGGATTAAAACAAAACAAGATCTAACCTAACTTGGTTGATCACATCAAAACAACCATGGGATTCAACACATACTCCTCATAAAGAGAATTAATTATCTCTTTAACTTTTGAGATATGCTTAGAGGCATCCAATTTAGAATAAAGCGTAGGAAAGCAAAATTCAACCGCAAGCATTTTTTTGGTTGGATCTAACATAGTAGCTATAGCCATTAATAAATTACAGTCATCCCAATACTTGTCAAAATTTTCTTTCATTTTACTAGCCAGTTATTTAAGAAACAAATCCTCATGTTGTGCATAAATATCCAATGTTGACTTTATTTTTTGAACTTCCTGAATAAATAAATTTAAAGTAGGATACTCACTACCTGAAATAATGTATGTGGTTGTCCAAAAAGCCTCCAATAGTGAGCAAATCTTTTGAGCTTTATTCCATTCTCCTTCCTCAAGGCAGTAACCATAAAAGGGATCATGTTCTTTGAACATCTTAAAAGCTTCTTTGAACTTGAGTGCACAAGTTAGCATCTCAAAAGTCTAGTTCCACTTGGTTTTGCAATCACGAATTAATTTTTTATCCTTCAACTGCAATTGTTGTACACACTTTGCAAATTATGCGTGTCTTGCCTCTGAACAATTTACATATTCCACATTTTCCCTTATATTACCAATAATATCTTCAATCTCCCTCAATCCATCTTGAACACACAAGTTCAAGATATGTGCACAACAATGAACATAAAATAAATTTCCTTAACATGCTAATGTTCTTGACCTTTAAATGGTATCTTTCATATACCGAATAGTCAAATCATTACTTGAAGCATTATCAACTGTAATAGTAAAACCCTTGTTTTCAATGCTCCACTCTTTCATGCACTTGAAAATGACATCGGAAATTTGAAGACCTCCCCTTGGTGGTGGAATGTTAATGAAACTTAAAATTTTCTTTTGTGAATTCCAACAAGAATCAATCCAATACCTAGTGACAACCATGTATTCAATCTTTTGAGTGTTTGACTTCCAACAATCTATTGTCAAACTTATTTTATCAACGCACTCAAGACTTTTCTTCAACTTCTTTTTCTCAATTTCATAAATTTTCATACAATTTACTCGGCATGTTGCCCTGCTAATTTTTTGTCATTCCGCCATTCCACGCCTTATCATTAAATTGAACCCCTTTTCATCAAGAATGGTGAATGGATGTTCATGCATCATGATCCAATGAGCAGTTACCTCCTTCATTTGTTTCATGTCAAATTTTCAGAATGCAAAGTAAGAATGGATAGTGAAGTTGAATCAGTGGGCAAAAAAACTCAACTTTGTTTGTTGTTCAGTTACTGACAAATTAATTTTTTTTATCTTCACACAATTTAATCTATGCATCCAAAGACTTGATGTGGCCCTTGATTTATCAAATGTAAAAAGAGTTTGACAATGTTTATATTTTACTTTCTTTAATCCATCCACTGTGTTAAAATTATTCCAAACTTCTAAAGTTTTTTCCTTTTTTTTTTGTTTGAAAACCCTCTTCCTCTTTTTCTTCAACATTTTCTTGTCTTTCCTGACCAGCTGTGTCAATCTTCTTGTTGATCTTAAGATTAACCTCATTACTTTCAGCTATGACAATGCTTATAATGGATCAAAAGATAAATAATTATCAAATAAATTATAAAAAACTTTAATAATAATAAAAAGAGAAAATACAATCTACAAAGAAAAAGGCAGGATTCACGTGAATTGTAATTTATAATGCATAAAGTTGGTCAGAATTTAATTAAAAAAAAACAATCAATTAAGATTTAAGGTGAACAAATTATATTCCTGGAATATGATGCAGAATCAATTAATTTCATGCATGCACAGTTAATTAGAAAAAGAGACCGAGAGGAAAAAAGGAAATGAGTTGTAAATTAACACCACACATTTCAACTTTGGTATAAGTACATACTATTTGACTGCAAATGATGAAGCTCCCTAAAATTTATGAATAAATAGTGTAGAAGCAACGATCAAAGGCTAAAAATAAACTTTCAACAAACTATTATACTCAGTGCTCTATTATAAAAAAAAAAATAAGATGATTTTCTAAACAAACTCATGTGCTAATACAAGATTTTAAAGGTATTTGATTTTCTAATTTATATCATTATTATATGGAAATAATTGAAGTTAAGAAAATAATACAATTACATCTTTTCAATTTCTCTTATTCTCTAGATTTATAATCTTTAGAGTCTAAAAATAGCTTGGAAAGATAAATAATTTTTTAACCATTTTAATTTTCTTGTTAGTTTGTATTGTCCTCACTAGTAAAATTCATTAGGTTAATGTGCTAATAAATACTAGTAATAGTTCATAGCTTCCAATAGGATAATTAAACTCAATTTGAAAACCTTGCATATGTTCTTCTACCTTAATTTTTAAAATTTGGGGGCCATGGGTGGAGTGTGGACTATTCTAGAACACACAAGACATCTAACCCCAACTAAGGGTACGACTGAGTAGGCAAGGCGGTGAATGTTGAATAAGCGGCAATGGTTGAGAGTCGAGAGATTTGAGCTTTGAGAGTTGAAATTAAGACTGAGTAGCTGACTAAGCCGCTAAAATATAAAGTTTGCAAACTTAAGAATTGAATTTAAATTTTAAAATAAACTTTTAAAATTTACAATTTTACATAGTACTTACCATTAATTACTTAATGACACTAAACTTATCAATATTTACATAAATAAATAAAAATATATATTATACATATAGCTTGGCTCAAAAAACTCGACAAGTCATC